>NC_024307.1:29462568-29486209 GCF_000523025.1 Cynoglossus semilaevis | reverse complement strand
TAAGTTCAGTCCACAGCTACAATTACTGTTTGGGTTCTGTTCCCATGAACCGCTTTTAATTTAACGGTGCTTTGGTTGTTCACACATGAAGCCTCTTTATGAATATTCTTTTGCTTCACTGCTGGAACCAGATGTAGTAAATCACTGGTTGGACAATAACTACTAACAAATAATGGCTTCACGCCAACTTAATAACCGGTTCATGAGCCGCTGGTTGAAACTACTTGTGTTGCTGATGTTGTTCGATGTTTGCCGCTTTTTGATTTGGTACACTTTGTCTGAACATTAATTTTCTCCTCTCCTGCGCAGCTAACAATGTGATAATCCAAACTTGCCACCTCCTGCAGTGGCTCCACAGCAGAGGACATTTATTCCCCTTATTTTCCTCATGTTTTTGGCTCATAATTAATAAGAGGCCTGTTTGTTTTTGTCCCATTTGATTCTGCAACTTAACAAAAGAAAATCTGAATCAATACCGTGCACTTTGCAAAAATGAAATGAGCGAAATTGGAGTGAGGTGGTTGTGAAGTTGCTGCAGGAAGTAGTGACACAACCATCAAGATCAGGCAGTGGAGCCACAGACGTGTGAATCATTCTGGTCTGGTTCTTCTTCCTCTGGTGTCCTTTCCTTCCTGAGAAAGAGGAATGGATGCTGTCCCCATCAAGTGGACTCTGATCACCAGCTGATCTGCTCAGAAAGAAAAACAAAAAGCCATAGCAATGTATTGTCAAACCACACACTCATGCCAGTGTGCAAGGAGTGAGCTAAATAAATGTACCGATATTCTCAGGCATCCACTATGAATTACACACTTCCTGTGATTCCAACTCTGGCTGAAATATAGGCAGACCACCTGCAGCTCACAAACACACACACACCTTTGGTTGGCTGTGCAGCTCGTGCAGTGACTGCTCATTTTGGAAATTCATTGCTTGGCAGAGGAGTCTGATATAGTTGCAGTCCATGACTGGACCAGAACAGCAGGTGCACGAATGAAAAATGGACTGAGCTAAATTATTGTTGCAGGACACATTTGACGACAGTCTTCTTCTTAAACACATCATAAATTTAAAATGAAAAAAAAAAAAAAAACGCTTAAATAATCCTCTGAATATTTCTTCTGGGTAAACGGTGTATATTTCATCCACCCATCCCTGGTCACCACCCTGTACGTTACGCAGTTTGTTGTGCAGAAATATATTGACTACAGGCTTCTGGGTGTATCATGTGATTTATGACCCTGGGCTTTTGTAGCGTACCACACAACTAACCCTTTGACCCCACAGCTTATTGACTTTGGGGGAGGGGTAGAGGAGTTTGCAATGTTTTATATAAGAGTCTGTACAACGGTGAGAAGTCCCATAGCATTTGTCAGCGCTCATTCATTCGACTGTTTTTAAAGCTATGACCTATGACTCAAACCATTTCACCACATGCTGGGAATCATTTTGTTTTCTTTGCGTTATCAAGGTGAACTGGTTAGCCTATTATGATAGCACAGGCTAATTAGCTTGTTTTTATTGTGTTGCCTCCATTTGTGTCCCATTTATCACTCTTCTGTTCTTCTTTACAGCTGGATATCATGTTTTGATCACATCCTGTCACTCTGTCTTTATATGCATGTTTTATCTCTTTGAGTGAATTTCTGCTATTTTTATCCCTTTTTTCCTTTGAATAGCATCCTGCCTTTATGTTCTCATCTCTGCTGTGTTTCATCTTGGTTTTTCCAGCTACCGTTATCATGATGGATGTGTTATTGTAGAGTGGCACTGGTAAGAGAGGGTAGAGTAGACTAAATGTGTTTGATGTGTTTCCTTCCCTCCCGCCATGAAGTGTTGTGTGATTCAGACAACTTTTCTACCAGTCTAATTTAAATCCTAGAGACAACAGCAGTTATTCAAGAAAATTGCTATAATTTTGTCTCTCCAGCCCTGATAAAAATCATTCCCGTACTAGTGGCTTTAAAAGCAATTAGTGTTTTGTACATGTTTGGATAAATAATCCAGGAGCCGTGGACTCCATCACAGCTCCTTCCTCCTAGAAATAGGCCATAAAATGACGTCCGGGAGGGTTTTAACCAGGTTGAACTGAACAGGTGCCATTTCATACATAAATGATGGGCAACATGGCAAAGAATAGCAGCGGCCGAATTAAGTACATTTTTTGAACAGGAATTGGCTGTAGTTTAATGCAACGCCCTGCAGTACAGTAGCACTCTACACTGAAATTGCTCAGTTTTCTTCTCAATTCTGCTCAGTGATTAGCACAACCAAACCAATCTCACTTTTCCTGTGCGTCAGATGCCTCCAAGCACTCCACTGCAGCCCTGCTGGATGGATGGTACATCCATACATTGTAAAGCAATTCACACAGTGCTATGTTTAGTGATGGGCCCAGTTGAAAGTGAGCGTCTAAGTGGCTGAAATTTTTTTGAAAGGCATATTCAATTATAATTTTCATACTATATTTCCAGCCTAATGATGCCATTCAGATGAAAGAATCTGGATGTGATATTGTGTCATCGGCACCGAGGCATGCATGCACTGAATCAGAATTTTTCCTCCCTCTAAAAAGAAAAGGCACCCTCACACTTCTATCTGATTGGAGACGATGAGCCTTGTGCGATATAAGCTGCAGTCTCTTTATATCCTGTCCAGGTGGAAGCATTTCTCATGACCTCTTGTGTTTATATCGTCCACCAACCTTTTCCCCAACTAATGTGCCACTAGTTGGAGGACAATATTACTTTCTCCTTGTAACCCACTGCTGGTGTTTCTGTGTCCATTCCGGGGTGCAATTGCCTTGATGAAGTACCTCTCCCTCCAGGTCATTAAGACAGCGCTGGGAAAGTTATGTTTAATGGTCGCTCCTCTGAATTCATAAATCATTTATTTTGCAGCACACCTGGCCCATTTATAATGGCTAAAACACCAGGGTCTTCCAGCTTTCATAAGAGAGAATCTTATCATTCCTATGAACTAAGATAATGTTGTTTTGAATCTTCATATCAAAAAGACATCCTTTCCAGAAATTAATGATTTCCTCCTTAAACTTTTTAGATTGTAAAGCCATGAATGCAGCTCTAATCTGCATTCTGCCAAAAACAAAAACAAAACAAAAGAAACTCTTTGTGCCTCCACATTGCCATCTCATTTTTGGACGACTTCCCCCTCATTCTTTCCCTTTTCTGTGTCTACATTTAAGCCCCGTATCTCATTTTTGGACGACTTCCCCCTCATGTTTTTGTTGTGTGATTTGATTTATTTCTGACTTGCCTAATGTTGTTTTGTTCTTGTCCCGCTGCTCAGCTATCAGGATTACAAACCTGAGATCAAGTAAGACAAAGTCAGATGGGCCCCTTGTCCCTGAATGCCATCTTTCATTTACTTCCCCTTATGAACAAATCAGGGCCCAAATCCATTTCACCGTCGTAGTGAATCATTACCATGATTTATTGTGCAGCACTCAGTCACGCTGAAGGCTGAATTAGTGTGCACACTGCACTCCTGTCTAATACACTGTAGTATACATGGCCTATAGATGTGAAAAGTGAGATTAGTTTTAAATGACACCTGTATCTTCACTGTGCTCTCTGTGGAAATATTAGCGCTGCAGTGGAGCTACGTGTCTAACATTTGCCTTTCAAAGTTGATTATTTCTGTTATATCTACATCCAGCCCATAGAGTGTGAGCTCTTCTTCTCCTTCTGTCTTAAAGACAAGTGACTCAGCATTTAGGACAGTGTTAGACTGTGAATGAATTTAGTACAAAGCATGTAGCTCATTTTAGCTGGCGTTTAGGACCCGGTAAATTGAATAGCTGTGGATGATAAATTTATTAGGTTACCTGAACAGATTAAATATGCTGTTCCACAATATTCATTGATGGTTAAAATTAAAAAATAGATATAATAGGGAAAATATATCTAGCTTTGCCAGCTAGCCTAGCTGAGAACCCAGTGATTTACGGAACTGTACATCAAAATTTAATGTTTACAGTAACCTTTCCCCAAACTATTTTTTATCGCTCTATACAAGAAAAGGTTTTAAGTAAAAATAACTCAAAATGGTCAGGGTCCCCTCAGGACAGTAATTATCAATTCTTGCTTTTTGTGGGAAGAGAATGCACAGATTTTTGCAAGTCTTGGTACAAAGTTACAGTTTAGGTTTACTGATCCAATTCCCAATCATTTTCCATATGCTCCCATATTATGTCAACAGCTAGCATCTACCTTGCAAACCTGAGAAGCCAATGATCTGTGCAGCTGTTGAGCTACAAATTTGAGTCCAATTTTTATTTTATTTTCATTCACAGAAATTGTTTTTTTTTGTTTGTTTTTGATTACTTAAAGTCACCTAAGGATAGGTTTTCAGCGGATTCTGCCAATGCCCTACTTCCTCCTTCTTTTTGTTATGGTTTTATTTCAGCTTGGAATCCTTTGACCTGTCATACTGCCATTCAGTGAAAAGCAAATGATATGATCTACATATCAAAACTGTTAAGTCAACTTTTCTACAACTATCTTTTAAGTATTGCAAAATAAAAAAGAAACAAATCACTAAAGAAATATTTTGGTTTTGATAATTTCTTTAGGTTAATTCTTGCATACTTTACCCATTGACACCCCTTAAAATATGACAAATCTATGTACATATACAAGCAGATACGGGAAAAAAAACCCATTGTTGTCTCCCATGTTCTCTATTCTTCTATATTTGTTTTGTACCTCTTTAGCTCATTTTTAAGACAGTATTATTCTGCCCTGTACTGATTTCCCTGTGGACATTTGTATATTAAAGTCTGGGCACATTCTCACCTTACTTCATTATTTCCAATATTGTATTTTTCCAACCTACCCTTGCCATGAGAATTTAATACCAGGACCTCAGCACCTTTCATGAAATTATTCTAAATGTGGTTATTTTCCAGATCGTGGGTGATTGGAGCCATTGCCCTGCTGTGTCTCCTCGGTCTCACCTGGGCCTTTGGTCTGATGTACGTCAACGAGAGCACCGTGGTCATGGCCTACCTGTTCACCATCTTCAACTCACTGCAAGGCATGTTCATCTTCATCTTCCACTGCGTCCTGCAGAAAAAGGTATGGCAGATATTCTGCTTTTCAAAACCAAGGCTCTGCATCCACACTGGGGGAAATGACAGGGTGCTCAGCTGGCTTTTTAGTTGATCAAATTGTTGTTTAGTTTGTGTTGCATGTTTGTTTGCCTTTCACAAAGGTGCGTAAGGAGGTTGGTAAATGCCTGCGGACTCACTGCTGCAGTGTGAAGAGTGTGGACAGCTCCATTGGTTCCGGAAAAGGTCCAGCAGCTCGGGCTCCAGGACGTTACTCAGCAGGGTCACAGGTGGCGTAGCAATTTTCACGTTATCCACATTTTCCGTGTGTGTGTGTGTGTGTGTGTGTGTGTTTATCAGTACAGGACAGCGTTTTATACTTCAGCAGTAATGCTTTGCAAGTGAATCTTATCTTAAAATACATTATGCACGCTCTTTGTAGCCGTTCAGTCTGCACACAGTAGCTGCAGGAAAGAGCTGATATTAAATAAACAACATGCAGATTAGCACCCCTCTGCAAAAGAAATAGGGGGAGACTCTACCTGCGACTGTGTGTACACAATATATGCTTGCAGGGTGGATTTTAAGAAAGAGATAAGAGAGGAAAAAAACACACCTTAAGACTTTCCAAGTACATTAAGTCAGTAAGCCCCTAATTTCACTGCAGCAGAAGTCATCAGAAAACTGGCACAGCGACTGCAGATTCTCTGGAATTTACTCTTGGTCACGAAGGCGGAAAAAAAAAATCATTTGGCAAATTTGTGCATTCTGTGTGTCACTATTGTCTTCTTGTAAAGCAAAATGTTAATTGATTCCACCCACATTTACAAGAAGTGTAGGACGAATAAAGCTGCCGTATACCATAATTGAACATCATATCCAGATTCCACAGTGTGCCATTTCCTTCCTGGGCTCAATTATAAACAGTCCTCAGAGTGGAGCGTACAGTGACGGCCCACGGAACAAGCCGGATTCTGCACACAGATCAAAGCGTTTAATTATATGCCGTGCTTTGACAAGACGGCTCTCACCCTGCGCCGCTGCACAGGAGTGAGACAAGGATGGAAACACACAAATCTGTGCTTGTTTATTTCTAACTCTCAGCCATCTGAGTGAATGTGTAATCACCAGAGGACATGCTAATCCAGCCGCTGTAATTCAAGTTTTCATCCGTCTAAGAAAGAAATACACAGTCGTCTGAACACGTTTGTTTGTGCGGAGCTAGGTGGCGCCATTATATTGCTGGGATTAAATACGCTGGGTCAGCGAGATGTACTTTACGTCACACTTGTCCATTGTTGTACATCAGACCATTGAAGCATCATGGTGTGTTCCTGACACTTTTTCTTGCCCAAACAGAGCCGCATCCGTCGAATGTGGAACGACACAGTCAGAAAACAGTCGGAGTCATCTTTCATGACGGGCGACATCAACAGCTCTGCGTCACTTAATAGAGGTACTGCACTGACTCACCCTCACCCTCACCCTTCAGCAGATGTAGATGACTAATCCATCAGTTTCTGTCCTCTTCATTTGAATGATACAGTTGCTTCCGAGTTTACTTTTTATCAATGAAACATTTTTTTAAGGTCAGGGCAAAACATCCATCTCACAAAAGCAAAAAAATTCAATTAAAAATATATTTTTTTCCAAATCACTTTCTAGTGAACTTTAAATATAAAAAATACTTTTAAACTTTAATAAACCCATTATTTAATAAAAGTCTTTAAGAAATATTAAATTACTGTTTCTATTAAACTCATTATTTAATAAAAGTCTTGCCTGTTTAAGAAATATTAAATTACTGTTTCTAAGTTTGAGGTATTTATTCACATTCTTTGTCCTTTGAAAGATTAGAAGAAGCTGCCAAACTGGTGTAATTGACCACCGCTGACTTCTTTCTTTGCTGGTTTTGACAAAACTTAACACTGGAAAGAAATACAAACTTGAGTCTTCTCCACTAAAATGTCATCACAAACAAACTCAGACACAATTGCACAGATTTGATCTGATTTGTTCCGTTTTTCCCTCCACCCTACACCATCTCCTCCCTCGCCGCCGACACTAGCTCGTCTGGAGAGCCAAGTCATGCAATCATCTTGATGGCGTTGCATGTTCAATTTATCATGTTGTTCAGGATTATAACTACACAATCAGTGTGTTTTTGGAAATAATTCAGTTTTATCCAACACAAACACAATGAGGGATCCAACAGTGGGAGAGTGTTTATGGACTACACGGTAATTAGAGCACACAGCAACAGCTTATTTCATTTTTTAACAGTTTTTTCAAGCATCAACAGTAAAAAGAAAAGCTAAATTAATATTAAACCAGAATAAGACTAATGCTGAAATGAGCCTTAACTCTGCCACCTCTGGACTGATGGTGAAAGTTTTCCCAATTAAAATTTTAGGCAGGAAAAAACTACTTTTTCAAAGCGTGGAAAACTCACCAGGTTACATATTAAAAAAAATGTTTTTTCAACATTGCTGTGATAGATTCAGAACATTTCAAATTCCAGCAGATGCAGTCGGAAGGTTTAATTGCTGTCTGCTGCTGTGGCAGATAAAAGCTGTTTACCATGTCTGTTATCGTGCGTTATGGAAGCACACGCAGGCTTCACCTCTCCGAGTGCCTGATTTGGGCTTCTTTCAAAATAACAGCGTGCTATCGTGTTCACTGGAGGTGGAGGAAGGAGACAGGAATTGAACGCAGGTCCCAAACATTTGCAGCATACGCAATGCTTGGCACAATATATTCAAAGCGTACATGCTTGGAAGAAAAACAAACATTAGTGAATCAGTGGCAATCATGTTCAGGAGTTCAGACTTCAAGTCTGCAGTCAATCATGAGGCTCACACTGTGAGGGTCGCTCTGGTTAGTTAGCATTCTATCAGGGGAAGTTAGAAATCAACATTCAACAAGTAGAGAGTCTGGGTTTTAACAGTGTCTTATCTATGAGCTTTTTGACTTGTTAAAATAAAATGTTTCATCACTCTGTTTAGAAAATTACCACTAAAGTTTACCTAACACTTTACTCATGTAAAAAACATGTGCTTATCTACAAAGTGTTTTTTGTTTTGGCTGAGGCAATCGTAGTAATTGGGCTGAAATGGTTTTAAGTAGCAACAAACTTATGAGCAATAAAACCATAAATAAATAGCCAAAATTGAAGTCTCATATATTATACATACATACAGACATATTTAATTGATATATTGGTTTGGAAGTGACTTATTATTGCAGACTTTTTTATCATTCATTTTATAACTCCTGTAAAAGAAATCCCAATATTTTAATGATGTTTAAATGTCGTCTTCACCCAGAATGATGTCAATTATCTAAATTTCAACCCCACTGTTAAAGAAAAGGACAATAAACCAAACTAACCACCAGAAGGGGACAGTAAATACCAGAGTAGACACTTTGAATTGACAACTGAAACATTCAATAAGAGCCTGATTACACAGGATCAAAAATGACAAATTTATCTCTTGAAGCAGGTGTCATCCCAGCTGTTTTGGCCCTAAATCTGTGAATACATTTTTTAAATAATTTTACTTTTATAAAAAACAAACCATTTTCTATTTTTCTAAACCCAGAAGAACATGTTCATATAAGTTCTGGGCCTTTGTTAAAATATTATTTACTACTATAAAGCATTTTTTTCTTGTACTATAAATAAAAAAAAAACTATATAATATAAAAATATATATAAGAATTTTTTAAAAAATCAAAAATATTTTTATAAATAATCTACAAAAAAGCTATTCAGACTATACACTTGTGAATTCTGTTTTTCTTTAATAAAATATATTTTATTTCACCTTTTGTAAAATATTTATGTATTTTTGGCATTTTCTAAGATGCTTTGGTCCTTTTTTTGTGTTGTAAAGTTTGTAGCTGTGTCCATTTTTATGTACACTCTATGACTAGTCAGTACAATGTGTTGATAAAAAAAAGTTTTAGCATTTATGAAGGTGAGTTAGATCTACACTGACACCCGTTGGGTCCTGAGTTGTGTTGTCAATATGTCCTGTTCTGAGTCCTGCTTCTTCTCTGTTTTTGATTTCTGTTGACGCTGTTATGCTGCCTGAATGAGGAAACTTTAAAAAAACCACAGGCTTTACATCCGTGGCTGACAATTAGTGCACCTTCCACTGGCCCCATCAGCCACCTTAGCTTGGCCACTCTCACGTAGCAACTGTCAATCCCCTTCTTGTTATTGATCATGTGAACATTTGGGTGTTAATGGCTGTCATTGCTCAGATGCATCTGCCAAACTGATATGAATGTCCTCTCCTTTTTCTTCCTCCATTTCTACCTTTCCTGTCTATATCTCCATCTATTTCTCCCACCTACCTCCTCCTGTCTCCTCGCTCTCTGTCTCCTGTCCTGCTCTGTTTCTTTCTGGCTGCTCCAGGGGCTATGGCTAACCATCTTATACCAAATGCACTCCTACGTCCTCATGGCACTAACAATCCCTATAATGCATTGCTTGGGGAATCGGCAGTCTATAACAACCCCCTGGGCATGTACAACACACAAGGTGTGTTACAGCTTCTTTTCATCCTTTAACGTTGTTCCTAGGGCAGTGTTTTTCTGCTCCATAATGTGGGCGAATCTGTGAGGACGCACCCATTGTCCCTGTCTGTGACAGCGAAGAATACCCATGATTGGAAAAACTTGCTTTTTTTTTTTTTTTGACTTTTAACTTAAGTTTGCAACATTCCTCACGTTTACCCATGTGACTTACTAAAGAAATACACTGCCCTAGATGTGTGTGTTTTAACAGACTGCAGCTTTGTCACAAAAATCCTACAGGTTATTTTGATTTTTTTTTTCCTGTGGGATTTTTTTATTGTGGCTGTGTCTTGGCTGCTGGTCTGGGCATGCACTCCTCTCACTATCAGTCATGGCTGTTTGGCCCCGGCAGAGAAAGTGAAAATTGAGGAAGTGCTCCAAAAAATGAAGAATGGATGCCCACAGGAAGCGAGACACATCCCCAGCCATATTTAAGTGTGCTCTAATGTTGTCAGTGAAGCCTGTGTGCCTGTCTTACTGTATGTCTCTTTGTTTTCAGTGTCAGCTGTTTTTTTTCCTATGAATGAGCCGTTGGGATGTGGAAAAAAAAGCACTTGTTCTGTTGTTAACATCAGTGAGAATGACATATAAAACTTAGTATAAAGTAGCATAGATAATTTCTGGTTCAAATAGACAAATTTGAACAAAAAACCTGTAAGTGTTAATTTAAATCTGCCAATTAGAACTGTTACAAGCAGATTAATCTAAAAGGACATTTGTTAATCAATGTGTATTTGTACCATTTCATTCATTTAATTTTTCTCTGTTGTGATATTGAGAAATTTAATTTTGTTCTTTTAATTAGTTTGACTGTTTTAATGACTGTTTAAATATCTTATTTCAAATATTCCGCAACTGATATTTTTATTTCATTTTGAGAAATGATATTCTTAGATAATGTTCACAAATATGTTTAAAGGGTATTAATATAAATATAATATATATGTATACATATACAAAAAACATTATAAAATATATATTAAAATTATTATATATAAATGACAGGATAATTAGGTCAGGGGGTCATTAAAGTGTCTACTGTTAGCTGCTAATACATCATATTGTGGTTTTTCTGTTAACAACCCTTGACTTGACTCATTGCATACCGGGTTGAGAACAATTGCATTCTGGGAGCCTTTTCGTGGTGCATCCTGGGCGGACTGTTTCTTCGTCTTTTTTTTAACTGTCACTGTTATGCTTATTGTGTTCTTCTTCTTCTCCTTTCCCTCATGCTGTCCCTTAAAGAGCCCTACAGAGAGACAAGTATGGGAGTCAAACTAAACATTGCTTATCAAATGTAATTGACTTTGGTTTTACTTTCTTTTTCACTCAGAGATATGAAGAAAACATTTTTAAAGGAAATTGACAAGAAAGCAGTAAAACATCAGATGTTTAGTTTAGTCCAAGAAACCCTGTGGCGTCCGTCGGTGTCTTCCGCCAAATATCATTCACCTCATTTGATATCACACACTGAATAAGCAAATCCAATTATGGACAGCATTTAGACTTACCTCAACATTCAAGAAGGCAAGTCAATAATGAGTTGATCTGCATTTTTGTCAGTGTCAGTTTTTAATCGATACTCCAGAGCCAGAACTTTTTTATTCATGCACATAATTTTCCCCCCACTGTCTTCCATGTTGGAGCCGGTTCAGAGTCTTTCTGAAGGTCTTGGAAACGTGTCTCATCAAATGTTTATAACTCAGACTCTTAATGTTGGAGTTTCCTAACAAGGCTGATGTCCTTGTCTGAGGTGGTTTAAATTATCTTTGGAAATTCATCTTAATGTTCACACAATCGGCTTAAATCGATCAGTGTAAAATGTTATACAGCAGGAAGAGGATTCATTCATTTCTAGATAGTGGAGTATTTCCTTTTAGGGGTATATTTAAGTCTATAAATGTATTTTTACATGCTTTTTTTGTTTTGTTTTTTTGTTCAAATGGGACCGTAGAGCTAGGTTTCAAATCTATAGCTGTTGTGTTGTTTTGTCTTTCCTTTCTGAGCTGTGACGTGCCTGGCTTTGGTCACTGCATGCCCTGTACGTAATGGTTTGCGTTTCTATGTTGTACAAGTGCTTGTGTTGTTTTTGTGTTGGTCATTTTGCTGCTTTTGTACATTTGCTTGTTGCACATTTGTCAGTGTTTTTCATCACAGCCATAGAATTAACACTTGAATGGAATGAGAGGTGGAATTGGGTCCTAGTGGGTGTTTGTTTAATAAGGTAAGTGTATATGATGCTCATTCATAGTCTGCAGGCTCCTAATGTAAATGCACTGCTGTATGTCTGGTCTAATCCAAACACAATGGGGTCTTTATTCCACCGAGTGCACTTTGCAGAATTGTAGATGACAGAGTGCGGAGAGAGAGCGTTGGGCTCAGGACATATTTCAGAATAAAAAAGGGCTTCACTGTTTGATGGATGCAATCTGTGTTCGTTGAAATGGCTCGACATTTAGTCTTGGCAGTTACATCCCATCAGATTTCACCCTTCTTATTCGCCTCACCCTCTCCACTCTTCCCCCAACCCAATCCATGTTTGTCATTCCAGAGGGAATCCTGAACAATGCCCGGGATACAAGTGTCATGGATACTCTACCACTGAATGGTAACCATGGCAACAGCTACAACATCGCCAGCGCTGAGTACTTAAGTGACTGCGTCCAGATCATTGACCGGGGCTACAACCACAAGGAGACCACCCTGGAGAAAAAGATCCTGAAAGAGCTCACCTCTAATTATATCCCCTCGTACCTCAACAATTCCCACGAGCGCTCCACGGAGCACAACCGGAACCTCATGAATAAGCTGGTGAACAATGTCAGCAATGGTGGCAAGGACAGTGGGTACGGGATGAGTTTGGGAATGGGGCTGGGTATGGGGATGAACGTGGCTCTCAGTCTGGATGAGCACTCAACATTTGGTCCACACCATGACGAAGGACTCGGCCTGGAGTTGATTCGTGAGGAATCGAACGCCCCGCTCTTGCCTCAAAGACCACCCCCTGTCCTGCAGGCAGTGGACAACCTTCACACTCACCTCCACCAGTCAGTGCCACCTCCCCTCCCACTGGCCCACCACCCTTTCACATCTGCCACCAGCTGCTCTTCGTCCAGAAGGAGGATTCCGCAGGAGAACAGCGAAAGTTTCTTCCCCTTACTTTCTAACGATCACACCGAGGAAGAGAGCTCGTCACCCAACCACAACCACCAGAGAGACTCCCTGTACACCAGCATGCCCATGCTGCCCGGCCTGCCTGATGTCTCAGCTGATGGCCCCAAGGATAACAGGGATCCCAAGAGCCCCGAGGCCAGCTCAGATGACGTTTACTACAAGAGCATGCCCAACCTGGGCTCTCGTAACCACCTTCACCAGCTGCAGTCCTACTACCAACTAGGGCGGGGCAGCAGTGACGGCTTCATCATGCCCCCAAACAAAGAGGATCTATCTCCAGAAGAGGCCCATCAGGAGCCTTCACACCTGGTCACCAGCCTATAGGCCCCACAACTTCACTCAACTCCAGCCCCCAGATAGTGTTTCTCCTAATACTGTAGTCTCTCTACTCTGCCCCCTAGTGTCCTTTCGTTCAATCAGTCGTTGGCAGTGGTAGCCTTTCTTTTTATTCAGTGTTGCGAAAACTGAAGAGCAGGATTTTAAACAATAACTGCACTATCGCTGTGACTGAACACAACCAGGATTGTAATTTGCAACATTAGGGAGCAAATCTCTGACTCTCTCTGGTTAAAAATTGCGGGAACTTGTTGATGTTGTGTTTTTCCCTCATCCTCTTTTCCTCAAACCCTGTGTGGTTTGGTGTGTTTTGTCTCAGTGTGAAAAGAGACATTTTCGTCACACAGGACTTTTAGGTCTAAGAGCTAGAGTTCGGTGGTCAAGAGGAACTGCACAGCCTTGAACCATAAGAGTCTGAAACTAGAGATTTCACCATAATAAATGGGAAATTTAAAAGAAAAAAAGGACTATTTTATTATACTTCTGTATCTATATTGACTTTTTGACAGATTTTCTTCCTCTTTGGTGAGTTGCAGCACATTTTGTTTGCTGAAGTGTCCCTTCATTGAAAAAAAGAGTAAAAAATAATAATTTTGAACAGTTACTATGAAGGAGTTATTGATCGTATGCTTTCAGGCATAGCTGTTCCTTTGTTTTTCTTTCATTTAACTGTAATAATGGTTGTCAAAAGAGGGAGAAAAACTAATATGAGAATTATGAGATATTTCTATGTTACTGTACAGAAAATTAGCATTGCACATACTAGTATGCTTTTTTCGTTCCCAGCAAACCCTTTGTCTCTGTAAATGTAGTGGTTAAGAGCATTTTTGCTAAGTTGTTTCAGCCTTTCTGGTTTTCTGGTAATGATTCTTTTTTTTTTTTTTTTAAATATATAATTTTTTTTTCAATTTAGTTTTCCTTGTCTCCCTCTTTTATCATTTCATCAACATCTTTTATTTCCAGAAATTATCATCTCAATAGAAACAAGACAACAAGGTTTCCCTCTTAAGTTCTATTGGCATTCAGAAACACTTGTGCTTCTCTGACAGAGGACAATTTTAATATTGATGAGCACTGGGCACTTGTACAAAAAAAGAAAAAAAAAAGATTGCTGATTTACTTATTAAAGAGAGAGCTTTGGGGGTGAGAACAAAATGGGAGTTTTTTTTCCTTTCTTTCTCCTGAAGGAGAAGATAATATTTATTTATTTGTTACAATAAACAGTTACCGATGGAGACCGGTGGTTGAAGGTTAGTGGCACAAGTAGGTTTTTATTTGCTAAAATGATGGCTCCTTATTTATTCCTTTTTGTATCCGTCTCCTGGTTGAATGACGTCATAATGGTTATTTGCTGTACCAGTTGAATTGTTTGCCCGACAAATAAATTACTGTTTCAGATTTATGACTTAGTTACAAGAGAGGTTCTGCTGTTTTTCTGGGCGTTTTGAACACTTTTGTATGGATAACACTGAACGGACCACGGACGGGCAATCTTTGTATTGTTTGTTTGTTTTTTTTTTTTGTTCTTTTTTAATTTTAATTCCTCGTTAGCCTTCTGTCCATCTCAGTGCCAAATATCTTTGGCCTAGCATCAGTGGATGTGCTCTGTATGCTCTGGTCTGCTTTAACAATAGAAGCAGTGATTTCATAAGCTGTAATAAATATTTCAATATCACAGCTGGTGTAACCAATGGATTTTTTACAGATTTTGTGTGTTTAACATGAGTTTGATTGGCTCTGCAGGACGCCATGAAATCCTCTCTGGTCATCAATCCCAGTAGGTGACATGAAGAAACCAAGGTAAGTGTCCTCTGTCCTCCAGTAACCTTACAATACCGCACTTTCATTGTGACGACACTGAATTATGATTTCCCAAGTTCATGGTGAAAACACACTCAGCAAAATACTAAACTAGGTAGTAATTACATCGATTCTTTCACCTTTAAAGCTCAGCTCATCACATTATTTTATATCAAAATAATAGTAGTGACAAAGTGTGGGAAAAACAGTCAGCTGATGTTGCACTTTGTTGACTAATTGTCTCCTTCTGCAACTTCACTGTTTCAGTTCGGACTCCTCGCTCAAAGTGTGGAATTTTCAAGCTGCAGTGAGCAGTTGTTTTTATGATGTGATGAAGATGCCCAACACCAGATGTGGTTAGTAAAGAGTGGACATTCTCTACTCAGTAGTTAAATGGTACTTTAGCTGGAAACACGAGTGAAAAGGCCCCATTCCATTTCTCATCTTTACTCCCACCCAGCGGCACTGGCCCATAAACAGGCTATACCCCCCAAGCAAAAATCACTTATGATGAGCATGAGTGTGTTTAAAATGCACCATAATGTCATATATAAAATATAAGTCATCAAATTTTGGGGGAAAATAGCCTTTGGCTATTTCTTGCTTCTATTTAGCTTCTGGGGGGGCTAGAAACTGTACCCAGTCGGTGCATTAGCACAGTCAATTTCTGACCTGTTGCTGACATGAGATATGCACACAGAAACAGAAATGTATCCAATCAGCATTGTCGAATTTGATGGCCTATGCGCGATAGACTTGTAGACACCCCAGAACGAGTGGATATCTGAAGTAGTAACGCGCCGTTTTATGTGCTCAACTGAGGCCATCTCAGCCAAAAGGGGTCACTGATGTAACAGTCAACAGTCTAGTGTCTAAAAATGTGTAAATATGATTAAGTACTTTGTTTACATGTTCTGATGTTTTTGTGTAAGGATGACCCAACTTTTTAATCCTGTTAATAATTGTTTCTGTCTCTGTCTCACAGCGCACCATTATCCTGCTGTTTGTATTAAATTGTGGTGGGATATTTTCTGAAACTGGCTTAATATGGCACAGCTCCACCTAGAATATTTTAACCATTAAATATTACAAGGCATCCACACTACAGAAGGTAATACAGAAGTAAACAATATATTGTTGTGCTGCTGTTGTGTTGCTCTCCTTTGTAATGCATTGTGTTCATTCTTATGTAGCAAAACTAGAACTAGCAGCTAGAATGATAATTTAAAACAGGACACCAGAGATTGTAGGGTTAGGATGTGAAATTGTCAAAAAAAAACCAAAAAAAAAAAAAACCAAACAAACCTGCTGTTATGTATATGTAGGTCTTTAGCCTGTAATTCACCACTTTGTTGTTTACTTTACTGTCCATTTGTTTGAGTAAAACTGTAAGACAGTCCACTGGAGTCAGCTTGCTGGGGGCAAAGACACTTCAGATTTTACATTAGCAGTTTGGTAGTGTGTTGATAGCAAGCCATGCACTCTGTCTGTAGGCAAAAAACCAGGAAAACAATATCAACAAAGTGTACAAGAGCTGCAGAGTACAGGATAATACACCTAGAACATATCTAACAGTCCAGCAGTAAAGTCTAATAGGCTTTGTTCTATATAAGAGACATGCCCCACGGACTTAAATATTCATTTTAATTGCCCACTTTTCTCCCACATAAATTTGTCTCCATTGTTAAGAGTGTTGGAGTGAGAGGGAGACTAAGGCCCATTGCACAGACATGATCCTGTGATGGATGACTGAGTCACTGAGACGTGTGTCTCCTCCTCACACAGACTGCAACCTGCATCAAAAGATGAAGGGGAAGATGATGTGGTTCAATATATGTACGTCCCTGATGTGCTTCCACAATGTAGTTAGCAGGTCTTCTGTGCAAACAAAAAGCAGAGTTCCAGGTTTGATTCCCACAGGGTCTACATAATGACAAATGCATAAATGTCCTGATGGAGGTGTTAGTATCATTTTCACCAGCTTTTGCTGAATGCAATGTGCTGAGGATTTGCTGATGACTCCTGGGGAACTTTCTTAATAAGTTCTTTTGCCAGCTCAAAAGACATGCTGGTCGGGCATGTATACTGCAGAGCCACAGCAATACACTTGACTCATTGACTCAGGTTTCATCTGGTGTCATGATGACACTTCCTGGCACTTTTTTTTAAAATAAAATGCTCAGATTGCAGTCAGCACGTAAAATTCTGGAGACATCCAGTGTCCTTCATGCACACTTTTTAGCCGAGGAAGAATATTTTTTGACAAGCACAAGTGAGCAGTGTATTGATTGGAGCAGCTAAGCCATCACCCTTTAAATTGAAAAGCTTAATTGCCAGAGGTTTTCTGCTTACCTCCCTAACCACAAAGTAAGTGTTGACACGTGCGCAGTGCTCCTAAAGTAAAGCACTCCCAAAGACAGGATCAATAAACCATTTTGGTGCCAGTACTTTTACTTTTTCTCTATTTAAGACAAGCCTACTTAGTTCGTACTGATACATACTAAATAGAAATGTGAACAAATTAGGACACTGAAATGAATACATATGTGTGTATATATATATGTATATATGTATATGTATATATATATATACATACATACATATATATGTGTATATATGTGTGTATATATATATATGAGAGTAATTTACCCTCCCTCAATGTGAAATTATTAAATAAAGAAAAAAAATCCATTGAGGCCAGATTGCATGTGAAAAACAGTGTAGAAGAAGTAGTAGTTTTTTTTGTTGTATATCAAATGACACATTTCATATCTGGCCCCTCAGTGAAAATCAATAGCCAAGTGCTCGGCAGAATTTCAATGGAAAGTTGAATCAATGTCATTTCCCCCCTCTGTGTATTGGTGAAACCTGACAGCCTCACACAGAAAAGGGAACATTTCTCTTGGTGTTTTAGTCTAGATATTAAGGTGCAATACAGTATTTGAACTATAGCTGCACTTTCCAATAAAGGTATAGCTTCCTTTCTTTGCACTTATCAACTCATATGACTTCCACTGCAGTGTGGTATGCTTTTCTGACTTAGGCCTGTAGGACTTCAGTGAGATGATTAAAATTATTATTTGTAAAAATCAGATTCATTGTACAAAAGATTTCATTCTTATAGTCAAGTGAAAAAGAATCTTCTTAGCCTTTATCCATTGGCAGCAATTGAGCTAAATATCCATAATTCAGTTTTCATTAATGTGTAATCACATGGAGAACTGTGAGTTAGGGGCAAGGATAAAACCATCACTTGTACTGGAAAAGTGCACATACTGGTGGCATCTAGCGCCACCAGGTGTCTGACTTTGTATATCAGATGTATGTATGTTTGAAAATTCTACCTTATCACAACAACAGCACTTTCTGTAGGATTAAAAAAAAAAAAAAAAACAAAAACAAAAAGCACACGCCAGAGAGGGACACGTGGTTACCTGACTAGATGCACTTTTGACTGTTAACCTGCCCGCTCGTCCAATCAAATGGACCTGACCCTAAGATGCACTTTTGACTTTTAACCTGCCCGCTCGTCCAATCAAATGTTTTGTTTGGCCCAGTCTGTGCTATTACTTCGTGTCTCCACACGTGAGTCGCTTGAAGCGACTCGCTTCTATAAATACGCTGTTTGGACGGAGGTAAAGCAGGACGCCCAATAACGCTAATAACGTTGAACAGCTTTTTTAAACAGGAAAATAAAGATGAAGAAAAAGTATGCTGGAAATACGACGATTCATGCAGAAAACAACAACACGTGGAAAGGTAAGCTGAGCTGACGTCACAAAAAGCTGCAAAAGTCTTTCGTTTTTGTATGTGTAATGTTATGATATAGCTGTATTAACAACTCGTAAAGTAATATATTTGATATTTTTGTAATAACTTTATCGCAGATTACGCACAACTGTGGAACGTCAATGTTAGTTTCACTTGTTATTTACTCTAAAGCCACGTGTTTCTAATCACCCCAGTTAATGTTACTCTTCATTTAAAATATATACATGTTTTCTCTCTTTTCGACTTTTTCCACTTAACATCTTTTTTGTGTTTTCTTATTATTACAGTGATAGGTAAACATTTGATTTCTGATTTTTTATAGCATCTTTTACTTTTGTCTCATAGTTGCACATTTGTGTCCTCTTATTGCCTCTATCATTTTCTTAATCTAGACATGTATTATTTTACCAATTTATCTGACAATCTCAGAACAGTGTCAAGGTTGTGACTTTTTCTTTTTAATTATTGTTTTGACTTTTTTAATCATAAATTTCCCCTCCCGTGAAATTTTATGAGTTACGCACTATTATCAAATCTAGATTAAAAGTCAAGGTTTGCCACAGTCATTACTGTCAATACAGTGATCTGGTAATATGAGGGACATTTTGAGAAAAATGTTTGTAATCATAATCATTATTCCCAAAGCTGGTTATCAGTTTTTTGGAGTTCTTAAGCAAACCTGAATGGAATCATGAAGGTCTAAGAAACAAATGGATACAATCTGTGACCGATTTGTACCAGCAATCTGTCGAAACAACAGTAAAGTTGTTGTTTACTACCACAGGGGAGACCTCAGTAAGAACAGGCTTTTGGAAAAAACAAAAACAAAACCCTGCAGTAGGATGAAGCTGCTGCTGCTGCAGCTACAGTACAGCTATTAAGGATGTGAAGCAGCTCAGAACTCAGTACTTGGGGACATTACTGAAGCTTCCAGAATCTATTATTCCCTTCTGTGATCTATTTCTTTATCAAACTCTGGCCTGTCAAAAGTACATTTGGTTTTTTTTCCTGCCAGTTTCGACATCACTAATTTTTTTTTAATTTCATCATTTCAAATACATTCATTAGGGCTGTCACATTTTAAAATCAGATTAATCTAAGCATAGCTGTCTAATAATCATGAGAAAAAACTAGGTAAATCAACATATTAAAATATGAAAAAAAAACAATGTTTTTTTTATGTAAAGTGGTGGAACAAAAAGACAAAATACAGAGTTTAAGCATTAGTGGCAACTTGGTGAAGTCACCAATATTAATTAGTCAGGGTGGTATTAATTAGGGTGGTTTTTCATGCTGTGTCAAAAAACTAAATTTGAAATCAATTTTCTTTGAAAGACCCAATTCATTACCTCCATGTCCCTGTGAGAATGCATTGCTCCACATGTGGAAGTCCCTTTTTTGTCGTTAATAATTTTTTGGCTGCAGCTTCACTGTACCTCACTATGCCCCATCATGGCCTGGTTTTATGACAGCAGGGATAAGCAGCCAAGGTCTGCTGCCCCCTCTATGTCTGACAGTGTCACAACATGTTACTCATCAGGGAGCAGCAAGCAGGCTCCTCCTGCCACAGGCAAGCAGGTTATGTGACATTCAAAAGAATCCTCGGTGAGCTAATTTGGAAGATCATTTTCAGTGGAAGGGGCCACCAGAGAAATTTCAAAGTAGCCACGGAAATGGTAATGGTTGCCCGGGGAATTTTTATGTTGTACTGCAGGTCATTTGGTAGTGTATGATACAAGTGTTGAAGGACTTCTGCAGGACGATACACAGCTCTTCAACCCTTACTATTGTGCTTGGTCTGGTTTCCTCAGTTTGAATGCTCTCAGGCCATTGAAGCTGTTGTCTTGTTTACACTCACTCTTGACACGAGAAGAGATGCTGCAGCGTGTTGACCTTGAAGAGCAGGAGTCAGACCTGATTGTGATTGAAGCTGTTGAGCCATGATACGATGAACATGATACTATATATATATATATATATATATATATATATATACTGTTCTCTATTAAGACCCACTGGTGTGAAGTGAATGTCGTGGGGAGCTTGTGGTCTGCGCTGTATGAGAGAGGCTTTCCCTTCTCTCATATTCAGCATAGCAATCTGGATGTTTGAATTTCAGGTGATAAATAAACCTAACGTGGAGAAATTCTTTGCAATGCACCCCTTAATTTTTTTTAAATTTTCAGCATAACAAGTTTTACAAATGCTATTACGGTGGGCGAATATTCGGTGCATCCCTAGTCAAAACAGACTTAAAACACAGCAAATAGACTACTAGTCTTTATGTTTATTTAAATTAAATTTAGGCACTTTTGCCACCCAATGGGAAAGAGAGATATACATTGTGTTCATTGTAAAACCTCAGTTGAGCTAAGAGTAAAATTTGAAACCATTTATATGCAACAAATAATTCTAAAAATTGTAAAAAAGGTTGACTACTATTTCATCACATTAATTCACAGTGACTTGACTGAATATAAAAAAAATGGACCTTTGACCTGCTAAAAAAATGTGGGTCAGGGTGTGTATTTGAGTACACCTGATGTAAAGTGTATCAGTAAAAGGATAAGCACCAGTGTGGTGCACAAAGGTCATTCTATCAGGGTCAGTGATACAAATTTTGTTGTTACAAGGTTGTGACAAGCATAATGGCACTGTAATTATGCCCTAACACAACTTTAGATGAATGATAAAAAATGTGGCGATAAAGGTAAAATAGTTCCGTCCTGGAGCCAGATGGCGTTCAGTGATGATGTCTGGCCTGCAGTCAAGGTGGATAGCAGATGAGCCAGTTTTCTGACAAGCCACTATCTCCTCCACTCACCATTACGCCCCCATACATCCCACCTCTACGGCCAATCAACACAGATAATCTTTTGAATTAGGAGAGAGGGTGAAAAAACACCAGAGTGAACATTTCGATGAGATAAGTACCCTTTTGTCAGTGGCAAGCAATGGTATTTTAATTAAATATATGAGCACGCTGTCCTGCCCCAGATGCTCAAGTCTAAACAAAGATAGCATCATCTAATCAAAGCCAGGCCCCAAGTGTTTCAAGGGCAGAATTATTTTCTATTAGAGACCCTCTCCTCAGGGATCCAGCCAATTTTCTTTATTATGATAGAATCAGCATATTGTAGATTGAATCTGCCGATAGTGTCACAGCGGGATAGGTTTGCCGGTTCCAGACCGACCTGTCTTTTCAAACCCCCTTTTAACAGACGGGATTTTGTTGTTGTTTATTCCCACACATGTGTAAACTGGGGGAAGGAGAAAGACGTGCTGCTCATTTTATTTCTGTCCCTATGGTTTGCATAACCTTTAGAAATGTGAAAATTTCATAATAATGTCAATGTTAAAAACTAAATTAAGTAAATTGAGTACAAAGCCTTAAAACCAAAGATGCTCAGCTCTTACTCCAGTGAGAACTGAGCAAGACTTGGCAGGATTTGACATGGAGAGTGAAACCTGTAGTTCTTACAGCTTTGTTGGCGATTTAGTTACGTTAGTGTTCATTTTTAAAAATATGCCTAAATCATTTCACTACATGACTGTTCATTTAGTTTCGCGCATCATTTGCTTGTCTTTCTTTGTCTTGATAATCCCATCAGTAGGTGTAAGTGATAAATGTCAAATGGGTTAACCAATGTTTCTTGTAAAAATCTGATATTGCAAAAATAGAGGAAACAATGTGTAGTGCATACGGACTAAGTTTAGAAACAAAACAATTTAAATGCACTGTGACAGTGTATTTTATAAATTTGTTATAAAATATACTGTCAAAGTGCATTTAAATTATTAACGTATTTCATCAGGGCCTTTGTACAACTTCTAGGAAGCCAAAATATTTAATTTTTGTCGTAACACCTTTTGACAATTTAATCGGTCTGTGATTCTTTAACTTGGTAAAAATTGTAGAAATTTGCACAAACTATAGATTTAAACAGATATCTCAAATGTTGTTTTAAGCATTTTTTTTAAATTTGATTTTGAAGACGAAGTGTGTGGTTATAAGGTTCTGGTTCACAAGTTGAGCCATTTTGGTTCAGATGATGTCACTGATCCAATAATTCCTTGACCCTACTTGATTAAATTCTTCAAATATTCTATAGAGAGCCATCAAAACACAGCTGTGTGCTCCATTTCAACATAACCACAGTAATGTATGGAACCATTTAAGAGAAAAAAAAACATTTTGTACATGCAAGCACAGCTCTGGTAATAAAAATAAATCCTCCTGGCTCTCGCCTCTGCAGATACTGTTGATTGGACACCATTACTATCCAACACTTTAATGAAATCTCCTAAAGGGACGCTCTCACTAATGTGTACACATCTGCTTTTATCACAAGCCCCCGGATTTGGCAGGGTGTTAATACCAACGCTAGGCTTCATCATGGATGCCGGCGTTACACAGCAAGATATAAATGACGATGTTGTGAAGTGCTGTGGATTTAATTGTTGGACTGAGTTTTGAGGGTTTTATAAGGCAGAATCGGTTGGTCCACAGAGGGGAAAAAAAAGCTTAAAAAAAGAAAAATCTGCCTGGAAATACTGGTTCAATAATTTTTTGATTGAGATTACAATGTTATATGTAACTTGTAAACAGATTATTTAGTGACTGAAAGTGTTAATTAAAAACTGCCTCTGTTCAGCCTTAGAGAATTGAGTCCCACATTCAATAGTTTAATTTCAGATTTTAAACAAAGTATGCCGAACTCTAATTGCTTTTCCACTCATTGTTCTTTCCTAATTGGCCTAATTTTAATCAATGGTATCATGAAACTAGATGGTGGGGGTAAACAAAATTGCGAATTCCAATTTGTTTGCTGGTGAACTTAGTGGAAGCAGATATTATGATTCTTATTAAGTGGATCAGTGTGAGTACAATCATTTTTTGTCATT
>NC_024307.1:29429367-29462542 GCF_000523025.1 Cynoglossus semilaevis | reverse complement strand
AATTTGCATTTTCCTCTTGTCGCTATTATCTAGGTGTAATTTCCAGGGTACAGCATGCTGCAGGTTGTAATTTTTTGTGTTTGTAATTAAATCCTATCAGAACATCAGCTGAGTGATATGACTCATCTCAAGTCCTACCACAGGGTCAGTTCAGATCTGGAGTTATTTCAGGATCAATTTGACTCTAAATACAATAGTTATAGGAGAATGATGACTGTAGCGAATATTTGTCCTTAAGTAGGTTTTTGGCCACATTTGGTTTTAATTAACCATCCCTATGATGGTGCTGCAATCTTCTAAATTATAATAAGGAAAACAAGTGGTTAAGATTTTTTTCAATAAATGCTTTCTATTATGAGGCCAGTGGTTTTAAAAAAGAAACGTGAGTCTGAATTTATTTTTTTTGGCCAAACTAAAAATACTATCAAAGAAGAAGTGAAAATAAAAACAAAACCTCAAAGAGTTTTATATTCTGAAATAACTAATTGAATAACAGATATGTGATTACAGTTTAATTTAGTAAAGCATTTTAATGACGAACAAAATATTTTTGGTTTTTTAATGCAAAACCTTATTGTGTTTGTTAACTGTTGTGAGCTTTATTTTTGGGTATAAAATAGCTCAGCATATAGGCAGCTGACGCACAACTTTGTTCTTCTGAACTTCCCTCCTCAGGGTATGGAGCAAAATCTAAAACAAGTTAATATGCCTATGTCAAAGCAATAGATACTGTAGTAGTACATTATATAGTAAAACGTACATGTGTTCTTGGTATAAATGTATTATATTATATCTCAAATGAAGTTTGACACTTTCACATGCTGTGGAAAAACTGGTTGAAATCACTAACTGTATTCTTCGTACTTTAAGGGCAGTCATTGATTTCCACTCACTTTTAGAATGAAGCCATTCATCACAGCACTAAAGACTGTGTCTGTTTTTACCATTTGCTAAAGTGTGTTATTGTTTAGTATTAATGTACCATCACCTCTCTTTTCCCAATTAATCTACAGTGTACAATACTGCTGAACTGATGTCAGTTTGATGAAAACAAGAACTGACATGATGTTCGCACTAATAAATTACCTTACTCATGCATCAGATTTGCAAATTGATTTTATTTGATGTATGGAAATCAACTGCTACAAGCAACATGTTGTAAACCGTAGCCAGCAATTTGTTATATTTGAAGGGCACAATGTAAATCTGGTGAGATATTGAAAATCACTGAGGAAAAAAAACAAAATTCCAAGCGTTTAAACAACAAAGTCACGTCCATGTATTCTCTCTGGAGGTGAATGCATTTATAAACATTCCAAACAGTAGTGACTCTGATGAAGACATTTTTTTGAAAAGACAAAGGGCAACCACAATCAGTTTATCTAAAATCTCTGCAACTTTGCTTTTGTATCAAAATGTCACAGGGCTAGTAGTCCATAACTCACATTGAATGACCGAGGGAGAAGTTGTGGTTCCCTTTAATGAAGCACGAAAACAGTTTATCTGGCCAGATTGACCTCAGGCAATTACTTTAAGCACATTCCTGAATCAATAAAAACACCAGTTCTGTGTGCCTGTGTCCATGCACCCGTGAAGCACAACCAGGAGTTTTTAAGATTCCCAGGAATGCAGTATCATTCTTAGTGAGAGTTGTTTTTGTGCAACGTTTAGCTCCAAATCAGTGCATCTCAATTTAAAACTTTTTTTTTATTCAGCTGCATTTGAAAACCATTTTCAGCAATAGATAATCTTTTCAGAAATATGGGTTTTGCCCTTCAGGCAATGAAACTGTGAAACCACACAGTCACCTCAGATCAACTGTCCAATCCAAATGTCCACTAGCTATTTCTTTAGAGAATCAAGGTAGTGGTCCAGAAATTAAAATAATGTCATGATTTCCAGAACATTACATTTACCAAGCTTAATGTTTTATTCCTTTCTGCCTATTGTTGCTTGGGTCCACACCCTGACTGCAGTCTGCCCATTAAAGCTTAACGTTTTAATGTCAAAAATAGAAATTCCCCAACAAGAGAATGTTAAAGTAGAATCTTAAAGTAGGAGTTAGTGGACGGTGCCTGCTGCCGAAATACCAAGTTTCGAGTAAGCAACTTTTGCAAGATTTTCCTCGTGACACAAAGAAACCTCGAGTTACGAGTGCTCAACCGAGCTCCATTCGCCTTATTTCTCTCTCTCTCTCTCTTTCTCTCTCTCTCTCTCCCTCTCCCTCCTCTCTCCGGCCCACACTCTGTCTCAATGTCTCGTTCACTGTCCCTCACTGGGTTATTTTACCCGTTTTTATAACAATAATATAAAATGTTTTCTTAATTATTATTATTTTATATCTATGTTTTTGATGTTTAGATGGGGGAGTTTAATTAATAATATATTTCTGGGGGGCTGGAACGAATTAATTGTTTTTTTAGTTATTTCTAATGGGGAATATGCAGCTGAGATACGAGCTGATCAACATAGGAGTGCTGTTGTGGAACGGATTAAGGCTGTTGTCTTTTTTGTCCATTTTTTTACCCCCTCTTGGGCAACAGGCTTTTTTGTCAATTTTTTTACCCCCTCTTGGGCAACAGGAAATAAAACAATGCTGTTTCCAGTCGCATATACTCATTTCTATTTTATCATATTTCAACATCATGTGTTGCCAAGTTAAAAGAAATCTGCCCAAAGGCCTTCAGAGTCAGTAGTGTGGGTGCTGGGAGCGTAAATTAAGTGATTGTTTCTTTAACCAATCAGATTTTAAGTTGGCCAAACTAAGTCTTTGCTGGCCCAGCATTACCTGGCGATTTAAGTGATTTGATTGGATGGTCAGAGAACACTAGGGCTGTAATCAACTAAATTAAGTCTTGGTTGTCTGAAGCTGTGAAATTTCGATTAATCACCGCAGTAGCCTTGTCCGCTAAATTAATTAGAAATTTTGACCTAATTGTGTTGTACTGAAATTAAATAGACTATTAACTTTAAACTTTTATCCACTTGACCCGAAAACATTTATTAAACAATTCAGATCAAGACGAGTGCAGAAACAGAACTTGAAAATATGCCATGTTTGTAGTCGTTGCTTGCAAACTTTTTATTAAATTTTTTTTTTCTGTTATTATTTTTGTAAGATGCCACACTGTAGATGTCTTTGACATGGTAGAGGAGTCAAGTGATGGTTTCTTTACATATAATGATGTCATTAAGATATAGATTTATTCGTGGAGGACGCCACAGAAGTACTAGATGAGAAATGCATGGTACGCCACAGCAGTTGACAGCGTTATATACTGTATGAGTAGTCCTTCATAATCCTGCAGTACACATGCCCTCCTACATTTACTACAAGAGTTGACATGACCTTAAAACCTCCTTTGAGATATGACTTTCAGTCAAAATTCCTGTCCTTTATTTTAACTTAAAGTAATGACTCCAAAGCCTGGTTCACTTTAGAGGCATGGACATTTATTTATGTTTGTCAACTTGGACAGTTGTGGTATTCTCCTTTCAGTGCAGTCTAACTGAGATAAGTCTCCTGAGCTTCTGATGGGACACTACATTATCAGGGCCAGAGCAACTGACAGTGAACCAACATTCAGGAGCGATGCAGGGTAAAAACTTACTTTATGGAAAAAAAAAATCATATTTTTATTGATGGAAAAACTTTCATTATATAAAGTAAAATGTTCCCAGTAAATTAAATGACTATGAAACTTTTAAATTTTATGATGTTACACTATAACTTATATAGCTTCAAATTCTTATTAATCCCCAACAATAACATTTTATAACCAAGCCATTTTTTTAACATGTTACTTAAATGTTGTAAAAAAAAAGGCTGTAACTCCTTCTTTTCTGTGTCCTGTGTCCTCTTTAGGACAAGCTCAGTGCATACTTTAGAAGTGTCCACAGGACCTTTCGTACAGTATTGCTTCGGTCTCTGTCTCTTCAAATGAACAGTGGCTGGAAAATTAGAATCAAACCAAACCTGCAGTAATCTTCCTTCATCAGGAGAGAACCCCTACAGGACAAATGATGCACCTGCATTAAATGAAGTCAGTCTTCTGATGCCATCATATCACCCTGAACATCTGTGCATGTCTGTTTCCATAATCATGCAAGTCCCACAAAGAGAACCGTAAAGACAGTCTGTCACTGCTTATTTATTATTCCTGCACAAACTCTGCCAGATAAGTGTTGCAGCCTACAGTCCACCTTGATGGTGAGTGGATTGATTCAATTTTACATTCAAGGGCCATTTTGCCTGGCTGTCTCATGTTTTCTGGAGCAAACTTGGTATGATATTTTTTGAGGAGATTTTCTTTCTTACCTTGAAAAGCAGCAGCAGTGTTTTATTGTTTTTCCCATAGCTTTCTGCTTAGACTCTCTGAATAGTGGCATTTGGACTAGATCAGATGTGGCAGTTTTTTTCTTTGTAAATCTGTTTATAGTACAGTACCTTGCACAGCCTTTTTTGCACTCAGCTTTTTCTCCACTGGTGAATATAATTCTATCATGCTGACAATTCATTCATTCATAAAATTACTTCTGCATGTTTTTAAGAGGAGAGGTTATGATACCTTTATGCAAATACTTCAGGTTCCTTGATGTTTAAATAAAAGTTTGTAACATTCTTTTGGACTCATGGCTGGTTTATGTGCCTTAACCTTTAAATGGTAATAAGCTACTGTTTTCTCCACTGACCTCCAAGGGAGACCACAATGGATGTATGGCAGGGGTTAGTATTTGATTTTGTTACTCTAATCTTGTGTTTTCATTAGGCGCTGTGCTAAATTAGCAGCCGAGCTAAACCTTTGAATTGTACATGATAGTAGTATGGCTTTTACATACCAGTAAAGCTAATGTCTGATCCTTGCACAGGTAGAAGTGGTGATATGGGTGGGACAGCCCGGTGTGGGGGGTAGTAGTAATCATACTTTCTCACTTGAATCTGGAAACCTCCTTTTGAGACACATTTTCAGACTTTAACTTCTTTGTTGTCAAATCTGGGTTTTAAGACGTTGACAGAAGCAAGATCAAGATGCAAAATGTGTCCCATAACCCTGACAAAGCTAAGTTTGCATAATAATGTGTTCTTCAAATATATAAATATATATTTTTTACCTCCTAGAAGTTTCAGGTAAAGGTTTTAGGCTGTTAGATACCATAAGATAGACAATAATGGCTGTGGTGTTTCTCAGTAGTTTGCCTGTAAGTTCATTGTCTCACTTCATGCTCATCAACATCAAACGTCCAAGTAAAACAAGTACACTTCCACTGAATTCTCATTTGTCATTCTTGTGGCAGATATGACCATCAAGAATGAAGTTGTTTAATTTATTATGTCTGCTGTGTTGTTGAATAACCTCCTCTGCTTTATTTTGATCTTAAATGAGATTTGGCATTTTTTGCGCTCTCCGTATGATTCTATCTCTTAAACTAAATGAAATTTGGCATTTTTTGCACTCTCCGTATGATTCTATCTCTTAAACTCCTCTTGTAAGGTATGAGTCACTTGTGAGAATTGATATTCTACTTCAAGGACACTTCTTTGCAAACTTGGAGGCACATATTCCTCCCTAATAGTCAGTGGGCTGATCATCAAAGAGAACAAATAGTTCTGTGTGCTTTGTCGGCAGAGTGCCTACCTCGTTTACAGCAGTGGCTTCACATGTAAGATCTTTAAACATTTCATATTTATCCAGTCATGGAGTTAATGCCTTCTTTATATGCAACAGCATGTCTTAGTAGTGCCTGTTAGAGCAAAGAGAGCACAATCATAAACCAGTATGATCTTAATTATTAAAACGCCATAGTATTTTTAGCTTAGTGAAGACCTGCACTCTCTGTATGAATGGTTCATCAAACTGACCCGTTCTGTGGGAAATGACGTTCAGGAGTGGGATTAATAAAGTGATAAAGCAGATCCTTGTAGTAGCTCATAGCCTCCTGGAGGGGCCTGTCCCACCCCTCACTTTGGGGACCGCTGCTGTAGGCAAAGGTTATTGAGCATGGAGGAAGACAGCCTGTCATTTTTTACTTTTTTGTTTTTTTGAAGGATGCACAATGTTTAACTTCGGAAAATGCATGCCACTGAATTTTTTAGGAGTTGAGTCGCGTTCAGACCTGGGGTCCAGGCATTTTTTTTGTGTTCCACATCGTTCTCTGGGTTTAACAAGAATTGCTGCAAAGCTGGCTGATCAGACAGGGCCATGGCTAATATAACAGCATTGGAAAAATGTTTTTGTTCACAGGCTGCCTGGCAGAAATGGCAGCGTGTCCAAGCGCCGGTGTATTTGTCACAAGTAATTAATTTTTCTCTCATAAAAACACCCACTGGGATGATGGGAAAAGGTGGGTTCATTAACCTCCCTTACCCGGGCTTCCTGTGGCACTTTACAATGTATTGGTTGTTGGTTCCTCCAATCGTCTGTAGCTGAAAATGTTCAGGAATTATTTAATTTTTTCCAAGATGGCTGTTTTCCCCAGGGAATGATACAGATTTGCTTGGCAACTCGAGTAAAAAAAAATCCAAGACATGTTTGTGGCATTTCAAACTTTTTACTTTGCTTTATTTTCCTTTTCCTCCCTGACACATTCAACAAAATGTTTTGGAACCTAGTCCACTTTTTCTCTTTTAACTCTTCTAGCTCCACTTTGCCCCACACTCTCCTTCTTTTGCCGTCCCTCCCTGGTGCTTAGTTAGTTTGAAATTACTTTTTTTTAAAACAGTTTATTTGAATTTGACATTTTATGAAGTTTGATCTCCAGGGGATGAAAACAATAGGTACGTTCCATCACACAGAGGGATGTGAGGAGCTGCAGAGCTTGTGAAAGGAAATGGAGAGAAGAAATAAAATAAAGAAATGATTTGCTCCCACTGACCCAGAAAAGTGATGGAAACAGGAGTCACAGAGTGGCACAATTCTGGGTCTCAGCTAGAGCACATTTTCCTCTTTCAATGACTGTTACTGCTTGTTTCATACAGACTTCCCAATTATTGTAATAATAATTTTGGCCAGGGTTGCCTTTTTTTGCTGAAAAAATTCTAGAAGAATGTAAAAACTGTGATCCAAAAGTACAGTATCTGCTTTACAAGGAGTTTTTTCTTTTCTTTTTTTTAAGACGGCATCAGGGTGAGTTGTAACAAACCACTATCTTATCCCTACTGTAAAATGTAAGTTTTTTGTCAGATAACAGGAATCAAGGTATATTTAGTTTAGATCCAGGCACTCATAATGCTTGGCAATAGTTTCTCTACTGTAAGGAGTGTTGCATCTATATATATACACGTATATTTAGTGCTAATGTCACTGTGACCTAATTTAAATCCTCACTTTATCTTACTCTATTTGTCTGAACTGGCTACATTGTTATGAATTTCATACAGAACTTGTTTCCTCTTTCTTTTTTAAAGAAATTGCTGCCTTTGTGAATATATATATATGCTACAAGCTAATAAAAGCAGGTACAATGAATTTTTATAGCTGCAGTGCAGAAGCCTTTATTGCACAGAGACCCCAGTTGATTGGTTGTTTTTTGGCTGCTGGACTTGGAAGACAGTCTCTGAAGGTGGTGCAATAAGTCTTACTGCAATCCCCTGCTACTCCGACTTGGCTCCAGCTACCATTCATTACTCAAAGTCATCAGTCAAAATCTTCAGTCTTTCCACCTTCCTCCAACTCCCAAGGGTGTTCAGGGAGACTCAGGGAGAGACTGCGGAGACACCATGAGTGGCAGCATTACCAAAGCTGTGGATTACCTCAATGGTCAGCCTGTCAGAGTCAATGTTTGCCCTGACATTTCATGCTAAGTTCTCTTCTTTGAAATGTTACATTGCGGCAGCCAGGCAGTGGCTGTTTTTCCTGATTGGTTGTCACTATGTTAAAAGATATGATTTGACAGTTTGGCTGAAAGGTCCTTAACCATACAGCATGATTGTTTTAATATAAAATATAATACCTTCGGGAACTGATTTTTAGGGTACACCAACAACAGCAAACACACACATCTCTGTATCCTCCAGAAGTTTCTCTTCATACTTCCCCAGTGGCCTTCCTCCACCTACCGAGACTGGTTTGTCCAACATTCACCACTTCGGTACTGCTGCAGGTGGTTGTGTGTCTGACTAGACTTGTTCACGCAAATATTTACTTTCTTTTTAAACCTGTGTTTTTTTGCATGTCTCTTGACTGTTACGTTGCTGTCACTTTCCTGCCACTGACTGTCAATCAGCTTGGATGTGAATTTGAGTACAGATTCTCACCAAAATCCTTACAACAGAGTATTTTATGTAGAGCTTGTATAAATATCTTGCATACTGATTAGTTGCATGGATGTTTGTAATCCACCAAGAAGAGAGTTTTACATTCCATAATACAGTATAGCTAAAAGATATAATTAGTTGTTAAACATTGGACTTTGTTGATGAAATTGTATTTGGTCAGCAATTGTTGAAGGTCCAGTAGGGTGCCATCTACTTGAGGTGGTGATTCTGTGACCCATTGGTGAAAAAAACAAATACAAAGGGGTTTAAAATGGAACACCAAACAATAATCTCCTGATAACACTGTGTACAGTATATCACAGCTAAATCGTGATCATCAGTCACCTGTGTTTGGATGAAATCATCCTGATACTAGTATCGTTGCCCAAATCAACCGGCTGGTCCCTGTTGTACCAGTGGTAACAGCAACATAGCTTTGGGATTGAACACCAGTGTGTAAACAATGTTCACAGATGGAGAAAAATATTTTTAAAACACTGCATTACAAACACCATTGCACAGTGTACTGAAATCTCGTTGGTTCAACATATTGACTACACTGTTCTAGGCAAAGATCTCAGATGTTGTACCTAGAATCTGCTGTAGACACTTGCCCAATGTGTGTCCAACACCCAGTGGGCCAATTAGCACAAGCATCACTGATGCTTTTCATTTTGCACATCCTTTTTAGTTGAGTTCTCAGTCCTCAGAATTTTCAAGCCTCTTGTGTACCCTCGTGGAATTGCCACATCAACTGCCTTCTTTTGTTGTCAGTCCATCACTAGGGCGTTACTTTGTGTTGTCATCACCACTTTGGTGGCCTGGATTTGGAAGTCCCATTGGGTCTTGGCTTAGTCATATCTAACATGCAAAAAAAAAAAAAAAAAAATACAAAATGAATTGGTTATTTGTCCATACATCTGGTCAACACAGATTTCTTTCCATTGTTATTGTTCCAGCTTGTTTGTTTTTTGGAAACAGGTTTATACTACCTGCTCATACTCTGAGCCTGAAGTCAACCTCCTGCTGGAATAACAGGCTGTGGAGTGTGTCACATAAGCAAATAACCTGAGCAAATCGATAAACTCTTTTTTTTTTTTTTTTTTTTTGGATCCCATCTGAGCTGTCTGCTGTCTGACCTTTGTTTTGTTTTTTGTTTTTTTTCTTAAATCCATTGTCAACCAGAAGCTGATAAAAAGTCACACAGACTGTCAGAAAAAAGAGTGTTTTTCAGCTGATCTGGAGCTAAACCGGGATTTAAATTACTCTTTAAGTTAAAAATGTTGCTTTTTAATGTTTATTTTCTTGTGTTGTAAGAAAGAGGTCTCCTGCATTCCAAAATCACACGATAGTGAATTGACTTTATTTTTTTCTGCTTTTTATTTGAAGTTATCAGTGTGTTGTTCAACTCAAACCAAATTGTGCAGCTGCTGCAGCGAGTACCTTCTATTATTGGTCTTTATCAGGAGACTGATGCAGCGCGGGCAAATATCCTCTGGCAAGTTTATCCACCCTTATTGACTCTTTTCCCTCATGCACAGAGGTGAATCAAAGCAACCTCTTGTTCTGGAATACAGCACAAACAGATACAAGTCAATTTCCTGTAAAGACAGCCAGAGCTCAAGGCTGTAGTATCACTCTAAGATCAATTTATAATGTCTGTGTTTGTGTCACGCAGGCTGCTTGGTGCGAGGGTCGGAGTTAGCAACGTAGTGGAAAACATTTTATGAGGAGATAACCAACTATTTACTGTCCAACAAAAAGACCTGGAGACAGCAGTTTGTTGTCACATCCTCCAGTCTCAAAAGTCAACTTGACATCTAAGTGTTGAGTTGTTGTCAGTGCATAAAAACCTTAACTGACTGCTTGACAGCGCTTGTGGGTGTAGGATTAGATACCCCACTACACTATGTGTGTCAGGTTTGAAGTTTGTTAATAATAATAATAATATAATAATAATAATAATTTTGACAGTTCATTTCTCTTCTACAACTAATCAATATAGATTTGGTTTATTTAAATGTTTTGCTGCCTTTTAGTGACACTGAAGGTCTAACAGAGTGGCCGGGCTTTTTCTAATGTAATTTCTATTAGGACAAGCAGAAAGTCGAGCACCGTCAGCAGTAGCTTCTTCTTCCATTAGTTAGTCACATACTAATTTTGACTTCCCAAATCCTTCAGCAAGTGTTTTCTGGAAATTAAAATGCTATGCCCTCTTGTGAAGAAAGGACCTATATGTTCCTTTGAGATAAACCGGTGGTAAATTCTAGGAAATTAGCAAAATCACTAATTACAGCAATTGCGGCAAACTTTTGTTTTTTTTTTATAATGTTTTTGTAAATATAATCTCTAATGTAAAACCTCCTCTTAAATTATATAAATAACCTTCATGGTGCATAAATTATTTTAAAATGATAAGATTCAGCAGATTTTATCAACTTACGTGATGTCTGGTTTCTGATAAACCTTAAGAAAAGGGGTTAACAGCCAATTTGGCAATAGTACTAATTGACATCGGTACATGTCCATTTGTGTCTGAGTTTGTGTCTGACTCGGCTGATTGTTTACTTTGGGAACACGGCCTGCCGTTAGCACCCTGCCATTTTCTTTGATGTGGATCCATAAACACACTACTCACCAAATTAAAGCACTAATTCACTTTGACGCCTTTACAGTATGATAAATAATGTCAATTTCAATGTTATGTACAGTGTGCAAAAAAGCCCTTAAAAGTTTTGCCCTTAAAATCCATTCAATATCATCAGGAAATAACATATAAATTGTCCAATTACCTTAATTTGAGGTTTGCTCCGTAATATCACAACCACAAGTTTTTTTCGTTTTTTTCTTTTCTTTCTCAATAAATAATCAGACAATGTTATTTTCTCTCCACAAAGTGTCCAGGTTCCAAGCCACAGAGTTATTTTTTCACCAGTTTTGGTAGCATAATTAGATATTGAACCGAGTCCGTCCACTATAGATGAAATAAAGTGGGAGAAAAACGATGGAAACGACAAATGGGTTTGTTTTCTGATGTGTCCCTAACCAACAGAAGACAGAAATTCTATTTCCATTATCAGTGTCTGTGCTGGAGTTTACAGTGTAGGTATTAAATGTATTCCCCAGCTTTGGAAGGCATGTCTGTGTTCAATAAACCCTAGTGACAGCTGACAGTATGTCAGAGACGGCTTGTGTGCAAAATCCAGGTTGAGTTGATGTGGGGAAAAAAGGGAAAATCAGTCTTTCTGAGACATCAGTTCTCAGATTTTTGTGGCCATTTAGTACAAAACATATAAATTATCATTGCACAGGCAACAACTGTGTGATGGTCTGTGTAACCCATTCCCCCCTAGTCTAAAAACTCCAAATTGTAATTTCCAGAGAACTGAAACATAATGTATTAGTTAAAATGAACCATAAATAATAAAATAAAAAATGTTGATTAAAATGTTTCTTAATTTTCTGATTTTCTTTCCTTTTTTCCAAGGTTGGTCTACTACTGAAATAATTAGTAAATAACAAAACTTTTTTTTTTTCTTTCCTTCAACCTCTAATTGATTTTTTCTCTTCTTGTTACTTTCTGAAAATGATGCTTTAAATGACAAATGCGCTGCTGGAAATCTTCTTTGGCATTGATTTTGGAAACTTAAAAGGGGTTTAATCTTAGTGACACTAACATTATACAGTTTTAGGTTTTAGGTTTGTTTGTAATTTAAATGTGAAGCACAGTTAAATCTGCCTTTGTTTATTCCTTGTATCTAGTTTTGCATGCAGCAAAACAATGTTTTGTTGTTTTTTTTACAATTGATACAAAAAAATTTAACATTTTCCATTGTGGATTGGCATTGATTTTTTTTGATTTTTTTATGAACTTTTCCTACTATTCTTTATTCCTCTACTTGTTGTAACAAATCATATTTTATGATTAATAAGAAGATTCTGCTACCCTGGTTTCTTCCTCCTGTGTAATTAATTATCATTTAATGTTTACTTCTATGGTAAAATAGGGTCACATTGACTGAACTGCATCTCCATTTCAGTTACCTAATATTAAGATTCAAAATGCAGCATGCCATCCACAATGCCTCACTTGTGTTTCTAGAAGTTAATTAACAGCATAACAACATGTCTGTCTCAAAGTAAAGAATAAATATATTTTTAAAAGGTCATTTCAACCCAGCATGGACTGAAAATGCTTGTTTTTTGCCACATACTACAGATTATGGGGAGAAGCATTTATTGTGTTTCAAATCATTCATTGATTTCTGTCCATTTCTTTCTGTAGTTGCACCTGTCCATAAGCCACTAAAACGTCTGGTCCAAATGACTCCCGTGGTTGAAGAATGTGGCCTAACTGTGAAGCCCTGGTTTTAAGGTATGTCGTGGAGTTTTGCTCTATGCTTTTGCTCTATGTGTTAATAGTCATCAAAGAAGACATCAAAAATCCTAGATATTTGTCCATCTTTTGTACTTTGACACTTTGAAGAGAGGACAAAAAAAAACGCCATTACCTTTATGGTTGATGTACAGCTCATCCCAGACTGGCAGAATCGGTATAAAGATTAGTGACCAAATACAGTTCTGCTCCTGGAGAAAATGGGAATTTAATGTGTCCTGTCAAAACTTGTTTTTTGCTCGTTCTTTTTCACTCTGATAGCTCTGCCTGCCTGTCATTGGAATTTAAATGGAAATTTAACCTTGTTATAATGTGGTTCCTCTTGACTTATGTGTTTATTTAAACTTGATTTTTGACGATTGAAATGTGGTGTTTACAGATAAGAGGCAAATGTTTTCACATAGACATTCTTTCGTTTGTCTGAAAAAGAAAGATTGCCGTGAGGGCTGCTTTTGTTTTTATGCTTCTGCCTAAATGTCTGTCTGCTCTTGCAGTGAACAGCCATAAGACTGCACATGGTGAAACTACCAGGAAAATGTAGTTTATTGAGTAATGAGTTTAATAACCAGGATTGTAGCATAGAAAATGCCTGACGACAGGTCTGGTGTTTCACTTATTTTTAAAACATATTAAAAATGTCGGATCACTTTGTTGTATTAACCGTGCTAACTCTGAATTATAAACTATGATGCCTTGATATTAAATATAAACCAAAGAAAAGCCTGGTTAATAATTTGGTAGAATTCAGAAAGTTGCAACTGCGGTTGGACTCCAAAATTAGTTAACACCTTTCGTTTTAAGAGACAATTTTCATCAGTACAGGCTGATTTAATCAGCTGAGCTCACGGAGCAGGACCAACGACTGTGCATGATACTGGTGTTGACTTTGGCCCTGTGGATGTGTTGGCAAACAACATGGTTGGCACAGTTGGCTCTTGTGTATTACATGTTAGAATGGCAGCAGGTGTCGCACCTGGCTGCCTGCTGCTAAGTATTAGCTCAGTGATCACACTGTGTACAAGGGAAGTATGTGGTGCAAGCATGTGATTCTCTAAACTTTACCTCAAAATAAGAATAGTATTTAGAAAAATTAGCATTATTGGACAATTGGATGTGAAAATGTAATTACTATCTTGACTTCTGTTTGAGACAGTTTGGGAGTAAAGGTCGTATACTTAAAAATTCAAAACTGTGGGCTAAAATAAACTCTGTACCTCACATGATATTGAGACAAAGCAAAAATAAATCCACATTTTCTTTGTCTACCCCTGAAAATACTCGTATTGGCTAACGTTGTTAAGGTCGGATATAAAATGAAGACAATGATTCCTCTACTCTTGTAGGAAAAAGATAAAGGGCAACATCACTGCATATGAACTTTGAGCCAGATAATGTTGGTCTTGTCATGTATTTACGCTGCAACACAAAATACGTCTGGACATTTTACTTGCAAGGGGAGAGTGCAGCTTGCTCTGCTGGCAGCTTTCTCATCAACTCCGGGTTGCAGCAACCTTCCTCTGCTCTTTTATTTAGTTTACAAAAGTATCAGATTACATATTATGTGATCGTGTTTGAGTATATGAATGGGTATGGAGTAAGAAGGTGGGTGTGAATGGGGCTGTGGCTGTGTCTGGTAATTTCTCCATCAGTCTTGAGCACACTAGATTATAATATGAGAAGCAAACAGTTCCTTAAAGCGACAGTACAGCATGAATCAATGATAATAAATTAAATTCTTCCAACAATATGAGACATAGATAGTTAGAAGTAGGGCTGTCAAAGAATTCAAATTTTTATTGTCATAAATCACAGGGCAGCTGTCACAGTAATCATGACCAGTTGACAAAAGTTAAGTCAAACAATACTGTTAATGTTTTTGGTGTGCAAAATTAACTACTGTGTTGGATAAGGAAATGTCAAAAGGCAGAAAGTATTTTGTATATATTTTTTAATATTTTTTTATGTTGCATGGATTTGGTATTAATAAAGTTTTTTCTGTCTGTCTAATCATTTTACAAAAGTTATCTGAATAATTTATATATATATTTTTTTATAAATACTCAATCTACATTTCAAATTTTGTTTCAAAGTTTGTGTGTTGACCCTCATTGGTCTTAACCAGACCTTGTGTAATTTGAGTTGAAGAACTCTGTAAGAAAGTGGCCACAAAGACCAGAGCTGCTCTTTCTGAACTGACCCACACATGTAAAGTAATTCATCTGTCGAAGCTACCGTTCAAACACTGTGCAAATCCTTGCTGGACACATGACTTTGTACCCTATTGTCTCACTAAGAGTAGCTGTAGTACTAAACAGTTCACAGATAAAACATTTTAATCTCAGAGAAACAAGTACATCACAAATATCACTTTAAAAATACTGTCCTGCCTGAACATAATGGACGCCCATATGTCCACTTTAAGGTGTTGTTTTTTCACACGTCGTCATTTGACTGCATCCCATGTTACGGCAATATCATAAAATTAACTACACAAGTTTTAAAAAACCCTACAGTGAAGACTGTTCCTGTGTCTCTGCATAGCCTGTGTGGGCTGAAGTCAAAACAAATACCATTGCACCCGTGGCCGAGAGTTGGGAAGAAGCGGTGGGCAACAGCATCTGTCGAAAGGAGCCTGTTATTTGTTTCCCTCAACTTTTTTTTTTCTTTTTAATATTTGGAAAACTTTCCAGAGCTGAGAGAAAGACATAACACCAAATCTAAGGACAAAGGTGTTTGCTGTGACCCTGTTGGGCTGTCAAATGTTCTTCTCTGTCCAGTGTTCGTCAGCTGTCTAGGCTGTCTGGCCAAACTTGGTTAACAAGCACCTATGTGTTCACTCCCTATTTCATCAACCTAGAGAGAGGAAGCAGAGAGAGGGACTCCAGATTGTGTTGGGGCACAGACTCTCCAGGAGATCTCCACGGTATTCTATCTGGCTCGTCTCCCTCATCTGTCGAACTCTCGGCAAGCAGTCTGTGATGTTTACTGTTGATATTTTCCATCTGTGATCATCCCTCTGATGTTTTTTTTTTTAAAGGCCTGGGATGTAAGCACACATTCTGGCCTCGTCCTGCTGCTATTGCAGGCATTAACTCACACAAAATCAAAGCAACCAGAGTCAGCCTGTGAACTGTTTAGCACTACAGCTAGTCTAAGCAATGATGAGAGCAATATGGTACAAAGTGTTTGAACGGCAGCTCTGACAGATGCATCACTTTACATGTGTGGGTCAGTTCAGAAAGAGCAGTTCTGGTCTTTGTGGCCACTTTGTTAGACCATATACAACATCAGATACAGAAAACATTTCCTCACAAACAGCAATTGTTATTGTAATTTTTCTTCAAGGCAAACAAAGACAAGAGATGAATGGAGAGGATTGGGCTCCTAGGTGTGTCCCGCCGTAGATGGACGGCAGCGATGTAGTTGACTGATCATCAGTCCATTTGACTCTGAAGACTACTAATAATCGAGCCCCATCTTCATCTCACAATAAGGACATTTCCAGTGTGAGTCTTTGCAGCCGACACAGACTACCACATGGAGGCTAACTGCTGCTAACTAGGGAATTAGTCGTCCGACTAATGTCTGTGTGTAATATGTAGAACAAAGAAAGTAGGCTTGTCTAGCACAAGGGTGCTAACCAAAGGCATGTGTCATAATGACATCAAGTCATTATACAGTATGTGGCCTGTGAGACAACTGCAAGATAGTTCTAGTTGTGGTATTGAACTAATTATAAATATGTTATTTTATGAAGAAAGCTATGTGTTGTGTCAATAATAATGAGTTGTACTATATTTAAAATCTGCACCCCCTGCAGGACAGTGTGCTGCCATTGGCATTTGTTAAATTCGGTCTCTGTCAACTATGTTCTCAGTTACTTAATAACTAATCAGTTTTCATGCTTCATAAAATGTGTGGCCTTTTGTCCCAACTGTGACAAAACATTAACTTATTTGTAAGTTTTCTTTTTAGATTTTTATTGTGATTATTATAGTAAAATAATATTTGTTATTTGCTCCAAGTTTTAACCTTTAATTCAGTTATACAACTCCAAATTGGATGAATTGGAATCATGTTTGTTATGTGTACCTCATCAACTGTCATTGTCATCTTAAATAACTTGCGTACATTTCTTTACAGAAACACTGCACATCACCATTTATCACCTCTTATTAAAAGTCAAACTGGTCAGGTCTCGTTTACCTCCCTTACTGTCACTATATTAAACAACAAAAGAATATAAAAGCTCTTCCCACGTCCTGTTTATAATACCTGAATGTCACTTAGGGACATGATGTGGCCTAATCTGGTCACAACTAATGTTTTGAGGTGCATACTGCCGCCTACTAGTGTGTGCTAGTGTTTAGTCTCATGGTGTGAACACTGACTTTGAGATAAAGCAGCCAACTCCATATGCCTTAATGTACAAATAGATTTTTAATTTCAACCGGTCACAAATTGTATTAACATTTAACTGATTCATGATGAATTGTTACAGCTCTAAGAGTGATCAAGTACAGATATAAAAAATATTGTCAACATGTCATTTTTAAAGACTGTTAGTAATAACTGGCCCTTCCAGGACAATCATTATGACGACGTAGCCCTCTGTTTGAATAGTTTGACATCTGGTTGAGCCCATGTATCTGCAGTTCACTTAAAAACTTTTAATTAATTTAATACGCCCCGCAGTTCCAGTCCTGTTAAAATAACAGACTCCAGTTACTGCAGTGAATTTCTAGTTTCTGTCCAAACCTCCTTTTTGCTAGCGTGACACTAATCCTCCCCTTCAGTTTTTGGCCCTTGGCATGTATCATCTCCTCAGGTTGAAGTTCCCATTATCATCTTTTCTCCTAAAGGTATCCTGAAACTCAATAACAAGGAAGCGCTGTTGCTAAAGTGCGTCTTATTTTTCATTACTGCGGTTGGACTAATACAAGGTTAGATGACTTGGGAGCAGCAGATGTATTCCACCACATTGGCACCTTCAAGCAGCAGCACTTTATTAGTCGAAGCAATTACTTTTGGGCAGTGGGGGCTTCACCTAAGCTCTCTTAGTAGGAGTGAGTGTGAGTGTGTAACTAACCTGCAAGGATAGAATGAACCAGCAACTCATGAATGAATCACATTGGAGAGAATGTATCTGCTTTCTGAGTATTTGACCTAACATGATATGAAAGTATGATGCGTTTAGGAGCTGATTTCTAGCAGCCAGACTGTTCCTAAAAGTGAAGTTTAATCAGGAGTAGCTCCCTTTGTTGTGGCTGCTGTTCTTCCTAATGATAGTTAAATACTATTTATTCCGATCCCTCCTTGTTTATTTCCTGTCTACATCCTCCATCAACCAACACCCGACTCATCTGCATGATTATATCCTCCCACCTGATATTATTCTTTATCACCCAGCACAATAAACTCTTAGCCCCTTGTTACCAAATTATATGGCTGCCATAAACCCTCATGGCCACTACACTTACTGTTGACTACCTGTTCCTCATGTGATCCATACAGCGGCAGTCAAAAAAAGTATATATATATATATATATATATATATACACACACACACACACACACACACTAAATGGAAAGAAAGCCACTAATGAGCTCATGAAAATAATTTGTGCTTAAGTCAACAGGTGTTTGTATTCCAACGTTTACTTCAGCGGGGCAAGCTTACGCAGCAGATAAATGTAAAAACAAGGCCTTTCCATTGTAGGGCTTGCACTCCTGTTTACCCTCTGCGCCTCTCCAGGTGAGTCAGACAGAAGTACAAGAAGGAGACATATGCGGCGGTGCTGCAGGGCTCACCGTAACACTGTGTTATGTACACCACCTGTGTGCTCCCCACGCTGCAGCACTAGTGTGGCTACAGTTGCCACCACAGGCTCAGCACAGTTCATTTACATACTTTATGACTTCAGGTTGGAGGTGACAGCGACAGAGGGTTGGAGCCAAGCTTGTGAAGGCGACAACATGCTTTAAGAAGACGGTGCTTTTTTCTCTTCCCCCATGAGTCGTTGGATTACAGGAGTTCCAAGTGTAAGGCCTTTGGAAATGTGAGGATGAGCCAGAACCAAAAAGCTTGAAGGTACGTTATGTTTTTACACTTTTTCTCTAACAGGACTTGTGTTGTTTATCAATCTGTGATGCTGATTTTTCTTCTCCTGTTGTTGCTTGTCTCTGGTTTTTTTTTTTTGTGGTAGATCAAATAGGCAAACTTATGATTTACAAAAGAATATTATGTCCTTCCTTATTCAGATCCGAAAGGACAGTGAACTTTTGCCTAGGCTGAGGTTTCTGAGCAATCTGACATGATGCTAATGATTTACACAGAGGGGCTATAAAAGCTAAGCTAGCCTGACATACAGTCAACCTTTGTACCAGGTACTGTACATACTGCATGTCAAAAATTAATGCTTTTTGAATGGCATATGTTAGTTGTCGGCTAGGTCCATACAGTGTTAATCATTTTTTAATCATTGTTCACCCAGTGTCTCTAATGAACGTACAGTTAGACCCTGGAGTGATTGACAGGAAAAAGTAACCAAAGTGTAAAAATATCACTTTTCTTTAGAGTAATTAGCTAGGTTCCTCTTTTTTATTATAGCACTAACAAGGGAATGAAAATAAATACAATTCTAGAATTTATTTTTATTTTTTAAGTCAATCTCTATGAATGCCAAGATGTAGTCATTTAAATTTGTGGTGTCTGATTTAGGCTATTGTCTCAAATGAATGTCAGCTTTTGGATAGGCTGTAAAAAACAGCTTCTGGGCGTTGTTCAAGTCCAGATGTTCACATTTACTGGTGAAATTCCCAACCCTATGTTTTTGTAAATGTACTGTGCTTAAAACTTTTAAACAAGACGGTAGTAAAACGGTTTTACCAGCGGCATTACAACTTCTCTAAATAAAAATGTTTAGAAAGTATGGAACAAAAGTGAAGCATCAGACATCACTGCCGACATTTATCTGCTCCTAATAGCAGATATCAATTCCATGACTGTTTTATTTTTTGTATAAAATTAATATTATATTTTCTGTTTATAAAATAATGATCTGCACAGGATCTTTTGCTTATGTTGACCTGATTATAACATATGATGGGATGTAAATCAGATTAGACTGTACTATTTACAACTATAGGGTCTCAATATAAAGATAAATGCTACTTCAGGGCCTAATATGAAATCATGTAAAGCTGAAATCCAATTTGCTTCAATTGAAGCTGTAAATCCTGACCTGGAAATCCACGTTAGAGTGACCAGTGCAGTGTCTGTTACTAATGTAATTGATAACTGGGTCAGGAGTCTGGTTGCACTGTGTCGTTGCTTGGAACGAGGCTCCTGTTAAAAGGTTCTTTTGCTTTCATTCTTTTACCGACTCTTACTGACTTTGACTGTATATATATATATATAAAAAAAGAAGAGGTAAGAGAAGTAAAAATGTTCCTGGAAATAGCGATTAAGACTTTAGAGTGTTCAGTGCTTTGTTTCTAAAGTTTTCTATTTTCTCCCCGGGCTTCCTATAACAACCTAGTGTGCGGCCAGAAAGCTCTGTCCATTTCTTCTAAACAGTCTATCTATATCTAGGGAAGGAAGCTGTCCAATGGGTAATTTAGAAAAGTTGAGAAATTTGACTAATATTTACAATTTTTTTGCACAGCATTTTCTCATCCTCCAAATATAGCAAATACACAGTAAGGCATGACAATATTTGTTTTAACTAGAGTACTTAATCAGTAGTCAGTTGTGTAAGTCTCTCCTCATATTTGCACATACCCAAGGGCAACTGTTGCACAGGGGAATAAAACATGTGATACATCATATCCCACTGTTGCCAAACACAGTTACATCACAGTAACAGCAATAAACCAGTTTATAACAGCCATACCTGTGTAATTTGTGTGTCAGAGGCCGATGGCCTCCAGCATGACATTGCAAAATTCTATTGTATTGTGAATTAAAATTAAAAGCGACAACTGAGGAGAAATTGATATGTATATTTTTTCAGCAATGATTTGGACTTGGATTTGAATTTAATGCCTTTATTAGTTTGTGAAAATATTCCTATTAAAATGTTTTATACAATACAATATGTGTATTTTTGTTATGGGCAGAATGACATTCATTCATTTTCTACCTTTGTTAATGTAAATATGTCTATTTTTAGTCCTAATAGTACCCTAATAGTATTGTATGTCATATAACTTGAGGTTCTGTCTAAATATTTGAACAAGAGTCATAGGTCATGGTTAACAGAAAAAGAAAAGAAATGTCTATAAGTTGAGGAGCAGAGGGACCAATACACCCTTCATGGAGCCACAGCAGGGCCCTGGTAACTGATGTTTCAGTCTTTCTCTGCCGTCCTCTGCTCCCATGCTGTATGACAAATATCTGTTTACGCTATCTGTCATCCTTGGGGCAGAAATAACACACTCTGGTGTTCCTACTCGCCAAATGCCAGGCATGCATCAGCACTTATATCCTCTCAATAGTTTGCCTTCATTTGTTGTATTGCTGCAATCTTGCTTTTCTACCCGTTATGCCCCTTTCTTTGGAACTAATGATGCCACGAAGAGCTGATGACAGCGTCTCATGTTGACAACCTTGGAGGAAAAAAGAAGTCCCAAAATGTGACAAAAAAAAGAAAACGTGTTTCAGTTTTTCACTGCGCCCCAAGTCGTGAATTAAAAAGATGATCTTCACACTCTTTGGTTTTGGTTCACTTGAGAACCGTCTTTATTGTCTTTTGTTAGATTGCATCTGCGATGCAAATCAAAATCCTACCCCCACTTGTATTTTCTTTATATGTGGAATTCCAGACCATAAGTCAAGAATACAACTCCGTATTTCACAGAAACATACAAAATCTTTTAATCTTTTCTGACATACGGATGGAGCGTATTTATAGGAGGCTTGTTTATCCTTTATGCTTGATGTGAAGTGAAGATGGGACAGGGTTGTCCTTTCACATAACATGTTCCAAAAGATGTGGCTTGAAAGCAGTTCTGAGCCAACGTTTCAATTATAGAAGCACCTAATGGAGCTGCGTATTCATGCATACAGTAGGCGTCTTTGACAAGGAGCCGGCCTCTGAGTGTTTTGGTAGTTCCATAACTCTCTTCGTTGCAGAAGGTATAAAAATATTTCACAGACTAAAGGCTGAAGAAAGAATGGTAAGTTGCTTTTTGCACTTAAGAAAAATGTGTGAAAATTCAGGAAAACCAATTTAGTTTTGAAACTATTATTACTGAAGAGTAATACTGGACTTGGGAATTAATAAGAATTTACTTAATCTGAATATAATACCAATACCACGTAATGATTTGGTTTCTTTTTAATTCTCTATTCCATGGCTGTCCAACTATGTTTGTTGGATTGCCAGAATGTTTCTGGAAGGACACCTTGGGGGCTGGAAAATAGAATTTTTGTCTAACATTATTTGATGTTTATGTTGGAGTCCAGTCACAGGATGAGACGGTTCTGTGGGCTGGCCACCAGTTGATGCAGTTTGTTAGGAAAGTAAGGATTCCCCCGGTTTCCATAGACAGTAAATAGGACATCAACAAAACTGTAGTCCTTGCTGTTAAGGAAGAGGAAATGGAGCATTAAAACCCAACACGTTGTTGTAAATATCATCTCCCCACCTCCCTCATGTGCTCCGTTATCAGGGTCCACAGAGTGTCATTGCCCTACATGAGGTGAGACCAGGAAGTGCACGTGAGCCACTACTGGGCCTTTATCTCACCAAGGCTATTTAGTAACAAATGTTTGTACTCTTAGAAATCACTCAATTTTTTTTTAAATTTATTTATTATTATTATTATTATTATTATAGTTATTGTATTATTTTAAAATGTTTTTGTCAATATCAGACTGTACAAGGAATGTACAGAACTATTTTATTTAAATGTGTTTTTTAACTGTTATAATGGTTGATTAGACCCATTTATTAACAGTTATCGGTGTTAATTTAGAAATTGTTAACCTTTTACATAATTAGATTCAAAGCTATTGACTGTTCACGTAGGAATGATGGATGGTACCTGAGGGATCAGGCTATTGACTGGAATTTGGTCCTGTTGAAGAGAGACTGTTTTTTATATATATATATAGATATCTATCTATCTATATCTATCTATCTATCTATATATATCTATATATCTATCTATCTATCTATATATATATATATATATATATATATATATATTCATCATTCCTTTGAATTAAGCTGATAGCAGCTATAAGAAAATCGTCTGTCCAAATGATGTGACCTCCTCATGCCGACACACAGCCCTGTCCTGGGTGTAGGTGTTAATAATTCTTAGAACAGGTGCTGCGCCACAAGCCCCCGAAGGCCTGGGGGCACAAGTGATTAGTGGCACTCCCCCAAAGATGCATTGCTGCTCTGTATTAAAACCAAACTCTACCTTTTATTTCCTCCAGGGTTTTAATAAGTGGGCCAGTTGCCATAGTGACACTTTGGCAAGCTGTTGCCAGGATAAGCCGTAATGGGTCTCTGGACGCAATTCACTCTGCTCCTGTGGAAGAACTTCAGTCTGCGGAAGAGACAGAAGGTACACTTGTGCACACCAACCGCCTTGGACAAAAAAAGAAGAAAAATCAACCCTTATTTGTTTAAATTGGTCAGGAATTGAAGTAAAATGAGAATATGCTCCCAGGTTTGTGCTATCAAGGACAGCCATCTTATTCATGGGAGGGAAATAGTAATGGGTGGGATTTATTATAGAAATGGTCGCCTATAGAGGTGAGTGGCCTTTAACGCTCTCTCCAGAGAACAAGAACAATCCCACCTTAATGCCAAACCAATTCAAAGTGTCAACTGCAATTTTTGTAAATGTATCTCCTGCGCATTTTGTCACACTGGCAGTGTTTTACTTCTAATGAAGCCAGTCTTTGGTTTAATAGAAACAGAATGGGAGTTAAGAAACCTGAGAGCTTTGTTTGAAGGTCATACACTTGTGTTGTCTCTTCTTACAAAGTGACAAAGAAGGACTCTGTTAAGACTACATTTGATTACAATTCACTAAAGTGAGGAATTAAACAATGTTCATTTTACTTTTATCCACCAAATCATACATTTCAACGCATAATGAAGGTAACAGCATCTCAACTACTGGTCTCATGTCAACTTTTGTTTTGTAATCTATTACTTTGTGATTTCCAAGGTAGGCCATTTTTTTAACCTTAGAATGAAGTTGCCCTCAGTGTAGGATCTAAAATCTAAAGGTTTGGTTTCTTATTGCCTATGTGTTATGAATTTGCAGTGACTAAAATATAACTGTTTGCTACGTTCAACATTTTAACACACAACTATTGTGAGAAGATTTAAAATTTTGTCAAGGAACAGCCTAAATTAAAACACAATCACTTAAAAAATATGCATTTTTATACAGGATTATTGATTAACTACAGTTGGTCCAAAAATTCCAAAGCAGAACGTCCTGGCTATCAGGGATAAAAATGTTGCAATAATTTTTGTGAATTGGTTTGAGAAAATAATTTTCCTATACAGTTACAGTTACAGTACAGTAAAGCTTTTTTTAGCTAAAGGTAAATAATAACTAAAAGATAATGTGTTTACCTGTAAAAGTTGTGTATTTGTAGAAGCAATGAACACTTCATTTAAGATTAGGAAATTATACAGTCATACAGTGGTTGCTATACATCGTCTTTATGCAATGTTGTTGCAACATTATTTAACAGAAACACTATTTATTCACTTGTAATTCAAACTCAACTTTGCATGCACTTAGAATATGTTTTTGTTGTTTTCTTTTAGATTACTTTCCTCTACAGATACTGTAAAGTCAAAGGCAGAAAAAGACATTGTTGATTAAATAGTCATAGAATACAGTTCTCCCACCTCCACTTTAATTGTCCTGGTCAATGTACCTTTCCTGCCTAACACAAAGAAAACGTGTGACTTTTTACTGGACCAACAGTTCTTAGTTTTTTTCCCTAAAGGCAGCTTTCCAGTTGTTCTTTACTAGTAAACCTAGTTTATCAAACTAGGACCACAATAAAAAAGACAGAGGGTAGTGTTCGTACTGTAATATTAATAAATGTAAAATGTGATGAGTGATTTACTACTTTAGTATTTACATTTCCCCTATTCACAGTTGTTAACCTCGTTCTTATGCGTCATCTCTGCCTCTGATGTCACACCATCGGCCAAGGTCACATGTGTACTCAAGTACAAGTTAAACATTGATGCTGTTAAACCTTTCAGGCCCATGTACCTGACGTGACAGAGAGCAGCCCTGGTGTTCTCTGATATTCCCCTTGCACTGATGATGGCGTCACGTACACCCACTTGTTTTGTCAGGGACCAAAACACAGCAGTGATTCTGTGGCTGCAGCAGTACAGAAGACATCTTCACCAAGGCGAGAAAGAGGAAGAAAAAAAGTTCTACAGTATCGTCTTTCAGTAAATTCCAAACTTCCCCGTCATAAGTTTAGGCCGTTAGCAAGTTTGCAATCTGTTATTGGAAAAAGTTCCCCTGGTTAATTTTATTCACCAGCAGAAAAAAAAAGAGTTTGGAATCCTTTTTAAGGGAGAATTATGAACTTGATTTTCTTTTTAAATGATGTCCAAGGACAGTAGTGGTTTTGTGTTAAGAATGTGGGATATCTGGCCAATGTCAACATGACATATTGGTTTTTCGGCAAAAGCAGTGGGAGTTAGCAGGGACAATGGTGCTTCTGACATGCTGCTGGAGGTTAATGACCAATTATATGAATGCCTCACCAAGCATTTTAAGGTTTTTATAACAGGCATGAAACCGATTTTATGGTCCAGTATGTCACATAATTTCATAGGAGGAGATAATCTATTCACAAAGAAGCTGGTGTTTCATGGCAAACGCCCGGGGAGCCAGACACTGAGGAAGTCGCCGCGATCTCTGTGTTTCCTATCTGTGCCTTTTTCTTTGGAATACATTATGATAATTCACCCTTTCAGCAGAGAATTCTCTGTGAAAGGCATACTCAGTGGAATTATGGGACTGTATTAGAAAGTACTTGTGGTTTCCTTGAAACTTACTGTAATTCTGTACAATTTGCCTCTGTGTAACTCACTGTTCACTCAAGGCAACATTTGCGACATGCCTGCACTGCCATCTACAACTGTGTAAACAACCTATCCACTGTTATTTCAGTATACAGTGTGGCTGGGTCTACACTGTAATTGTATAGACAAATAGCCTTTATTGTAAGGATGCACTTGATTCAAATACTCGTACACATACTCTGAAACGGGGGTGTCAGACTAATTAACTCCGGGGACTTGAATTCAGCATACATTCAGTGTGGCTGCAACAACTTTTTTCCTCAATGAAAAAAAAAAAGAAATTCAAAACAGTCACATCCAACAGAATAAAATATTGTTACACAAAATGACATTGCAGACCTGATTGGGCCCACAGGCCTTGAGTCTGACATATGTATGTGCTCCTAAACCAGTACCAATCCAGTGCCTCTCACTACGTCACAGCTTCTCACCACAACCAGTTGTATTGTGTCATTGTCTTCATTGGTTGGTGATTTTAGTAGGTCGACGGTATCCGCAGTTTGGAGAAATTTTAACATCAGGGACAAAATTGGTTGCAAGATTTACTGTAAGATTTGTTATATTATAATTTGGTGGCAGGGGTTTGGAGTAAAGTGACAAGGGATGCAAAAAAGGAAAGGAATGTCAAGGGAGGATGAGCTGCAGTCTCATAATATATCCTTAAAATTTATATCCACGTTGTTCTAAATTAACCTACTGTCAAAACAATTAATTTATTCACAGGTCCGACTGGTGGTTGAGGTGATATGGCCTCTGGTCCTCTTCTTCATTCTGATGGCGGTGCGCTCCACCATCCAGCCAATTCATAAAGGCCAATGTAAGTCAGTAGCACTGTTATTATTGTTTTACTCTCAGCCTTTTAAATATGCAGAACAGAGTGCGTTTTTACAGGCTCTAATGTGAATAAGTCATCGTCGCACTATATATTCAAAATATTGAGGACATGAATATTTAAAGCGGGGACACATAAAAACACTATCATTTGTTACGAGGTCTATTTTTAAAAGGCACACAGAGCAGATGAGTAAGTATTCTTCTATTCCATTAGGTCATTACCCGAATAAAGCAATGCCATCGGCTGGCGTGCTTCCCTGGATTCAGGGTATGATGTGCAACATCCAGAATCCCTGCTGGAACTACTCGACACCGGGGGAGACACCAGGACAAGTCAACAACTTCAATAACTCCATGTATGTGTTGTGACATTCTTTCTTTTTACTTTTGGGCAGCATTAAATATCCCACACGTCTTAGTTATCAGGAGGTCTCCGTCTGCTTCGGGTTCACAGAATTTCCAGAGTGTTGCTGGAGCTTCAGGCCCTCCTGCAGAACAGGTCTGTTGTCAGTAAAGCACAGACGTTGGCGGACGCTGTGGAAGGGTGGAACTCGATGCTGCTCCAGTTTAATTCCATTAATGGTAAGAATAACTGAATATACATTACAGTCTTTTTTTGTATTGACCTGTGGCACAAAAAATGAACGGCTTGTTAAATGGTAACCCATGTACAATCACAGTAATTGGTCAAGAGCAGCAGGGTGCACACACAGTGGATTTTTCTCCACTGATATTAATCGTAAGTGAAAATGCTGCTCAGTGATTGTGATTGTTAGTGTGAATTACTCAAAGTCGATCTCCCTCCGTGATGGCCGTTAAGTATTTTCTATCAAGGAAAGTATCCCTTTGACAAGTTGCAGGATTTGTTAGTCCCCTTTATACTAAAAAAAAAACAAAAACAAAAAAAAAACAACAACGCACACTTATTTACGATGCTATTTCCCGTGCAGACTGACAGATCGTTTGTCTTGGTAACTTGCTGCTTTGCATTAGGATCATTTAGCCTGATGATATTCAGATTTTCATGCAGCACCTAATTTGCAAAAAGGCAGGGGGAGGCGGAGGTGTGCATTTGCATTTTTGGGGTCGTCGGCTTGTAATATACAAGATTAAATCCATCAAAGATCTGAGGCTGGTCATAATTAATGGAACTCGGCATCCAAGGCAAGAGCACAGAAGGTCAGACGGAAGAATGAGGGGAATTGAGTGCTGTAGAACAACCAGGGTGGCAAAGGTGATTGTGTTGTCCTCTTTTGATTTTTTTTTTCTAAACCAAGGGTTGATTATAAGTCTCAGGTTGTCACTTCAATCAGAGAGGCAGCAGTGTTCAAGTGGAGCTTCAAGCTTGTTCTTCTCATGACCTAACATTAAGTGGCTCTGATGCTGCCCTCCTGGTGGATGAGGGGCGTCATCTTTGACCAGAAGGAGACATAGGTTTTTGCTAGAAGGATATTAAATTTAAGATTTTAATGAATTGGCATTTATTCCAACAAATTCCTCATAATGAAGTCAGTTCTATCCCTTATTACCACAGTGAACTGACTATCTGAGTATAAACAATGCAAAGTGAATTATCAGATTAAATGAAGGCAGTGACTCAGTGGCTTAATGAAATGTTTTCAGACATAGATGGTTAACAGTCCAGTCGTGTCCTCTTACAAAAGTCTCATTCATGTAACTAGAGCTCTTTGACTTTAGGTTTACATTAAAAGAAATTATATTTAGTCAAAACCTACATAAAACAACATCTCGAAAGTTTAAAGTAGAAAGTAGAAAAACAGTTTTCCTTTTTATGTAATGTGCATACATTTATGTTAAAGTTAAGCCATTTCTACAGAGGAAAAAGTATTCCTCACAGAAATCTATGAAATCAATGAAAGAAGTTATTTTATGGTAATTGTCCTTCAGAGTAGTACTACTGTAGTATTGGATTACTTTTTGCACCATGGAGATCTGAACCTATAGCAAAATAACTTCAGAGAAATCCTTAACTATATGTTTTTGTATCAGAAGGGTAAATCTGAAAGTAAATAATGTACAGCACTAGTAGTATTAGTCAAGGTCAAATCTGAATGCCTTATATCCAGTATTTCAACACTTATTGAAGTATTTCTTGCCCTTATTTATCAGGGCTCAGTGAATGTTGTATCTGAAACATGCAGCTCTTTAAATATAATGACTCTACACATCTATGTTTAAGTTCAACCAGTCACCCTGAGGAGCATTTTGAGACAGGATGAAACCTTTTCCACGTACCTGAAAGAGGACTTGTCAGTGCCAGAAACTGTTGTTGACAGCCTCATGAACGCTACCGTGAACATCACTCAGGTAAGTCTTCATTTCAAAGCCTGATCACTCAAAATGAATACAAAACAGTGTGGTACCAAACCACTCTGAAACACAAATACACCCTTTATTATTATTACTATTTTAATATTATTAATGTTCATAACAGAAACATGTTGGCCACTGTTTTAACAATGACCGTTGAAGCCAACTGTGACACTCACTGGACGACATAATAATTTGCAGTTTCCTGCACAAGAGATGTAACAATGAAACAAACAACCAACAGAAAAAAATCCTTGTCTCAAAATGTTCCCCAATTAGTAGAACCAAATAATGTTGGACGAGCTGCATGAAGCTAATTATGTTTTACTGACATTGACAAGGATGGTAAAATAAAGTGCTGGTGAACTCATTAAAAGATCCCTGCTGCGCAGGAATTGATTGACAGCCGCAAGTAATTTTTGTACAAATCATTGTTTGTGGCCTGAAAATAAAAGTTCTATTAATACTATGATTCATAATTTATGTATTATCCCTATTTGCATGTTAAAAATGATGTTTTATTTGTGTGTGGGCATTACTCTTGTAGCATTTGTGTCTCAGTTGTTTGTTGTTTCCAAAACAACATGACCATTTACTTATGGGCTTTTAATTATTCTCTCAGCTATTTACGAGCTCGATCTTTGAAGCAAACAAAACATGATTAAATATCAAGTGGTCACACACAGTTTGCTTGTTTGTCAGTGTCACACTGCTTGTTGTTTATCCAGGTGAGAGGCGTTCAAAGGCCAGGTGGCTTGAGGACAGTGCTGTGCGAGGGGACAAACTTGGACGAGTACGTCCAATTCAGCAGCCCTGCTGAAAGAGAGACCTTCCAGAACATCAGCTGCTCGCTCACTGAACAGCAGCTGATTTACACCCAGCAAATGCTACTGCAGAACCTGGATGTCAGGAAAGTGCTGTCCGGGGTGAGTGTCTTTTGGTGGTCATAGGACATCAGTTAGTTTTGTGTAGGGTTAATGATTGTGAGTCATTTTTTCATTCAATCACATTTAGGTCTACAAATACTGACTGTCATTGAATTTGGACTTGTTTTTTATATTTAGTAAAAGAGTACATAGAATCAGTTCTTATAGGTCATAGTGACAGAAAGTGTCACAATTTACTAGCAGCATTCTGCTCCTGTTAAAATGTTCCAAAACTTTATAGTTGACAAAAAGGTATGTGGTCACACTAAGTACTTTAAGAATTTCTCAGAGGTGTAAATATCTAGGGCTATTCACATTAATGATTCATGATGCAAAGTCCATGGCTTGTTTGCAGTGAAAAATAATGAAAAGTATAATAATTATAATAATTAAATGTTTTTTTAAGTTTTATGTACAATTATATGTAATCACTCTATGAAAGATATTGAGGTGAAATAAGTTCAAACTGTGGCCAAATCCCCTTTTAGACAATTAAATATTTAATACATTTAATACTCACTTCAGTTGAAGGGCACATGTGTGTCCTATCTGTCTACTATTTAGCTTTCAAAACTATCAATTTGTTTTCTTGTCAGGATTCATGTTAAATGTTTTCTTTTTTCATTTTATCTTTGTGGAAAAAAAGTTGAGACAACAAATCCACTATATAGATGATAAGTCAGGAAAGTTAGTAGGAGAGAGAGCGAAAGAGAGGGGGAGAGAGAGTGTTGCATTTGAACAATTTAAGCCCTGAGGCAATTTTAGATGCAGGAGTAGAAGAAGCCTAGAAAAGATATGGTAGAAAAGCTCCTCAGTGCCTCAAGCAAATAGATTGAGTAAAATAAAAAAAGCCCATGTTCAGCATCACACTTAAAGGTTGACATTGCTGAATGATTGTGATAACAACAACAACAACAACAACAGCAACACCACAAAAGACAGACAAGAAGAGAAGTCAGGGTTTATCAGTGGTGGACAGACCTGAGGATAACTCAGTCGTTCAGTTCCACAACTTATTCTCAACTGTTTTCAGGATCAGGCCACAGACATTCACAAAGTAACAGTAGAGAAACAGCAGATTTTGAATGTCATGTCTCCGAGTTGTTAACAATTTGATGTATTTCCTAAAAAGCTGTTCAAATGACCCGTGTTGTTGCATTCTTTCCATGCAGTTCAAATCTGTTTAGTTGTGTCGTATTTCTAGCTTTTTTGTTCCTTGTTCTTGAAACACAGCTTCTGGAATCTTTGATAACGAAGTGCAATTGAATTGGAAGTTAATGGTTTTGTGCCTGGCCTCACTTTATTTGCCTTCTAATGTGACAGAGTAACAAGACTTAAATCTCTCCTGTCCATTGATTTCTGTCTGCTGATTTTCAATACTCCCCCCACCCTACCTTACCCCAACAGTTGACCGAACGGAATACCTGTTTGTTTCTCACTGAGTCTCTCCTACACATCTGCCTTGCACACAAGTGATCGCAAATGAATGTACTTGAGACATAGTCAGTCAGCAGCAACTCAATTTGTATAGTTTACTTTTGAGGGGAAATTCAAGTTTGAAAAACCATCACAGAAAAGAAGATTGTGTAACAACACAGCATGATAGTCAGCGGGGCTGTACCACTTTCACTAATGTCCACATTAGCATTAAAACAATGTTGGAGGAACACATTTAACTATTAGCTTCTAATTGTTCTGGATCTCTGAGACTCTAAAATGCCTAGTTGGACCACAGTTTGTTTGCCAGTGTCCTGTCAGGTCACCATACCTACCACAATGGCATACACCCTCTTACTGCAGATATAACTACCAAAAGGGAACCTTCCAAATGGCGAGACTTTCAAGCACTTTTGTCTCACAATTGGAATGGCAGTTTGTATTTGTCTCTGTTGTTCTCAGATATCAGTATGTTAGAAAGTAAATATCAAATAACAGAATTGGTTTGTAAACGGCTGTTAATGTAACTCTTTTAGGTGACAGGTCAGAACAACGCAGACACCATGATACAGTTCAATGATGTGGCTCAGTCTGCTTTTCCTTTGATGCAGGAGGTGAGTGCTGTTACTTCAGACTTTACATTTATATTTCTGCAAATGTCAGAATTACAGCTGCTGATCAATTTTGGAAACGTATCATTTTCACCTTTTTGTGTCCAGCTGGTCAGGTTACAGGCCTCCGCAGTCTTTCAGGAAGCGAGGGAATTGAATTTCCAGCAGGACATGATTGGCAGTTTCAATATGCTACTGTGTGGAGAGCAGCCTGACTTCAGTTCCAACGTCATGACCCTGATTTCACGCTCATCTACACAAATGAGTGGCTTCCAGTCAATCTTCATCACAGGCAACACTTCCGGTAAGTGCTACATTTGTTCAACTTCATGGAACTCAGGTCTCAATCATTAAGGTGGAACAAAGGTGTAGAGAAAGGTGTGATGAAGAGACTAAATATATACACTATATATATCACTTTAGTGAGGAAACCAGTGCATCTCTTAGCATCTTCAAATATCAATAAATAACTTTTGTCAAAGATATAAACTGAAGTTAAGTGTGACTCATACCCCTGACACAAATAATCATGCCTTTTAACTGAAGTAGATATTTAGAACAATGTGTTTGTGTTGTTTTGTGCACAGTGCTGTATAAAGAGATCTAGAAGCTGCCGTTGTTCAGCTCAGACAGTCAGTTAGCATTTTTATAGGCTATGGTGTTGCTAATGGATAAACACATAAAAACATTAACACAATAATTATGTGTGATAATTTACTCAACACAATAAGTAATTGGCAAATGTGCTCGAGCGCTGACAAAGTCAATTCAAACTAGAGAATCACTTGTTGTGGGGAAAAAAAAAAGAAATCCACGCAGCAGTAACAGCAACCTGAAGATCTCCTGCTTTCATAAATTACCGCTCGATGGCACAAGTCAAGTGCATGAGATGCCGAGGATGTGACCGCTTATGCATATCCGGGAACAGCTTTGATTAGAATACATTATTGAAGGCTGCTCAGTGGCTGGCATCAAATGCAGCCCAATCACATCAGCTTCTCTAATTCCATTTAAAGTTGGGCTCTGCCCACTGTGATTACCTAATGGACGGGCGCGTCTACAGCAACTCTTCCCAAAATGAATCAGACGACACCGTCTGGGCGTGGCAGAGGATAAAAGTTTTGCATCCAAAATGTGATCGTGTGGCAAAAAGCAAAGTAAACACCAAGGTCCAACAGAGGTGACACTGCAACACTTCTCACTTGTGTTGATGAACTTCAGGCGGGGGCTCTATGGGTCTTAAATACCCACCGATACCGAGTACCAATACCACTTGTACTTTTGAGATA
>NC_024307.1:29327736-29429303 GCF_000523025.1 Cynoglossus semilaevis | reverse complement strand
CTCTACATTTTCTCTATAACCATGTCAATAATGCTGTTTTGCTGATGCTAATTTTGAACAAAGACTTTTTATTTCTGAGAAAAATTAGCACAGTCACCCTTCAATAGATAGTCATCGTATTCATGTAAAGTAACTAAAGGTTAAAATCAAACACAAACAACTCCTAGTATTTGTTTGAAATGAATTAGGTGAAAATAAAACGAGCTGACAGTTACCTCTCTCTTTTTTCTTTTTTTTTGCGGTTTTCACACTGGCACTTAATGGTATTCGCAGCGCAGCAACACTAGTTTTCGCAGCCTGTTTTTGTTCACACTGCAGAGTAATGCTCACTCCTCAACCAATGCGCATTAACTAATCCACATCAAGCTGGGGTTTGGATTCTGGGGTGCAGATGTGACTGTCAGAAATACCACTGTACAATAACCATAACTATGTACTCTTATTAAATACTGTCATTATTATACTGTTATTTCATCTTACTATTAGAAATACTGCATACTGTTACTATTACTGTGTATTATATACTGTATATACTGCCATATACTGCTTAATAACAGAAACATAAACCTCTTACCTTCAGTATTACGTATTACCATCATCTGGCTGCTGCACCCTACCTACTTATCTTGTGATTCTTTTAAGTTTCTTTATACCATTCTTTTTTTATTTTCTATTTTTATTTTCTATCTATTTATCTATCTATCTATCTATTCATCCATCCATCCATCCATCCATCTAGAAAATATACACACATGCTCACATATAGTGTTTGCAGTTAATCGTGGCCATTACAATGTTTGAAATGGCACTAAGAAGCATTGATTGACTTGCTAGTACCTGCAGAAACTCTCTTTAGAAGAAAAAGGAAGTTATGTAAGTTGTTTCTTTGTCAAATATCTATGATGACTAAATGGTGGGTTTACTGAACATGGCTCAGATTTTCTATTTAAGAGAAGAAGCCAGAGTAAAGAACAGCTCAAGAATCTAAGAGGTTGAGAAACAGTTTTGAAGGAAAGCTGATTATGTTTTTGATCTGTGTGCCATTCCTGGCTGCTGTATACAGTAGGTATAATTGTACACAAGAGTCTTAATTGTGAAAAACTGAAAAACAAAAAAATAATGAAATTAATGTAGTGAGCAGTGCCTTATGGGAGATTCCCCAGCAGTCCAGGCATACAGTATCTTTACTAAAGGACAGCATAGTATTACATGAAACAGTCTTGAGTAGAAGGGAGTAAAAACAGAGTCGAGGCTAAAGTTTCCTGTCTGTGCTTTCCCACACACTCACACACTCCCAGTAACATTCAGCGCATCAACACTCCAGCATGACCCTTTACATATTCAGCCTAATAGAGAACATATTAATCATGGTGTAAAAACATCCGCTGTGGTTTAAAACTCCAACCACCTACAGTCACAGAGCTTGAAGGGAAATTATTAATTTAACCGATTCCATCATTTTATTCTTTTAAAGCCTCTACAAGCACTTGAACATGACACTGTGGATCACTGATATAAAACACTCTTTGATCCAACCCAGCATGCACTCTGCCTTCCATGTATTACTGAAGTAATGTGTGTTTGATGCATAAAGATATCCAACTGTTGAGGACTTTAACATCAAAGCACTGCAGAAAGGAAAAATAAGTTCGGTATTTATTAAGATTATGTCTTTAAACTAGTTTTTTTTAAAACATCCATATCTTTAAAACAACGTAAGTTATTTTAAAATAAACAAATAAACATTTAATCGAAGAACAAAAGAAAAGGAAGGAGAGAAGTGAAAGGACAGGAAGACGAGGTAAATTATTTCAAATATTTATCTGTCAGCAATACTGTTCACTACTGCCTAAGGCCAGTTGTCAAGGCCTGGGGCGAGACTGAAGTAGTGAGGTGTCCATCACATGCAGCTCAAATAATAATAAAACAACAGTTGCAATAAGTTATTGTGTTACGTGCAGTTTATCTCTAAGATTTTTCTTTTAGGAAGTAATCTCAGTCCAGTTAGTGCAAAATGATGGGTTTTTTAAAAAAAGAAACAGTTAGTGCAAAATGATGGGTTTTTTATAATGAACATTTAAAAGAATTTAATGGGATTGCACACATCTATTGTATTCATCTAATCTTTTTCTAAAAGTCCCTCACCAGGAGGGGTGCATTATGGCTTAAGACAACATTATAATTCACGTAGCTCATCTTTATTTGTATCTATGTCATGTAAAATCAGGAGATTTCTTGATAAATCTATTGCTTCTAATAAACAGGGTGTCTTAACTGTTTAACTGATTCCTCCTAAATCTGCCCTTCATTTTGAAGGTTATGTAACTTCACTTTTAAGTTTTAGATGCATTTGAAAGATGATCCAGTTCCAAAGTTATTACATTGATCCTTGGTAGATGTTTTGGTTATGTTAAAGGAAAAAATAGTATAAATAAATATTAACTTGATTTACACTCTTGTTTGTTCCAGCAACTTTAAGAAAAATCTTAAAAGTCACAGATAATCTCACAGTTTACCAGTGAGTCCCACCTCCTGGCTAACTATGGCCCATGCCACTTCTTTTTTTATTCCGGTCCCGATAAAACGTAGCAGTAATGTTATGGAGGACTAGGTGCCCACATAATAATACATTTTATTTCATAGTCACCCAAGGACACCTGGCAATGTTGAGCTTTTCCTCCATTGTTTGCAAACTCCTCTGCTTAACTTCAGGGAAATTCTATATACTCATCTGCGTCAGGTCAGATGCTGCAATCGCCTAATAATAAATTGTGTGCTATCGCAACATTTACATTTATTGTGTATGTAGGAGTTGCCGCTCAATTAGCCTCTATGGCATATGGTGTGAAAGCCCCATAATTCTTTGCATCCCACACAGGCTACCATGGGAGGCATCATTAAGTATGTGGTTCCTCTGGGACTCAAACCTAGGACCTTCTGCATGTAAAGCAGATGTGTAAGGCAGGCGTGATAACTGCTACACCTTGGAACCACCAAATAGCTACAGTAAAAGCTAACGTTGTTTTAACTGTTTTGTTAACAGCTCAGTTATGCTTCACCTTTTGATGAATTGTTACCAGCAGAGGTACGTTTAAAATCAATTGAAATTTAAAATCATTGAAACCAAGGGCAGGGTGATGAGTTTTTATTTTAATCATAGATCATTACACGTTTGTGCATTGAAGTGAAAAAGCTGTATTTTTTTGCTGGTTTTGTTGCTTTCAGTACTTTTTATTTGTCTCGTTTTTGTACACAGAAACTGGGCAGAATCTAGGTTCAAAAACAACCCATTCACAACAATTTAGTCTTGATCGACCTGTTCTTTATTGTTCTGCCTATTGGTTACCTCTGCAGTCTTGCACGTTTATTCTTTTTCTCTTGAACTGTCAGAATAACATACCTCGGTTATTTGTTCTGATGCTCAAAACACTTTCCCTTCTGACTATTTACTTAAATCAGTAATTGCCATCTCTTTATTAGTTCTCATTTTCCTACACATAGTGAAACTGGTGGAGCCATTATAGGCTTTCATGTGTTGACGGACGTAGGAAGTGAAAAGACGTTGGATGTCGAAGGTCTAGTGTGTGAGCTTTCAATTTCAATAAGCAGATATGTATGGTAGAGATTTTTTTAATGAAGCTTGAATGAACCAACAGCCACATGTAAATGTGAAATGTTTGATTGTGTTTGTTATTAAGAATGACTAAATGCGAACATCTTTTTTTCTCCATGTTTAGAAGCCAGAGTAAAAGAAAAGGTAAATGCAGAACATTCAGATAAAAAATATTGTTTTCACAAAGAAAGGAGACAAAGTAAGACCAGAGAAATGACACTTTTTGGGTCCACAGTTAGTGGGCTGACAACAGGCCATTAAGATCAGGTATTAAAGAAACATCCAAAGGCATGCTGGGCAGGAAAGTTGACAGATGATTAGTTTGTCTCAAATATGTTACTTTTTTCAAACTCAGGGTTGCACTTACCTACACAGTATACCTTTATACTTCTGTTTAGCCTAAGATATTTCCCTTTCAACATTTCTGACATGTTTTTCTGATCTCTTTTTATAATGGTGGGAAGTAGCGCTTGATTCGCTCTTGTGGAAAGAAAGTCCTCTTTCACATATGAAACTGCTCCATTTGACCGTTTGCCTGAGTTTCTACATGCATGTCTGTGTCGGACTCTGCATTATGTAAAATACTTCAAATACATCTATGAGGCAAAACCCGTTTTCTGCATGGCTGTGTTTGCGTGTGTGTGTACCGAGCGTGGACGCTCATGGGATTGCATGTGCAAGCGAGGCGGTGAGTGTCAGCGTCTGACTGCAACGCTGAATTGAGCCCGTCTCTCGGGTGCAGCTCAAATTGATTAAATTTGCCAGGTAAGTTGAGGGGCTGTCTTGAGGCTCTAAGCAATTATTTGACTGTAGCTGAACCTGGTGTAAAGAACGGAATCTACTGTTCCCTTATTTCAACAGTTTTGTTTAAAAGAAAATAGAAGAAAAAAAAATCCACTTTTTTTTTTTTAGCTCTGGAGAATCTCTAGCCTGATCAAATTGTGATATAAGTGTGAACCCAGAAATACTAATAAAGAGACCTTTACTCAGAATAGATCATTTGACAGTGCTACAGTAGCTAACGTCCTGTGTAATAATTGAACATTGTTTTCTTGTGCTGTTGTGTGAGCTGGCTGTCCAGGCTGTCCATTGTTAGACACAATGAAAACAAAGCACAGAGCACAGATTACATGGCTGATCTCATGTTGATGATAGGGTGGCTTTAAATGCAACACTGAATTGCTACAAATGAACACAGGACTAATTAACAATGTCACAGTAACCCCTCCAGTTTTCTGTTGTAATTATAGATTGTGTGGCATTAACATTATTGTATCACTTTTGTTGACCCTGTTTTGTGTGAATGTTTCACAGTAAACCTTCAGGAAATTAGTGAAATAGATTTCCCTTTTTTTAAGTTCCAACTTGCTGAGGTCTTCATCTTATTTAAGCCACACAATTTGTTCTTTTCTCCAGATAGGTTAGGGTCAATCACTATGAACATCTTGCTAATGCTTTTTACCCCAATTTTGGACATTTTTGGAAAAATTCTGACAATTGTTAATGTTCATTTTCTGCCCCAGTTTGATTTTGCAGGGTTTTTTTTCCATTCAGAATTTATCAATTTTATCTATTTTTTGAAATTTCTCCTGTAATGGTGTGTGCTGCTTGAAACCAGTTACTTTTTTCTAAAATTGTATAAAAATATCCAAGAAATTATATATACTAATGTTTTTCTAGTCTAAGCTATATATTTTTTCTTAACTGTGAAGTTCAGTCCACATTTGTGCATGGAGTAACAATACTTCTAATTTAGCATATTTCAGCTTTTTTTCTTCCCCAGTTTCTTACCCAAAATTCAGTGTTTTTCAGGAGCAGAAATCAAAGCAATTTATTGTTGCTATTTTTTTTACCACTTCGATTTCACGGGCCAAAAAGAACTGAGCTCTATCAGTCTTTCTTCCTTCCTTTCTTTTTCTAAGTGTTATGATTGCTGAAAATCACATCTGTGCAGCCCGTAGAGGAAACAGCTGGACAGACTCACACTAAGAGCTGGCCATTAGCTCTCCACACACACACACAGGCCTCCAAGGAGCTCCTGTGAAAGATGGCCAGCAGGCGGAAAGGCTAACATTTAATTGCACTGAAAATGGCCTCTAAAATCTCCCTGATGGGTAAAATGGTGGCTTTGGTGGAGGTGAGCGGCAGAGGATATTTTTGAGATCCAGTGGCATTTTTGACAAGGGTAAAATATTTTGCAAACATGACAGGTGTCTGGCCAAAAGAACACTAAATAGCAGATCATATAGTCAAACAAATTTACAGTATTTACTGACAGATGAGATGCCGAATTGATCGTCGTGATTGTCGTTTGAATCGCCATGAGGGGCTTTGCATATTTTAGGTGCATGGACACAAACTGAGGACAGGCTCTGTACATACACAGGCTGCAGTCCTTGAGGTTTGAGTCCTCATGTTATCTTTTTAGCGCTTTATCAACCTGGCAATATTCACACTGGCAGATAAGTGAAAGTAGTAATGATTGTTCCGCTGCAGAGCGTATTGACTTTTGTCTCTTAGCTGCATTAAAGCTGTTTCTTATTACACTGCTCTGACTTCTGCAGGCATCTGTTCTTTTACTTTATCAACCTTTCCTTGCATTTTTGAAGAGTTGTGCAGCTTTGGCGACTCATGAGGCATTAGATATCAATATCTACATTATATCGTCATCCGGGAGGCTTTTGATTGGTTTAGTTAAGTAAAGCAGGCCACAATACATAGTTGTGATAAAGAAGGGTGGTGCATGAAGTAGAGACAGTAAAAGAACACTGGGTATTATTTAAAGTAATAGACATGTATTAATGACGTGAGGCCTAAGGTGAAGGGGGGGAGTGGGTGAAGATGAGATGAACGTCGACGGGGATGTGTGAGCGATGGAATATAGTCCAATTAGACTATTATATAAGTTTATAATAATCTGCTGTGAGGTATAATGTGGAGACATTGGAGCGGATGTGAGATGAGAAGGCGGAGCTTCAGAAGAAGCAGAGTAATTGTCATCAGGAACGACAGGGATGGAATGGATGAACAGGGGGGAGATAAAGTGATGGAGCTAATTTGAGATGGTTTGACCCGGTGTAAGTGGATCAGTAATGAATAATCCATTATATATGGAGTGTGTGTAAATAATAATACACTTTATGAAACTATCACCCATTTTCCATGTTTATGCTCTAAATTCATAGCTTTTCCTCTTGTCTTTCCTCATCAGTGCGTGTCAAAGACATGGTCTCATCGTCTTGATTTCAACATGACCTCCTGTGTTCCTTATGACCTCCTTTCCCTTATTTTCCTGCACAGATGATTTCTGTCAGAATTTCATTGACACCTTGGAAAACACACCTGGTCTGCGCAACATTTGGGCCACCTTCAAGCCACTGGTGCTGGGAAAAATCCTCTACACACCAGATACACCTGTCAGCCGCCTCATCGTGAGCAAAGTGAGTGCACTACCTGGGGAAGAATAGAAGGAAAAGAGAGAGTACAATACTTAGTCAGGAGGCTTAATGCAGTGAATTGAATCATGTCATGAAATTTCCCAATGATATTAGCAACACTGTGATGGCTGCACACACAAAACAAACAACAGGCAGGGGGTGAGGATGTCGCAGTTAGAATGTATTATGAGTGCCACCAAAATCTGCTGACTTCCCAGCGAGCTTCCTACTTGACACGAGACACAGTAGTGTTGTTTACCAGTCGGTGTTCAGGGGTAAATAACCCCATTTGCATTTGTTTTCTGTGGGGCTGACAGTGTTAGAATCTGATGAGTTCCTCCAGGGATTAGCTGAGCTGTAAAGAACTGAGGTACTTTCATGTCTGGATTAGCTCAGAGCAAATAGAAGAGGCACAGTGGATGTGCTTTCTGTGATTATTAAAATATTGTTTTATATTTTTTGCTTTCTAGGCAAATAGCACATTGGACGCCTTGGCCAAGTTAAAAGAGCTGGCTGACATGTGGGTGGAACTTGGGCCACGTGTCTACGATTTCTTTCAGAATGGCACTCAAGTCAACACAATACGGGTAAGAATGATTTAAAATACATGACAGTTCACACAATTCACAATGTAGTCTCGACTATCTTTTTGGTTAATTTAAATGTAACCCAACATTTTGCTTTTTAATGATTAGGGATGGAAACAGATGAGAAATCCAGTCCATTTCTGATGTCAGTGGTGACCTGGTGGCTAAGGAAACAGACTTGTGTCTGTAAGGGTTCTAGTTCACCAGCCACTAGGTCCCCCACACACTGCTCCTCGGCGAACAGCTTGAGCTGCTCACCAGGGTGATAGATTAAAGACAGAGGTCACATTTCATTGTGGGCAGTGGAGTGCTCTTCTTCAGTGACAATAATAACCTTTCACTTTATCTTATTAATGATCCTCGATCATTAACTCTTTGGTGTACAAGGTCCACATTCATATTTGGCATTTGACTATGAAAAAAAAATCAAATAAAGCAATTGCTTTGAATCGCTCAAAGGTAACAATTTCATGTAAAAAAAAATTGCCTGCAATTATTACCATTTTTTTTTAATAACACCGGTGTGGTTGAGCGGGACCTGAGGCCAGCCTTTGAGTGACATTGGATAAATTAGCCTGCGTCAGTGCTGGACAGCTATTAAACATGGCTGACACTGTGCAATAGGGGACGCAGCAAATGCTCCATTTATATTTGATGTTTTAGTTTCTGAAAACGATCCCTCTTCAGTGAAGCAGCCCAGACCTGTTCTCTTTATCTAAATGTATTCAGAGGAGGTGTCCATTATTCGTACACTATAGTGAAAGAGGTTGATGAGTAGCTCTAGCAATTACACAGGACATAAACTGGTTTGAGTTTTTTGTTACCCGGAATTTCAAGCTCTGCATGTTTTTTAAAACAGTTTCTTTTTTTCCTAAACGCTTCTTTTACTTCCGATCCACTTCTTCCTTTCTTCCCAGGTTGTAATTCTGATTCATATTTGCATCATAATGCAAATATCCCATTGAGCCAGTTGGTTTTTGTATTGGGAAGGCACCATTGTTATAACAGTTCCAAGGAATCAGACCATTTGGAGTTAGATCTTCACAAGATCTGGTTTTGATTATCACTGATTATGAATTTGTTTAAGTGTGAAAAGTTGAGGATTAATGGGGAATTATGGGTCTTTGTTAGTTGTCTGGCAGCCCTGTAGTTTTTATTATCTTGTTTTTGTTAATGTCTATATTTAGGGCACATCAACATTTGTCTGATCCATTTTCCTCATCATTTCTCAACTACTTCCTTGTGAAATGCACAAAGACATAGAAATTCTTGATAATGTCTCAGAAGTCCTGGTTTTCTGAGGTGAAAAAGAAAAACAACCACAAAAACAACAACAGGAGGAGGTGCACTAAATATATTCTGGCACCTTCATTTGGAGAGGAGGAAGGTAATTATGGATAAGTGCAGGTTAATTTTCAACCTGGCAGACAGGATTATCTGTGCAGGTAGAGGACATGGACTCTGCCACCACTCTCTCATCCCTCCTTCTTCTTTCTCTCTATCTCACTTCCTCTCTCTACTGCATTTCCTTGACACTGACATTACTCCAGTGTCACTCCAAATGAGCTTATAGGCAGCTGGAGGGAAACAGACATTGGTCGCTCCATATAGCTGGCGTATTCATTACCCCGGCCCTAACCTTTACACAAATGGCCCAGCAGTCCTCCTTTGTCTTCATTTCCTTATAGCCTGTGTCTGTCTCTCTTCCTCTCTCCTCTCACTCTGAGGACGGTGTCTTCAGAAGCTTTGTCATCGTCAGAGGTCCTTGAAGGTTGCAGACGTGTTATACATTGATAAAGCAATGCCTGTCACTTCTGCAACTACACATAGACTAAAGGATATTTAGGGTACACGTCTGGGGAGGAGGACATCAAGACTGACATCACCTCTGATATGACTTGAAATATTAGTTGGTCAAAAAATTGTATCTGTTCATCTTTCACTGTTTTAGAGGTAACTGAAGGTCACCAAATTCCCGGCACTGTACGCTAAACACTTGTGGTTCTACTAACAAGATTTGGCATAATATATTTTCCTAGTTTTTTCAGAAAATAAGAAATTAGTTTGAATCCAAGTGTTTGTTTTGAGTAGGGATGTAAGACATTATTGATACATTGAAATATTATCGATATTTCACAGCACTATATTGATATTCACTAACAATTGACATGCAAACATTCATGTTGTTGGTTCATTGTATTTTGGTTTTATTCTTCTCTAGCGATACAAATGCAGATCCCTCTATTCGTAACCTGATGTTAAGCATGTAACAGCAATGTGTATTCACTGTGTTGACAGTGTCCCTACAATAAAATTTAAAAAGTACTATATTGAAATATGCCTTATTTATACCCCTGTATCATATGTACTGTATTGTATTGCTAATACACACAACTAGTTTTTAGCAGCTTGGGGACGTTTGACCTGAGTCTACAGTTGTCTCTAAGACTAACACTTCTCTATCCCCACTATTCATTTTAAATATCAGACTGAGCTGCTTTTTTAAGAAATAGTGACAGTCACCGCCGACTAATCTCCTGAAACACACCTTGTTTCATCAGATAAACACTTTGGGTGTGAAGCAGCAGCAGCTTTCATCAGCATTTAGATGTGATTAATGCAGCTCTTGCAGCCTGTTAAGAAAGAAAATTATTGTAATTCTTGAAGTAATAAAAGCCTTTTACAGTGAATTACAGACATGTAACACTGAAGTATTAACTGTACCTGAGGAGAAAAAAAGTCTCAACATACTTATTCAGCTCAGCGGGTTGGCATGAAACAGGATTGAAACTACATTCTTTAAATTATAAATATAATTTCTTTCTTTATTGAATAATAGTTTTCACCAGGTGATACTGTGCTTTTCTCAATTCTAGCCCAAGATTTCACACTGTGACCTTTTTTGTTCATAACACATTCACATTCACCTTCAGAATTAGGAATACATATTAGATGAGATGCAGAATGGTTTAAAAAAAACATTCCTATGTTTATTCATTGCTATATTTTTATAGTTTATTGCTGTTGACTGTCCAAATCACCACTTTATAACATGTTTGCCCTATGTTCCAGGCTTTGTTGGCCAACCCTGTCTTTGCAACCGTCTTGGACCAGCGTCTCGAAGGCACAGGATGGACAGCCGAGCTGATAGCCAACTTCCTGTACAACGGGCCTCCTGAAGATCGACCTCCTGGCATGCCTACATATGACTGGCGTGATGTTTATCAGGCAACTGATCGGATACTGACATTTCTGTCTAAGTTCCTCAGTGTAAGTCTTTTTTTGTCCCTGGACAGAGAGATGGATTTACGTTTAGATTTTGCATACTGATGTGTATGAAGTGTGGGGAGGAAATGGCAATTTCTAAAAGAAAAGAGCTGAAAACACAATTATTATTGACTAGCACACACTAGCAAGTGGGCAACCCCCCCGATAATTTCCTGTGGTATTGCTCTGCTGAATGTTTTAGAGCAGCGGTCCCCAACCTTTTATGTGCCTCGGGCCGGTTAAATGTCTCAATTTTTTTTTCACGGACCAGCCTTGAGGGTGTGGTGGATAAATACAACTAAATAAAATGATACGGCATTAAAAACTGGTATTTTCTAAATATAATAATAAGTCTTAAGCCACTGTGTATGCAACTTTCCTTTTGAACAAACCTTCAAGAGGAAGACAGGACACACAGAACACCTGCCAATGAGTAAAAATGAGGTGCTTTTGATCTCACACATGCTGAGCACAATGCTTCTTCATCTTAGTGTTGTACATACTCTTACTTTTATGTTAGTTATTCAATGCAGCACACTGTTGGATAGAATACATTTTTTCCCCTTTCTTTCACACAGAATAAGTGTGAATAAGTATTGATCTCTTCTGAATTTCTTTCATTTCATTTCCTGAATGTAGGGATGTACACATGCACACAGTTGACATTGATATATTGATTAGAGCACTGTGTGAAGCAGAGCTATTCCTCCCCTGCTGTGTGAGTGTACAAAGCCCACACACAGGAAAACACAAACGCACATACAGTGGGCAGACGTTGTCGCTTGGACCCTTGGGATGAGCCACATGTGCTTTCTGAAGTTCCGGCACTACACAATATCCTAATGGGAAACATTTACCTGGTAATTATTACTAATTACACTCATTAGGCTAACTATTGTTAGAGACAACTTTCATATGTCAAATGATTATAAATAAAAAAAATTAAAAATATATAATTGAATGGTGAAGGATGAGGAGCTCAAAACATTCAATTACACTTACACTCAATAGGGACCTGCACGGTGTCCCTACGAGAGGAAAGTGTCCCCAGAAGACCAAAGTGTCCACTCAACAGGAGTATTTTTGACAATCTATTTTCCCAAAAATATAGTTTCTAACAGACACAACACAAACACACATACTTTAAATGCTATAGTTAAGTGATTAATTATTCAGTGTGCTACATGATGCACAACTGCATGTCGGGTTTTCTGTCGTCCATATCCTTAATTTCTCAGCTGATGTTGGGACGTTTCACCTCCTAGTCAGGAAGTAGAAATATAGAAGCGGAAACCTTTTCTAGATACATTAAGAAAACTGCAGTTATACTTGTATTATTCTACTTGTATCCCCCCCACACTCCCCAAAAAGAAAAACTCCATTGTTTTTGATTGTACGGCAGCTGCTGGTCCACCAGATAAACAAAAACAACAAAAACAAATGACACAAGCACAGCTTCTATTGTAACAGGAAGTAGTATTAGGAAGTAGGAAGTTAATATTCCAAAAATAATATCGACATTTTAAGGTCATTCTTAACTCCAACATCTAACATTGCTCTAAATACTGGGTCAGTAAAACTGAAAACTCCCACTGTCTCTGTGAAGCCATCTATTGTGATATACATTTGTACATTTGATGCAACCAACACCATGAGAATTCCATCTCTGTTTTATGCAAAGCACTTGTCTTTCACAAGTTTGGGTCAGCACTTTTCCCAAACTTTTGCAGATCATGTCACCATGCTGCTGTGATATTGTCATCGTCCTGTCCGGAACAAATGATGTTATGTTAGTTTGCTCCCCATCGATGCTTGATATGGAATACGGAATGGATAGTGCTGTTGGGAAATGACAAAACTATTGCAACATTGAGCTGTGTGGACAGCTGTCAGGTTTGACTGCCTCCTCGGATGGTCAACTCATTATCCTCTCATGAAACAGAGGCTCAGGGACAGGGGGTGCTAGTGAGGCTGTTTTTCATTCACTGGTCTCTGCCAAAGCCCAGACCATTTCCCCAGTCCCCTTGCTATTCTGGTCATCCAGCACTGAGTGATATGGTGAATGGCAGAGTGATACTGTTGGTTTAATATCCATTTGCTGTTCTTCCTCTTTAATGGCCTTCGTTATCCAAAGGGAACTCTGGGGGGATTAATGAAGTTCTGTCTATTATCCATCTGTTGGTTAATCATTTGGTTTAGTTAGAGAAAGACTATTATTATGTAACACTTCTGTGTCTGTTTACAGTGTTTGGACCTGAACAAGTTCCAGGCCGTCTCCACCGAACACCTCCTGGTGATTAAGGCACTGGATCTCGTAAACAATGACTCCCACTGGGCCAGTGTGGTCTTTGAAAACTTGCAGCCAAATTCCAGCGTCCCACCTGTGCATATCAAATACAAAATCCGCATGGATACCAATGATGTGGAGCATTCAGACGATATAGAACACAGGTGTGTGAACGAAAGGCAACACAACTCCACTGAAAATATTATCAGCTTCCTCTTCATTGACGTTACTCTCGACACAACTTAATGACCAGCAACACGTATTAAAAAAAAACATTTTCTCCGCATAATAATAATAATAATATTAATAAATGTGAATAGGATAGATGGATGGATGGCTAGATAGATGGAGAGATGGATGGATGGATGGATAGATGGATAGAGAGATAGTTTTATTAATAGACACACTGCACATCACCATAGTGCCCACAGAACTGCACCACCTATATAACACAGCCTTAATTTTGTTTCATATCTCCTAAGAACCAAACCCAAGAGTATCAGTATGGTACTTGGTCTTGGCAACTCCTCAAATTAAAATACTGGCACTGGTATTGGTTTGTAAACCAAGGAATCTGATCTCCCCTGGTTAAATACCTCTGGTGACTTGGTTTCCAGGGGTGAGTCAGGGTAAAAAAAAAAAGAGGCAGGATTAGGGCTGTGTAATGTATGTATCTCTGTCAAATTCTGTTTTAAAGCAAATGTTATTCTGCTACAGTGGCTTTTTATTTATACACAGTCCCGTGAGATCCTGCTAACTGTGCTCTTTCTGTGTACAGAAGACAAATATTGTTCCCATGTCTATAAATAACTGAAAATATAACTTATTTTCAAAGACATTAACTATTTACAACTCCTTTCACTAATCTGTGTCTGTGTTTTTAATAAGGTCATGGTCCCCCGGGGCTAGAGACAACGCCTACAGCGACCTCAAATATGTCATGGGAGGCTTTGTCTACCTGCAGGACATGATGGACCATGGCATCATCCAAGTGCAGACATCAAAGACCCAGCCCCTCGGTGTGTTCGCCCAACAGATGCCATACCCATGCTACGTGAACGACAGGTGAGCATGGGAATGTTTATCTTTCAGCATTCTGATGAGTAGACACAGTTAACCAATTTAAAAAACATTATTAGTTCAGACAATAATGTGTTGGGGGTTGAGAAGAATAAACAGTAAACAAATAGAAGTAAAAGTATTGATTTAAGTCGAACACAGGAAATTATTGAACGCTTCATGGCTGCTGGATTATTGAGGTCACTGACATTCGTCCTTTTTCTTTTGGTGTATTTCTGGAGCATTTTACTCCGGATCAAGTAAACACACAGAATCCCTCTTACTGTAGCTCCAACACACCAGATTTATCGCAGCATGTCATATGGGTTCCTAATGTATCCAGCGGTAGAATGTGCTTCTTCTACGTCCCATCATTCACCTGGGGACACAGATGATGTGGTATCACTCTAAATCTTCCAAAGCCAAGATTTCCTCAGAGTCTGGGAAAATTACTCCCATCCAGACATCATTATGATCTCCATTAATAATGGAAAAGCCCACTGATGCCATCGAGAGAAAAGATAATTACAATGAGATTTCAGTCCAAAAACACAATGTGTTCCTTTTTAAGAGAAACAGAATATTCGTTTCTCTGGGGAGTTCAGTCCCAAAGATTAGGGAAAGTAATTTAGAAAACATTATGTACTTTTGGATAGCACGTAGTTTACTGTAAATACATCTCCCAGAAGTATTGGGATTAACATATTTAGTTTGAAGTAAAAAAAAAAAAAGACTATATGGAATATATACTTGAGCTTTTAATAACCCCTAAATTTAAATGCACTTGAAATATTTTCCAAGTCCTTATCTCACATGGGAAAGACAATTTCATCCTTAATGTTCTTCATGTTGATAATTTACGACTAAATACATGCTTTTTGCAGCAGTTGTAGTAAACATGAATTTCTCTGGCTGTACTCATTAGAAAGAGTTGGACTAACTACTGCACCCAGTAGAGTTGTTCTGCAGAAACTAATCTTGTCATTTCAAATTAAACTCAACCACAACATCGCCCACATTTGGTAGCAGACTTGGTGCAGATAGGAAAAGCTCAACCGCACCACTGGATTCTTTCACAGGATTGAAAAAAGCTTTTCTTTGCATTTCAGTTTCTTTTTATTGTTGTGAGATCAGTTAAGTTAGCTGGCTCCGTGCTAGACCAGTCACACACGTTTCTTTTTACTAAAACAAAAGGATTAATAATTACAGAAGATATATGGTACCATAAAACACCACAATACACTCTGCACTCCCTCCACCATTTACTCTTTAGCCTTCCTTTCCATTTGGGCATTTCTGTGAATTATAAATATTTAGAAACGGCTATTTCATTCATTAATAATTGAGAGTGAAATCACACAATAGACAACGTGCTAAAACACAGGGAGGCATGATGGGTAAGAACCTAGGGGGTATTTTCTTTTTGTTGTACTGGAGCTGTACCCTCAGCCAAAAGGAAATACAAGACCGTTGTCCAATCATGTTTATGGGTCTGCAGGAAAAATAAAAAACTGGGTCTGCAGGAAAAATAAAAAACAGATTTTAAAATGTAGATTTGAGATACCTCTACAATTTCTATCAATAATGCAGAATACATTTACAATTCTGTTATTGTGACATGAATAATGTATTGCTGATATCTTTGAATAGAAAGTGTCTGCATGGCCTCATGGGAATACTAAATGACACTTTGTCTTCCGATGGATTTTTTCCAGGAATATACCAATTGAATTAATGCTAATATTAAGGAAGAATACCTCCTTAAAAAGGCTACTTCAAATGTATTGCAATATTTTCATTTTCATTTCACACACACACACACACACATATATATATATATATATATCCATATATAGTAAAGGTGGAAACTTCTTAAGTCTGTAAAACATTTCTGACCCGTCACTGCAGCTGCTGTGTTTATTTTTACTCCACAGCAAAACTTGTTGGTTAACAACTGCGACCTGTTGGATGGTTGTAGGTGGTGGAGCAAAAGGTGGAGCGAAATAACAAACTGACAAAAAGTTTACAGACCACAGGATGAAAATACACAATGCTTCACATTCAGACCGCAGCATTTTTATTATTAGTAGAGGTATTTCTGTAAAAACAGCTATTTATCATTATTTTATCCTTATGTTAAGTCATGTTTAATTAATTATTCATTTAATTATATTATGACCCTTATTTCCTTGTCTTGCTAATATCGGTGCAGTCTTTTGCTATAACTGTCTTTTTTACACAACTCATTTCGCCTTCAAGGCTATGAACAATGATCCTCTGGGTCCATCTGGGTTACATCTCCAACTGACCCAGTTGGTATTTTGAATGTGAGATGACCAAACTCTATCGGCCCCCACTGTCTCCGTCTATATTTCTACACTGTGATAGGGCCACACGTCATAAGGCTTCAACACCACGGGTCCTGATAGAACATGACCAGTGCTTTATCAGTGGTCTCTGTGGCCCCTGAATCTAGGAATCTCAGGGCCGGTGCTCTCTCTCTCTCTTTTTCTCTCCCTCTCTCCCTCCCTCGCCCTAATTGTCCATCAATAGGACCTTCTCATTTACATGAGCTTTATCTGAGGCTGTTTTTAGGCAAACATAACACAGGTCTTTGCTGAACAGAAAAAATAGAAATGAGCTCAAGGATGTGAGAGGCGATGCCCTTTTGTCCAGCCTGGATGTTAAATTAAACCACTGTGTACGCTGTATGGAGTGAGCGCTGTGATAGATTCACATAATTGGAACATCTGAGGCTAGGACTGAAAAATCTGCTGCTTGGGTTCACATTTTTGGTGAGGTACTGTAATAAACTAAAATGAAAGCTAAAGAAAAATCCCTTTTATGTATATATTTGGTAAATATATAAATATGCTGCGATAAATATGCTGCAATTCCAGCTTCACATAATAATCATAAACATCAAGAGGGAGCATGTGCATGTAAAGTATAGGCAGTATTTTTTTTCTCTTGTCTCCCAATGGCCATTAACTTGCTAAGTGGCCAGAATGTGAAGTGTTGGTGTGTAACCATTCAACGCTTTGATTAGTGCTGGAGCTGAGTGTGCACTAAGACACACATTAAGCAGTAGGTTTATTCATTCATTTGGTCCTGGGTGACATTTTTTAGGACCTGGAATTTTTTATGGCATTAGCAGAGTGGCAGCTGCTACTATAGTTATGTTAGCTTAGCATTTGAGGTGTTTGAGGCATGCAGACATTGTTTCTCAGTATGTAAAACAATAGGTTTATGTATTTCTATTTCTAAGTATCTCTAAGTCAGAAGTCAAGATGGCGCTGATGCTGACGGCAGCAGCCTTCTGGTCGCTCTGCAGCACCAACTTCTATCTAGCTACCTTTTATTGTTGTAACATTGTATTGTATGACCTACAGTAATACAATATCCTCACAGTGAGTCCTGTCTGGATAATATACTGTATTCATTTTCTGGAATTAATCTCCACCAGACAATGGAGGAACGCAACACTACATTTGTTCCAAAGTAGACAGAGAGCTTTTGTTTAAGGAATCGTATGATAACCTCTAGGGAGGCTGCTCTCCATCTCTTGATTTACATAGGAATCAGTCTCCCTGCTGCCCTAAATTTAGGTCAGGCTGCCAGTGTTACCCGAGCCCTCCAATGAAATTCTGTTACTTAAGCAGCCCTGAACGATCGGCAAATGTATAATTCAAGAGCATCTGGCGGTGAGGTTGTCGGTGTAAAAAACATCGGGCGTGACTTATCTCTCCTTGTCTAGTTGTAGAAGTCAAAGAAGAAGTATATCCACGACTGGCTCCGTTTACAAATATAGACGTAGATATTTGATTTGATTTGGCAGCAGATGAACAAGTCTTAGTACTGGGCATCTTTCTCTGAAAATACTTAAAACATTTCATATACGTTTGTCTGTCAGATTGAGAGATACTGTATCTGTATGATTACAACCTGAAAGAAGACTTTATTATTCCCAGATTTTTATTTTCATTAATGTTTTTTGCTTCATTCCATCAGCGTAATCATTGGGACAGAAGTGTGTCCTTGAATTTGAGCCTGATTGAGACATTCATTCAGGTTCTCATATGACAGAACTTCCTCAGAGGTTTCAGTGGAATTAAATCTCATGCTTGTTGTTGTAAGACAATCCAGTACTTTATTTGAAACTGCAAACTCCCTGCGTGCTTGGTATTGGTTTGTCTTTACCTCCATTGTCTTCACCTCTATTGGAAACGGTTGTGCATAAAAAAAAACAACAATAAATTGCACAATTAGAGGTGGTGTCAGAGTCAGTTAATGTGTTGCACAGGTTGGCAATTAAAGCCCAGAAAATCCTGGAGTTGAACAGTTTCACATGACAAGAATTCAATAAGACCTTTACATAATTAGTTGGTCAGAATTACAGGAGAAGAGGCCATTATTTAATCAGCAGTGTGTGGTTAATGTGCTCAGCCGATAACATTCACATTTATCCACATATCTGCTCTGTGCTATGCTTTGGTTGCATTTTTTGGCCAGCTATTTATTTAATGTAGGCCTAATAAGTGATATGTGAAATCCATACTGTCGGGATCCATTTGATATCCCTCCTTCATTGTCCAATAAAGGCGAGGCAGCACTTTGCTATATTGACAGAGGAGATATTGACATGGCATTTTGGTGGCATTATGAAGCCACTCTAATATCACCTCTTTGTGTTGTAAAAGAATTAAATCATACATCATCTCTGGCTCGAAGTGCGGCACTAAAAGGTCTGGCTGAACTGGTGCCCTGACCCCGTTAAGGCTGGCTGACAGTAACAATAAGAACAGATAGCAGAATGCAATTTTTTGCCATTTTTTCTGCAGAATAAAGATCATCACAATAACAAATGTTATTCATTTAATTTTCATTTGACCTATTAACTATTATTATACATAAATCTTGCGCCTCCAAGTTACCACCAGAATTTCCCTACTGTGCGAAGTTCATAAAATAAAAATAAATTTAAAAAAATCATATATCTCTATATCTCTCAGTTACTTCCTTCCATTTAATTCAAACTAACTATCCCTGTGTTTTCCTCAACAACCAGCTTCACTGAACAAATCGCTACCATGATATCTTTGATAGTCGTGCTGGCCTTTATATACACCGTGAGCATGACCATCAAAGACCTGGTGCTTGAGAAGGAGCTCAGGCTGAAGGATGTGCTGCGTGCTGTGGGCGTTCATAACAGTTCCCTGTGGTTGGCCAGGTTGACAGAGAACATTGTTTTGCTCACAGTTCCCTGTTTGCTCATCAGTGTCTTGCTGAAGGTCAGTAAAAAAAAAGTCCCAAAAAGAATCAGTGTCAAAACACAAAGCATCAACACCAGAATGCAGTGCATATTTGTTCCTAATTTGTAGATACAATAAACTTCAATCCCAACATGCATCTCAGTTAATGAAAATGAAAGGTGTTCATGCTCAGTGTTTTGGTATCAATGCTATAGCCAATCATGACCGATAACTTTTCCTAATTATTACTTCTAATTAGTCAAATTGGGAGTCCTGGGGTAATTAATTAAGCACACAAACAAACCTGTAATTAAGCTCAATATAAATCAAAGGTTATTTTTTAGGTCCTGTAATTAGAACACTAATGAGTGTCCTGAACATCAGGAAGTCTCCTAAAGTGTTTTATGCCATGAGTGGTCATCAAGACTGACCAGTACGGACCATTTAGCATATGCTGCATATCTAACATATAATATAACATATGCAATTCAAACATTAAACATTGTTCTGTTGGTCTGAGTTAAGACGTGCAGTCCTGCTGTAGTATTGTAACAAAACAAAAATATAAATTATATTTTTTTATTTTGTTGGTGTACACCATTATCTTTGTAGATCAGCAATTTCTTTGGAAATTCAATTTGAAATTGTCACTGGTAAATTTGTGCTGATATTCGAACAGCTGGATGAGACGCAATTTCCCTTCAGCCCTAATGTGTTTGCGAACCATCTTCAATGTGTAAACATTAATAACCTTAAATTGAGTTCGTGAAGTGCCTTGGAGGAGCCAGCTCCAGCACAATGTGTATTCAGATCACGGGCCCGTTTCAAATTGATAATTTCACAGCCATTTTCAGCACATTAATAATAATAGCAAATCAAACGCTAATTATCACAAGGCTGTCTGTGGATTAAGTGCGCCGACAACCAGTTTTGTCACCCACACCTGACTCCTCTGTCGGGTTACACATGTTTTCTCTTCTATTATGGAGAAGGCAATGCATTCATTATGTGGCAACCAGGTTGATATATTTGCATTATTCCCTACGCTTGGCTCCATCAGTTGGCAAGTGTCGACGGAGTAACACAGGTTAGTGACGCTCAATGCCGTCACATCCACGACATTGGGCTGACAAACATGAAAGCAGCAGGAACGTTGGGTGTACATCAGTCGTGAAAATACGCATTATCAAATATACATATATTTAAATGTCATGTATTGTAATTAGAGGTTTGTATGTTGACTGATTGTCCAACTGGTGTCTTTTCAGGTTTCTGCGATCTTTGTCGCGCTCCCTACCTTTGTTCATGACATTAGCTTGGATCTACTCAGTGGCCATGATCATAAAGAGCATTGTTGGGGAAAAAGAGGCGAGGCTGAAGGAGACAGTGAGGATCATGGGCCTGAGAAGTTCAATCTATTGGCTGAGCTGGGCGGTGTCAAGTGTCTATCCTCTGACTCTCAGTGCAATCTTCCTGACTTTGATCCTAAAGGTGATTTGGGAATCATTAAACAGTCATTGAATGAGAACCCGAGTCTATTTTTGGAGAGTTCTGTTCATTAAGTCTCCTCCAGTCCTCAGTGAAGTTTCCGTTCCATTGATGAAGTTGCTAATCTGATACTGTTACACTTCAGCGTTCATTTAGACGGTGTAGATTTAAGAGACTTTCTGTGGTGAAAAAAAGAAAAAAAAAAGTGCAGTATGATGTAACAGTTCTTTGATTATAATTGCATTCATTATTTCTGCACCATTACCCTGATGGTCGGAGGACCACTTTGAATTTGGTTCCTTACAGCCATCAGGGTCATGGGGTATTGTTGGAGAACGGATTGAAGAAGTTCTTCAAAATAAGCCACGGGTTCTCTCTCAAACAGGCAGAGAAAAAAGTGTGACATTTAATGACTGTGTTAATAATATTGAACTTCACTCTTTTAACTGCTGATATTTAACGGTATAAAGGAATATCCTGAAAAATAAACCATTTACTCACAAAATTAATTTTAGTGGGTCATAAAAAAATTGGCTTTTACCAACAAGAAGTCTAGTGTACTTTTGTAAATATATGTGGGACACCTTTGTGTCCAAATGTTTACTTAGTAAAGAGTCAGTAGGTGGTAATGAGTGAACTCTAAATGGTTTAAAAAAAAGAATTTCCCTTAATTGCCCACAACACAAGTTTGGTTATGGTTATGGCTATGGGTTTTACTGCACCTGCTCTAGTGTAGGATAATGAAGGCTTCTTTTTACTCTGCCTGTGGTGTCTTAAAAACATGATCATAACATTTACTAATCATGTCTGAATCTTTTTGTTGGCTTCTCTTTCTCTCTTTCCTCTGTTGTTTTCCTTGTCTCTCTCTGAGTTGACATTAATGAAAACTCGTTCTTCCCCCACCTAACATGAATGTCTTCCACCACAGTATGGTAAACTGCTGCGGTACAGCGACCCCTCGTTGGTCTTTGTCTTCCTGCTGGTGTACTGTGTGGTCACCATCAGTCAGTGCTTCCTCATTAGCGTCTTCTTCTCTAAGGCCAACTTAGCGGCGGCGTGCGGTGGCCTCATCTACTTTGTCCTCTATCTGCCGCATGTCTTCTTCAACGCCTGGAGGGACGTCCTAGGTTTCCCGGTCAAGGTTGCTGTGGTAAGTCCTTCTTTATTGCTGACAACCTTTTTTTTTTATTTCTCCTCCTGTTGTTATCATACATAATAGCTGGCTCAGTTTTACAGCTACATTACCCGGTTGTGTTTGTGCCGCTACAAAAACAGTCACTTGTTCTTTATCCATTCCCCTGTTGTTTCAGAGCAAAGTAAATTCACCCAGTGCCATTAATACCTGTCATAGATGTGTTGCTACTGCCTTCTTAAGTCTCCTGATAAATAATGTGTGAAGTGTCTCAAAGATGAATTGAGGGTCCAGTGGAATTTGAATTTGCAACAGGAAAAAGTGGTTTTCCCTATTAAAGCCTCCACTGGTTTCAACACACTTTTGGCACCAACATGAAGTTGCAAGTGGAAACAGGTGACATGAAATATACAAATATATTACACAAAAATATTGACAAAAAAAAAAAAAAACTTTAAAAGTGAGGGATTTTCTGCTTTCCCTTAGTGGTGAAAGATCAAACTGCCCCATTGCGCAACATTCACCGTAGCCTTTCTCTATGACCTTTATGTTGGTACCACTGTCATTTTTCAGCACGCTGTCAGTATTTTCTCTTTTTTTAAAAAAAAAAAAAAAACATAATTGTTAAGTATGCAACTCTTGTCTTTTTTTCATGTTTATCAAACCTAAAAAAACAGTAACAAACAAACATCTAGCATCAGCGCCTGTTTTAGTCATTTCTAGTGACGTTTCTTATTCAACACGTTCCACAATTATAATGTGAAATATATCAGGTGAAGTTAATGCTCATTTCTGCTCTTCAGAAAATGTTTCATCATTTTTTAAACAGGCTGCTCCCAGGTTGGATAGGAAACATTAGATATACTGTAGGTCGACATAAAGTGCCAGGGCCAGGTTCTCCTCCAGCGTCGGGGTTTTTCTCTACTGCTCCAACTAGATGGATAGCCCTCCAGCTACCTAATTAGCATGAGCAATGTTCCTCTGACCAAACCACTATCCAGTTCATCCCCACACTTTATCAAAGATGTGCATGTGTGCATTGAGGTGCCCCCCCAGTCACCCTCCTTTCTGCAGATCCATAGCGTGCAGTGGAATAGAAAGTCTGCCTCCACATCATTCTCAATAATGAAGTCTTTAATCGAGAGAGAATTTTAAAAGATCACCTCAATTCATTCGAACATTTGGTGGATTTCAGATCTGTGTTAAGGCAAAGCTTCAAGTGATGTCTGTCAGAATTAGACCAGCTGCTGTTACAGTCCCGATTCCTTTCCACTGTTTTCTCATCTTTTCCTTTTGCTTCGAGTTAAAGGTTTTTAATGAGCAAAAAACCCCAGAAAGACCCTGCAGTTTATATACTTGACTTCAAAAGATGGTCAACATTAAACATTGTCTTTCAACAGGGCTAATAATCATAGCAGCTAATTATCCTAAAACCTACAGAGATTATTTAGTGTCTTTTTTAAAGTTCCAATCCTGTCATTGCACCCTAAGGTTGTGTTTTAAGGCTAAAGGAACATGGGTAATGTCATGTTTATTTTCTTCTTTTAAGTTTGTTCGTTGGAGCGAGTCGTCCAATTTCTTGCTGAACCATTTCTATTCTTTCTATATGTCCAAAGGTAAATGTTCAGGTATAAAATTGTTGAATCTAAGACTGACACTTGGCAGTTTTAGGTCAGATTCTCTACATTCCTCTCTGTAAGGATTTCAGTCAGGCAAGTCATGGTTCTCCTCACCTGGAGCCTCTTGGATGACATGTGTAATGACAGGTGCAGCCAAAATCTTAAGGAAATCCAGAAGCTATGCAGTGATCACAGTGTTTCATTATATAGTTTTTGTATTCTTCCAATCTTTTGGTAAAAAACTCATGTCAGCTAATCTGTTGTTGACGTATCTTCAGTAATCTTTCTTCATGTCCAAAGTAATATCTTCATGTCAAGTATGTCAAGAAATATCTTCATGTCCAAAGTCAAAGAAGTGCTCACTTCCACCTATTCACTCATGCCTTGCAGAGGTCAAGACTTTGTGACCACTGATTGCTTTGTAGAAGATGTTCTGGGGAAGACGAGCCAGGAAGTTACCATCAGTGTTAATAGTCAGACTTGACTGTTTTGGCGTGGCTTCAGATTTAGATTTTCATATTCCATTCCCAGTAATGCAGCAAGAGGACAGACAGCAAGCACTGTGATCTGTCTCTGAAACTTCAGCACCAGCCTCTGTCGGAGCAAAAAAGACTGTGAGCAAATGAGGCGTGATGAAACAGCTGGCAGGGAACGCCGCAGTGCAGAGTGATAGGCCGTGGCAGATGACGCCTCTCGGGCAACACATCAGTCGCAATTTCCTTCTGTATGAACATATCAACGAATCTTACTTTGCAGGATGTGCAGTTTTTTTCTGTACAGTATGTTGTTTGCATCTATTATCCCTGTAGTGTCTCTATCCTTTGGATCAGCACCTTCCCATGTGATTTGCACACAAATGTAATCAGATCAGTCCTTGTCCCTGCTTTATCCATTCAGCCCATTTTAATGCCAATTGTTCAGTCAGCAATAGCAGTGTGCTGTGCTAGGACAACGAAGCCACCACTAAGCTAAGTTGGTCAAAAACATAGATTTTAGGGTGTTCCCTTTTTTGTGTTCCTCAGAGTGTGCTGTCTTGTGTGTCCTTTGGCTTCGGCTGTGAGAGTTTCACTAAGTACGAGGAGCAAGGCATCGGCATTCAGTGGCACAACATGCACAAGAGTCCTGAAGATGGAGAGCGTTTCACGTTCCTCCTGTCCATCATTATGATGCTTTTTGATGCAGTTTTATACTGGACATTGACTTGGTACATTGAGAATGTATTTCCAGGTAATAATGTTTTTTTTTTACCAACACTAGTTAATGTAAGACTTGAACTTGAAAAATATCTATGCTGTAAAATGCAGTTTTTCTGGAGCCAAACTTTTGTAAAATGTTGCTATTTATGTTCAAACTACATCACAGGAGAATATGGGATTCCAAAACCATGGTATTTCCCCTTTACTTCATTGTATTGGTGTGGACCCACCAAAAAAACCTCAGATGACCCCGACCTGCTGAAGGATACGGGAGGACAAGGTGGTTAACGGTTGTATGATTCTGCATACAGCGTTTTTATTTCTCAGAGAAATGAATCAACCTGCATTTTCTGTGGTGTTCATAAAGGATACCTGGAGAAACCACCACCCAATATGAGGGCGGGGGTCTCCGTCCGGAACCTCGTCAAGATCTACAAGACTGGGAACAAGCTGGCTGTAGATGGCCTGACCGTTGACTTTTACGAGAACCAGATCACATCCTTCCTCGGCCACAATGGTGCTGGAAAGACAACCACCATGTGAGTGGAACTTTCCATTCCCCTCACGTTTTGCCACACTGTGTTCAGTGTTAATGTGATTTTCACAGGGTGCAACTAATCTAACTTGTACACAATGCAGGCTGTAGCGTAGCCGCATTAATTCAGTGGTCAGTGCTTCGAAGGACCTGCTTCTCCTGAAAGGACATTTATCACAGCCCCTCAGCTGCTGTGTTGATAGTAAGAGTCATCTAATTGCAGTTTAAAAATAGTGGAAAGGGTCAGAATGCAACGACAGCAAATGAATGAAAACCAGTGGCCCACGAAGAATGAGCGGCAGAGGCAAGTGATGCAAGACTGAGGTTTGAAGGAGAGAAATCTGCTGTAGCAAAACAGAACAGAGCAGAGAGGAGGACAAGGGACGGTCACACTCTGAAGCACAGTGTCAATACATTTCCTGGTGGATTTTTTTTAGATACGTGTCCGTCAGTGAGATTGAATGATGTAACTCACTGTGTGAGCCGGTGCTGTTCTCTCTTTTCTCAAGCACAGTTGTGCTGTCTTTTTATGATGCTGTGTGTTTATCTTCTCCGGCTGAGCTGCAAATGAAATATTAATGACTCAAAACTGAGTGGAGTTAATGAAGATATCGTGGACAGTCAGTGCATTGAATAGCAACGCTAAAAAAAGCCACTGGTTCATGCTAATCGAACCTCATCTCTCTCTTAATGCTAGTGTTTTATTATCATGATAACTGGGCTGTCGAAATCAACGCTTTTTTCCCCCTCAGATTTGTAAAGATTAATTAGCGGTCTTTGATTTTTTAATTTATTTATTGCATTTTAGAGCATGTGTAGAATGACACCCACTGTACATCGAGTCAAACCATCTCACGATTTAGATTTCAAAATGTAATCATCCCTAATAATAACTTAAAAGGGCCTTCAGGTGATGTGTAATATGTAATCAGGTCCTGTGTGTTTTCTGTTCGTGTCCTCTTCTCTCCAGGTCAATTCTGACAGGACTCTTCACCCCTACCTCAGGCACCGCGCTCATCAATGGATATGACATCCACACTGACATGGACAGCATCCGGAAGTATTTGGGAATGTGCCCGCAGCACAATGTTTTATTCAATGAGTAAGTGAATGTAACAGCTCGCCATCCATCCATGTTCTCCTCTGGCCATTATTATAATCATGTTTTGCCTCTGGTTTATTGAAAAAAAAAGAGGGGAGGGGGGGGTCATCACAGAGCAATTTAATCATGTGCGTAATGAAGGCTCAGTCTCAGTCTATTTTTCACGTCAGCACATCATTATCTTTTCTTGTTATGCTTTTATACTTGGAAATGACACGAACACAACATTCCAGTCAAGGAATTTCTCCTAATAGTGTCATTCTCTGCCAATGTGCGATATTTCACCTCAAATTTCCTCCTGTTCCTGTCTGCACAGAAGAACTCCTGCAACCTGAGCTCATGTCCTACATCATAATTACAGCTTAGCACCTGCAAATTACTGGTATTAATATTAATCCAAGACAGTCAAAGCATCTATATTAAATCGGGTTAAAATATTCATGCAAATATTGAGGTAAAAATTAAATCATATTACCTCCTCTTCCCTAAAGTGCAGTGGATCATCTAATAAAACGCTCCAATGGCTTTTCAAAGACTACACGTGAAGATGCGGCACCAGGAATGCTCCGCTTTGTCGTCATGTACGTCGATCAAACATGTTTTGACATGATTTCCGCCTCTTCAGGCTGACGGTGGAGGAGCACATCTACTTCTACGCCCGGCTGAAGGGGCTCAGCCGTAAGGAAGTGGAAATGGAGATGGAGCAGATGATAATAGACGTCGGTTTGCCACACAAACGGAAGGATCTGGCTAAGAACCTGTCAGGTGTGTTTGTGTTGATGTCTATAATGAAAATTACCTCCAGATGTGGAGTAGATTTTTGATGTGGACGTCCATTTGTGTCTTTGATTAATGTATTTCCCCAGGAAAGGTATTATCTCTGTAAATGATCCTTTCTTTATATTACACAGCTACTCTTTCATTCACTCTTTGCACTTTAAAAACAAACGACAGACTACACACACACACACACACACACACACACACAGACGATGATGTGCATATAGGTGTGTATGTCACCAGTGTGTCACAGGTGGTAATTCATTGTCTAGGGGGTATAAGCAGGTCTGTCGCTTGATAAATTGTCCCCAGTCATGGATTGCTGCTGTGCAAAATCCCTGAAATATGACTTTCAGGGTTGATGTATGTTGACATTTCCACTACATTAGTACTAGATTGGATGCATTTGAGGCGCTCTCCATGAATAAAGACTAGAATAACTCTAGTGACGTGTATGCTGTCGTCCTTAACTACAAAAAGTCTAAATTCCTGATTGATTGATTTTTGTTATCACCTTCAAACTAAAGTTACTATGGTCACAGTGTTGCAAGTAGACTTCATTTACTGTGCTACTGTTACCAAGATACCCCGGCTGCTGTCTAACTCCCCTGACCATGCATGATGTGCACTTCAGTGTCAGTAGTATACAGTATAGATCTGGACTGTCAACTGGCCAGTCAACCTAACAGTTTTTGTCTGTGAAGCAGCCAGGCCCTATAGTTTCCTGCATAAAAAAAATAAGGCTTTGTGTTTTTTTTTGTTTTTTAACAGCAGCAAAGATCTAAAACATTAAGGACATTTCTTGAAAATGCATCAATTGTTGAGTGCAGATCACTGATTTTACGTCACACACACTCCATTTATCGTTGTTCATTGACGTAAAGCCCTGTAAACCTTCTGTTTTTAGGTGGTATGCAGAGGAAGCTGTCTGTGGCCATAGCATTTGTTGGAGGCTCGAAAATCGTTATCTTGGATGAACCCACAGCAGGTGTCGACCCATACGCCCGCAGGGGTATCTGGGAGCTGTTGTTGAAGTACAAACAAGGTACGAGATCAGGGCTAAGACCCAGTGCCTGACGAAAGCCTTTGAAGGGTGTGTGTGTGTGTGTGTTGATTTGTGTTATACCCTGGAAGTTTTTCTCAAACTGAGCACGTCTGCAGTTGAACTTTTGAATGATAAGACACAATTGAATCAGGTAGAGGAGCTGTTAAGGTAATGAAGCAACAAGAGCGCCCTACAGAATTTATTCTCCCTCTGCTGGTGTGACACTTAACTGTGGGTGAAGAGAAATTATAATTCCTGTCGGGGAAGAAGACGTGTGAAGACAAGTGAATCCAAAACACTTCAATCCACATTACCGTTCAACTCCGTCCAGTTTGACACTCCTGCGCCCTCGTGTGTGTTGTTGCAGCTCGTGGCTAAAAGCAGGACACGCTTTATCATATTCTTTTAGCAGATGTCTAAATGTTTAATGTGCATTGAGTGACATTTCCACCCTCACCGTGTCCTCGGCTTCCCTAACTCTCTAATTATGTCCTTTCACTCCGATGAGGAGCCAGAGATAACTCTGTTCTAATGAGAACACCCACATTTTGGCTGCATCGGTGACTCATGTTTTTCCTCTCACAGTCTCATTTGCACCACAGTCATTCTGAGGTTTGTCATTAATCACAAAAAGGCCATGGGCAGTGTTTTGGTCTACAGACAAATATAAAGTTTTGGAAAATAAATTATTTATATATATATATATATATACATATATACATATACTGTATATACACTGTTTACATATATATATATATAAATGTTTATATCTTTATTTATCTGTATCTGTAAGAAATCAATCATTTTGTCTTCAGTGAAAATTCCCTGTATGAATTTTATACATGTGTTTCAAATGGCATATCTTGTGGCTTGCAATATATATATTTTGTTTTTTCTTATTTCATTCACTTCTCATTTTCTGCCTGCGTCTGCAGCTCTATAATCACATTAACTCATCTCAGGTTGGTTATTAGGATTTTAATTACTTATGTAGTTAACTTACAAAAAGCTGTTCCTCTAAAAATACAACTGGCTGTATACCACAGATGTCTTTTAAACGCAGGATTTTTTTAAATCTCCTGCATGGAAAAAGACATACTGAAAGCTGCATTCAGGCTAGCTGTTGTTCCATGAGGTAAATTGACTTGGCGGTGCATTTATTCTACATATGCTTTTTGTTGAGTTTGGACATATATCCAGGGCTGCTTAGCGTACAGGCAGCGATACTTAAGAGAGAAGGGATGAGTTCAGCAGCTCAGCTGGTGAAAAAAAAATCTGGAGGGAGGGAGGAGAGAGGGTCAGAGGAGAGTGGGAGAGAAATAGTCGTCCAAGCAAAATGGCTGCAGTTAATGACCTCAGCGACCGCGTCCTTGTCCCTGGAATGATACGACCTGCGCAGATACAAGTTTATCAAGCTCAGTGCAAAAAAAGCTGCCAGGCTCAGCAGCGCGGCGCTCGCCGTAAACACTGACAAATCCAGTGGAGAAGGGACTGAAACCTCCTCCCAGTCACATAATTACTGAGCCTGTATCCACTTATCATGTTTTCAGATGAATATGTATGATACGGCAAACCTGTCATCTCTGCAGGGAGATGCTGTGATCTGGCTCTCACTGTGAAAATGATGACTTTACAGCACGCCACCGGCTCACTCAGAAGTACTGAGTGACACAAAAGGGTACTTTTCTGCCTGTTAATGTCACAGAGAAAAGTTGAACGAAGCAGAGTTGGGTCTGAGAGGGATATGAATGTTTTAACTCATTGGTTGCGGTAAACATGGCCGCTAAGCCATTAAATGGATGATAAAAGAGCAGAATGCAGCACTGGGGGAGCTGAGGTGTCATCTGAGGAGCCTGCAGCGGAGCCACCAGTTTAGCTTTCTTGTTTTTTTGTGACACACTCATGCATTCCAATACCCAAGGATGCTTCTTATCTTTTTTTTCTGTCACTTAATAATAAATATTGTATATTAACCAAAATATCTTACGCCAGAAAGGATGTTTGGATAATTTCCAACTACTCTGTGTATTCTGTGTTACTGCTTCCATCTCCAGTGCTAGCTGCTGAGATAGGACCATGCTGTGACTTCTCTGTAGATCCAGTCCTATTTTGATTTTAGGGCTATGTGATAATTAATATGTGTTATCTGATGCAGCGTGATATTCAAGGATTTGGAAAACCTGCAAATAACCTTGCGGTTCCTACTAAACTGCAGTCGTCACTGCCATTGTGCTCAGCTTGATGCAAATTGAATCCAACGGTCTGCAGAACCAAAATAATATTTAAAAAAAAGACAGAGGACCAAAATAATGTGTGATCACACAGAAATGCTGAAAACAAGGTTCAGGGTGGCCTTTGTCGTAAGTTTTAATTTTGTTCTATATTTAACACCCAAACACTTTTCAGAAGTTGGCTGTGTTGGCTGGTGATAGCTGGGTAAAGAATACCAATCAGAGACACAGGCTGGGGAGAACAGTGGGTTTGTTCAGAGCTACTGCAACTGGAAGATGTATGTGTTTTTCCACTCTTTTCTGTGACTTAACCATATGATGGAATTGTTAATGAGAAGAAATGTGTAAAAATATGTAAAATCATAACTCATATCCTCGCTTCATAGAGTTTGCTTCGAGAGTTACTTTCGAAACTTTATTGAAGCCCTGGATCTCACAGTCTGACACAATCCTGTTGTCGTTTGTAGATGTACTCACTGACCTGTACTTGATGAGGCAGGTTTAACGTAAGCGAGGCCTCTAAAATAGGTGTAACATTTTGTTTTGTCTTTTTAAAAAACAGGTTCAGGTTTGAGTTTTTTACATGTGAATCTCTACTGTAGATCAACTTTATTGTTTTGGTTAAGGTTAACCTTTTTTGTCCTGTTTTCCATTTTTTTACTTTGATTTTTTAATTATATTTCATATTCTAGTAATGTGTTTCTCTGATAAATTTTTTTATTCTTCTAATAACTTTTACTCCACATGGGTTGATTTCTAAGAAACCTACACTTTTAATGTATAATTTTATAATTTTAACAAATTATCTCGTGATTTTCACTCCCTTTGCACTTCCTTTCCTGTCATTTTCTGACATTTTATCCCATAAATCTAATGTTTATCTAATGACCATGACCATCAATCTCATGTGGATCTCATAGTTGTAACTATCTTAAATTTACTACAGCTTTAATTTTAGGATGTTTTATGCCTAACTATAGATTTGTCAATTTACCTTTATATATTTTTTTTATCTCATAGTTTAAGAATACTTATGTAGTTTAATCACTATAAGACTGTGAAAATATGCCTTCATAATTGAAACATCTTTCTGTTTCCTGTCAGGTCGCACCATCATCTTGTCAACGCACCACATGGACGAAGCAGACATCCTGGGAGACCGCATCGCCATCATCTCCCACGGCAGAATGCGCTGCTGCGGCTCCTCACTTTTCCTCAAAAAATGTTTCGGCAGTGGTTACTACCTCACTCTGGTTCGAGATGGGACGGAAAAGATGGCAGCTCAGCGCCATGGTATGATCCAAAGTCAAGCCGCTGAGGTATGAACAGAGCACACGAGTAGTCTCAGAGTACCGATTACATTTCCAATGTTCAGTTTGCAGCTCGTTTGCCATATGTGTTCATTAGCAATTCATATCAGTGGGGGCTAATAACAATTTGTTTTTAAAAAATGTATTAAACAGCAACAGTTCTACAGTTGACATCCTAATAACATTAATTTATTTCATGAATTAATCCAACAAATAAATAGAATTGCAAATAAAATAAAAAATACAGATTGATTGATATTTTGCCCAATTTAACTAAATGTATTTTTGACAATTCCTCTAAAAGATATCTGGCGAGTCCTGCTTCTTGCTCCAAGTTCAGCATGTGTTTCGTCCAATCAAGACATAGCAGTTTGTTTATTACAAATAAACTATCTGCTATCTCTAGATTGAACAAAATGGATACAATTAAAAAAGATAAAAAACAAACAAAAAAACATTGGTAATTGTTGGTCATTCTTTTGCAATATTAAACACAATTCAAATGAATATCTAACATCATCAAAGTTGCGTTTTCTTGGCAGCTGGCTAGCTTTGGTTGTCTTACCACGTTATCACCACATAGTGGGCTGGAGTATCAATAGAACCTGTGTACCAGAAATTTGAGAACAAAGGGAGGTGTAATGAAAAGTGTTATTTTGGTTAAATATTGTGTTTGTAATGAATAAATGAATATGTCAAAGTCTCAGCCTTAATTGTTATACAAAAAGATTGTTATGATCATGTTCTTCTACTACGAAAACCAAATTGGTATGTTTCTTCTTAGTCAAATTGTTACTCCTAAGGTAAATTATTCAACATCTTTCAAACCAATTAGAACAGCAGAATGGGAAAATAAGGTTACAAGAAGCATCTGTTTTTATTGTTTCCCTCAAGGGTGTGTTATCACAGCTGATGATTGACAGACACTGTCTGTGTGGTCTAATTATCTGCAGTCCTTGGTGATTAGGATCCCTGCCTCAACACACAGTCTTCCCCTTTTTTTCATCCAAATAACCCATCAGAGATGTGTAGTAATGGTTCGAGGATCAGTCTCTCCAGCTCTGAGCCCTTCTCTGACACAACAGTAACCTTGCTTTCGTCTGGTATTGAACACCGCTCCTTCTTGCTTCCCAGAGTGCTCATCTTCTCCCCTGCCTCCCTCCCCCTCTGTAATGATCTGTATTTAGTTTCTCCCAGCATGACAATTGGCAAACGCCCACGTGCTGGATGATACTAATTGTCACCGGGGAGAGAGGGGGTGATTCTCGCATTTTCTCGCCACTGGTCTCTCGCACACTTAGTTTTAATCAATATGAGCAAATGAACAAGATGCACTGATGCCAGCGGGGCTACGGCAATTACCATTAGTCTGCAGACTCATTGAGGTGAGCCCAGTCGTTTCTCTGACATAAAGCAAGCCATTTACAAACAGCTTCGTGGGCCGATCAGAGCAGCATACACTTTTAGGGATGGCACCGGGCTGAGTCAGTCACACAGTCGATATAAGAAAATGAGCTGGGACACATGATGGTGGTTTTGGTGCAGCAAATAAACCTGTTGTTGTTTTTACACGTAGAGACAGGAGATAGACTCACTGAAAGATGTGTTCTGTCATGATCCACAACACTGATGTCTCGTCTCAGTTTATTGGCTCAGTGCATGTATTTTCCTCACCTCAGAGACTCACTTTTTTGTGAGAAGTATTCAGCAAACACTGTTCATTTGTAATTGCAGCATGGAAAAAGTGCTAAGGTAGGGTAAGTGCTAAAGTGCTACAGAGCTGAAGTGACACTTTGTTTACTGGAAAGAAAGAAGAAAATGTATTTTTATTATTTTATTTTTAATATTTTTTTATTATTATATCTAATCCTGATTATAGGTTAGATTTTATAGATTTAATGGTATACCTATATCTTCTAATGTGGCGTCAGTTGAGGAATGAAAAGTTCCATAGTTCTATACTCATACTGGTTTATTTTAAATGTTGTAATTATCTTCTGATTGAATGTTTAAGTTTTAATTATTCATTTTTGGTGAACAGGAGAAGGATCTTTCTGGAAAGAACAGCCCAGATGACGGCATTGGCAGTCAAACCTTGAACTTCATGGATCCCTCAGGTTGGAACTCTGTTATTGCTATTTTCAGCTTAATCCTCTCCCATTAGTAAACAGTTGTGTGTCTCAGCCACCAGGTCACTGTTTTGATGCAATTCCTCAAGAAATTGTGTCGTTTAGTCTAGCCCGTGCTCCAGTCGTTTCTCTCTGTGTTGTGGATTTATCCCTTGGGGTTACAGATAATCTAAAAACTCAATTGGAATTTTTCATCTTAAAAAACCCAAAATATTATCGACGGTATACCTGAGCTGTTTAACAAGTGTTATTGTTGACAATACATATTTACAAAAGAGTATTTTTCAAGATCACTGGAGAAGAACTTTACTATTGGTGTTTAACTGAATGTTAAATGAAAGGGAAACAAATATTCACAAGATTTATTTAGTTTCCAGGTTATTTGTGTTTTACTAGAACTTTTCATTTTTTCATATATGATAAGAAAAAAAAATCAGTTCTGAAACTCCATCTTACTGTAAACCAAAAGAAATTCAATGAAATGTAAACAAGACTTTCAAAGTCAAATAACAGATGCCACTGTCAGAGTTTAAACCTCAGAGAGCAGATGTTCATGGGTTCAGGTATTCAACAAGATGGGAATATAAATGAGACATTTTTAAAATGTCAGATTTGAGAGAATGGGAAATTAATTAAGATCTACAGCATTAGATCTCTCGCTCTTCAGTGGAAGAAAACACATCGTGTCATCCTGGTAATTGGACTCGTTTACTTTTTCTTAGCTAAGGGTAATTGTAAAAGTTTTTTTTTTTTTTTTTATGTCAGTCAGCCGCAGCATTTCTGTCATTCCATCATGTCCAGAGTGGTTACTGTTGTTACAGCAAACACACCAGTCCAAGACCTGAGGAAATTCTTTCTGTTAGAGCTGGAGGAAACGGAGGAATATTGTTCAGTCTTAAGTTAGCATTGGTTTGATTGATTGTTTGTTGGGTGATGGGTTTTAGGCCCTGCACGATATTAACAAAACTCTAATTGTATTTCTATAGTCGGCAAAAAAGGTTGTATATTCAGTCCTCTAAAGCGTAGACGTTAGTTCTACGATATTGAATATCACTTCAATACTAATCACTCAGTTTATTGATCATTATTGAAAGCAGCTGGTCAATGCAATTAAAAATAATAAAGCTGTTCACACACCTTTAGGTGCTTTAGGTGTAATTAACCTCAAGATTATGCTAAGCTGCATTCCTTAATTAGAGTTTTGGAAGTCACAATGTTGATTTAACTTTGATTCTCTGTTCATCTATGTGTATTTTTAAAAAGTACTTAAATTATGAAAACATGAATAAAAGAAATGATATTCTTGTTTTAAAAAAAAAAACTTCAAACATTACCTTTAAACATCAGCATAAACATGACCTTGTCGGTCTCTTTTATCACCACCACACAACACGTCTTCACTAAATAATCCCGTCTGATGTGCTGAGCAGATGCATGTGCGTCTTCATGAAGCCAAGAACCCGTGGTTATTGAACAGCGGTAATTACGTACGAGAGCTCGCCGATCAATAGGGAATGACGTTCATTCTGAAACACCGTCCATATTCTCCACAACGACCTCGATTCGGGAGAAACGAGGGCAGAAGGGTAGATGACGTCTACTTCTGCTGGACAGTTAGAGCATCAGGTGTTGTGATCAGAACAAGGTTAAATGTGAAGTGTCTTTGTGTCACGTTGAAAACTCTCCAGTTGTAGTTATTCTTTAAAATATTCTAGCATCTTGTATTTCTCTGAAAATAAAAGTAACCACGTAACTATGCAAAAAGAGGTCGGGAAATGGGGTTTATTCATCTGATACTTGCTGATTATAGAATAGAATTGAATTGGATGATATTTTAAAGAAAGTAATATACATTTTTCTAGATTGCAGAAGAGGTACTTAGTACACAAAAGAGTCACAAGATAATTACTAATATGTAATGAATATATAAGCGTACCCATCAAGGTTGAAATTCAAAACAATGTAAACAATAAAGGAAGTGTAAACAAAACAAAGACGTAAAAGTCAATATAAAAGCCGAAATATAAAAGTCACAGTGAAATAAATAAAACTTCAATAAAATCAAACCACAGGGAGAAAATGTACATCGTTGAACAGAAATGTAAATCTCAAGATAGAATGTAGACATTAGAGCATTAATAAGAGTCTAGACATTCAATACAAGAAGACAGAGTATAAATATTCAGAGAAAACAAGTACTCTAATACAAGAATACATTGTACACATATACCTTGCTGTTTTTTGTGTGTGTCATTTTTATCTGCAGTACTGTGTTTAAGGTTGTGTTAGCTGGAGGATGTTGGTTCCTTCCATTTATGTCGACTCTTTTCTTCCTTTAAGATTTGGACTGAGGATTCTTATTATTTTCACTATTTCTCTGGCACATTTTGATAGCTTTGGGTCAGCTGGTGCGCCGCCATGTACCCGCTGCAGTCTTCTTGGAGAGCATCGGTCAGGAGATCACCTACGTCCTGCCCTACAGCGCTGCCAGAGACGGGACCTTTGCTCTTCTTTTCCAAGAGCTGGACGAGTCCATTGCCGACCTCGGTCTGACCAGCTACGGCATCTCTGACACTTCACTGGAGGAGGTACGCCCAGAAGACCTTAACAGAGTTGCAAGCATAAATATATCTCACACACACACACACACACACACACACACACACAGGACTTTACAAACGTTACGTTACAAATTAGCAACAACTCTTCTCCCACCCTTTTTTTATCATGTTGCTGCTGAAGCACATCAATAATGAATCCTGTTCTGACAAGGAGAACACTCTGCAGCGATTATCACCTCACCATTTCAGGAATCATTTTGTTTATGTCAAATGTAGTCATTAATATAGACCGACAATGGGAACGCAGCTTGTTTAATTTCATGTTTGGAAGTCATCATTTTAATGAAGAAGATAACTCCACAGTTTTTGACCCTGAAAGTTAGAAAGTCAGCGGCAGAGAAACATTTATCACAGAGCAGTGTTTAATGTTTAATTAACGTTTATCTACAGCCACAGAGTCACAAACAACATTATCAAGGTTTAAAAAACCATACATACCACAAACTGTTATTAAAAAAATGAATCTGCTTTGCAGTTTTATTCACAACATATTAGACAATAATAAAAATATATAAAACAAAATTGAATTTATGGCGGTCACATTATACGTTATTGAAATGACATAGGGAATCTAGGTACTCAGAATCTGTGTGTGTGTGTGTGTGTGTGTGTAACCTCAGTTTCATAGGTTCTGCACAACTCTAGGTATTTTAAGGGCAGTTCATAACAGAGATAGTTGACTGTAGGTCAACAAACTGACGGGGGAAAAAAAACACCTGTCAAGCAAAAAATATCTTCAATTCCTGAAGTATGTGATCTACTCTGTTATGGTATTTTTAGAAAGTAAACAACAGTTTGAATTAGCAGTTGTAATAGTACCAATAAGGCATTTTCTGCTTCAACTTCCTTTTCCTGAAAACAGTTGTAGACCATAAGACCAAGTGACTTTTACCTTAGACTATACTTTTCATGTAGCTACTGTAAATATGAATCAGACTCTGGCTGCCTGAGGCCAGTCTGAATAATTCTTTGTGAATTACTGAGACGCGAGGAGGTTATATCACCACAGCATGCTGTCTCCTCAAGGTTTACGTCCACTAAAATACCGGTCCTACATATAGACATTATATATTTAACACAGTGTACCGGAGGTAGAGTAACATTTTATTTTGGGAGCTCAAAATCATCTCATTACTTGTTATTTGTTGTCCTCTGGGCAAAAACTGTCCCTGATTAAAACACAACATAAATAGATATCATGACATGACCAAATGTTACATAACCTGACATGGTGTAATATTACATGACATAATATGGCACAACATGAAAAATGACATGACATGGTATAATGTTGATTACATGGTAAAATATAACATGACATGGAATGGTATTACATGATATAATATGACATGACATTATATGACATGACCTAGTATAATATAAGAACGTGGTATGACTTGATGAGATGTGACAAAATATATACTATTTTTTAACTCCCAATAAACAATCCCTGCTTTTCCTTAAAATAACAATTAAAAAAGTGACAGTTGGTAATAGAATGTATTTATCACCAATAACAGTGGAAATACTTTATAATTGATATAAGGCTACAGCATAAACAATTAAAAGTGATCAGTTTAAAAACAGTTCAAACAGCAGGTTTGGAAAATGCAAATTTTTTTTGCATTTGCTAAACCAACAATGAATGGATGTATATTATGTTCATATGTCACCTTGTCACTAATGGAACGTAGCAGGAAGGGCAGGTGAAGGTCATTTTGCACTTAGAACTACTGATCACAATTTAGTCCCAAAACATTTGCACAAAAACTTTTTCAGTGGGACTGATTTTCTCTGCCTGCTGGTTATGTTGATACGCAGTATTGTACTACTGTGGTTGTTAGCAGAGGATTTAATCATGAATCATTTGTATTGACAGATATTCCTTAAAGTTGCTGAAGAGACAGGAGTGGACGTGGAAATTCAAAGTGAGTAAATAAGATTTCTCCAGTGTTTTATTGTGTTGAAACATCGCTTTAGTCATTAAATGTCGCAGTGCAGCCTGGTCTATCCTGACTTGTACACTTGACTCAGATACTTACACAGCGTGAGGTCATTAGTTTTGTTGTTAGGCGTTTTTATACGACACAAAACAGCCTCACTTTTCCCCTTTATCCCAAAACATGGTTCTGTCGCATTCCTCAAACACCTGCATTCGCACCTTCACACAACATAATAAGGCATTGTGCAGGTTAGATAGCTATTCTTAATGTTATTTATAACTCCCCAAAAATTGGGTCAGGCCAAAACAACATACAGTCTCACATTTGATTTTTCCATAGCAACAGAGAAGAGGGCCCTGAGAGACCACAAAAGAAACTCCCAGAAAGCGAAGCGGAACAGTATCTCCAGCGTCTGTGCGTCACGAGCTGTGTCAGGTATGAGAGACAAGTCTCCACTTACCATTATGGTCTTAGATATGAGTCTTGAATAAACTTTCTTCATGGAAATGTTGTGGTGTTGAAAGTGACCCTGAGTCCATATGTGCTGATTTCGTTTTCTGTTCTGAGTTTTGTCGCTTCCTTTGTTTGTTTGTTTTTTTGGCAGAATCTCATGAAAAACTCACAAATAAAGTCCAAGGTAGGATGACGTTCTTTTCTTTCTTTTATAACAACTAAATGTCTGTTTTTTTCTACCCACCCATTTATTCGTTATTTGTTCCCTCTATTTAATTTGACTTTAATTTGACTGTTTCACTTCAGTGGCCTTTTTTAAAAGCGGACATAAACAAGAGCTCCATCGTCCTGAGAAACAATTTTCCAACTGAAGTCCCAGCCTGATTCTAGACAACTTTGTATTGCAGTTGTTTTTTTTTTTTTCATCTTTTCAATTTTGGCAACGCCAATAAAAATAAATAAAGTGACAGTTGTCAGAAGATGTTCTATGACTTTAATGACTGCTGGGAAAAGTGTGACACTTCCTTTTGCACAACTCAAACAGACATAAATATTTGTATTTACAAATCTGTGGTCTGTCACCTGTATCCTCGCTGCTACAATGCTATATCTAATATGATGATGTTTGACGGTTTTATCCTTTATACCAAGTGTTGAGCTGGGTTACTACCCACACACACAAAGTTCTGAATGATTAACTGAGGTGTTTAGCGTTGCACTGGTGATGACTTACAGCTGAGCTTGTGTGAATTCCAGACGTGGTGAGGAACACCAGTGTCGGGGGGAGGGGATCCACAGTCATCACAGGAAAAGAGCTAATCAGGAGGCAGTTCCTCGCACTCTTCATCAAACGCTTCCACCACGCCCGCAGGAGCCGCAAGGGAATCATCGGCCAGGTAATGGCCTCGGCCTGTCGCCGTGATGAATTGAAGGGATGCACTAAAGGGTTGCACGGGAACATCAAAGCCAGATTGTACAAAATGCACATTGGCTCTCAAATTCAGTTAATGTCATGTGGATGACAGACTGCACCAGCTCTACATCTGCAGTAAAAAAAACAAAACAAACAAACACAATTGGAGAGGAAATGGAAGGTTTGAATTTGACTCAAAATCATCGGGAAGTGGTGCCGGAGTGAAGAGCAGCAGCCACACTGATGCAACATGGTGACAACACACACACACACACACACACACACTGTTTTAATCAGCTTTACCTCCCAGAGGAAACACTGACTCATACCTGAGGAAACCTGAGGGGAAAACATAAAGCCGAAGGTCTCACGTAGGATAGCAAAAATTCCCAGTTTGAATTAAAAAAATAATACCATTGAAAAATTCCTTCATTTATACTATTATACTAATTAACAAAGCAGTTTATTTATTTAAGCTGTAAACACAACATTCTTCTGTGTCTCAGGACTGAAATGCAGTTTGTTTAAAATATTCTTTTAGAGAAAACAATGGAATCAGATGATATTAACTCAAAATATGTTACAGAGCTTTAACTGTTGTGAAAGTTTTTCTTTTTGTTGGACAGATTTTAAAAATAGTTCTGTTTGATGGAAAAAAGGTAATGCAGCTCGACTCTTGACATAATTTTAATGATAACGTTTTTAATGACGCCCAAGAGAGAGTGTCTAAACGTGTTTTAATTATTAAAATCAGACCTTTAGAATTCAACAACTTTAGTTCAACTGTCAAACTATGTCAGTTAACTCACACTTGAGCAGTGAGTAAAAGATCATATTTAAAAATAAAAAGTGCTTCATAAAGACGTTACATTCTGAACCGACTAGCTCCATTCAGGAACTGTGCACTACTTAACTATTGTGCAGCGTTGTACTGTACATGTGCTTTTGTAAATCTGACTGTTGTCCAGCTGAGCCACGTCAACACGTCCACTGAACTCTATTTAAAACACAGGCGTTATCTCCATTCTTATTAAACAGAGGGACTGAACTGTACGTCAGTGCAGTTTAAAATCAGTAAAATAAACCTGTGGAGAGTGATCAATCAGTAAAATAAACCTGTGGAGAGTGAAGCACTGCTCTGCACCAGGTCCACGTCTTTAAAGCTTCTGTAAAATAGTCGTGACTCCAGTTTTTAAACATGGGATGATTGTGATAACACTGTTCAGTAACCTTTTTGGACAGTTTTTCCTCCACAGTGTATCTGAAAAATGAACTTCTGTTTTTCTTTAAGTTCAGAGGTTAAGAGCAGCAACATGTCAACCCACACCACTGCTTTCTGTTATTTTGTAATTAAACCACTTTTGGCTGGTAATAATTCTGCTCCTAGCACTGTTGGGCTTGCTTCTATAATATTTCATATTTAATTGTTTTTAGTGCAGCATACAACAATGTGAGCTCTTCTTAGAATATAGATACCCAGAAAATATATTTGCAAAAACGTCATATTTTTACTTTCAGTCCTGTCCCATCCTCTTGTCATCAAGCTGCCAGAACAGGGTCTATACATCAGTGTACAAACTTCATCTCTTGGGTCTGTGTCTCGGATTAGAGAAGTGTGTTTGTTTTTCTTTCATTTTGCCATGATAATCATATCCTCGAGCTAACGACATGTTGGAACTGACCGCAGGGTCAACTGAAATGACAGGCAGCTATTAGCTGGTTAGATGTACATCTATATTATTTTGTTGCTGATCAGAATGATTTAACAAGTCAAAACTAATCACCAGCTGTGATTTAAAACTAGTCCAAATCTATTTATGTAACAGCTGAATTATTTTTTCTTGGCAAGTTTGATTCACTTTAATCGTGTTGACACATTGAAAACACCTTCCATTTGGACTGACGGTGGAGGTAAATATCATGTTGTGACATCAGATATCACAGATGTCCAACCCACAGTGTCACCCACAGTCCGTCCATTCAGTGTGTGTTTCATCTTGCTTTAGCAGTGCTTGTGAAGACATGCTGTCCTTAATGGGACTCACAAAAACCACTGTGTGTGTGAGAGGTAGAGAGGGAGGGAGAGTGAGCAGTATTTCTCCTCTGTATTATGAATAGATTGTTGTAGTAATTTGCTGCAGTACCGGTCCCCATTAGTCACTGTCAATCTCACACATCCCTCTTCTGCAGGATTCCATCCTGATGTGTGTGTGCGTGTGTGTGTGAACACAACTCCGTCCTTTTGTGAGACAGAGAGAGATTTATTCTTTCAGCTAAAGCTTTCTATTTTTCCCTTTCTTTCCCACATCCTCACAATGGCTCCTGTCGACAGACGTGATTGTGTAGCGAGGTAATCTCACCGGAAATACAAGCAGTTGGCAGAATATCACAGAGATTATGGCCCAGAACACAAAAGCAGTGATTTATGAGGGTGAAAGTTGGAGACGAGGCCAGTCGTTGCAGTGTCACACAGCTATCAGTGAGGTTGCAGCGAACTAGTTGAATGGCTCACAAAACAAAAGGCCGATTATCAGCACTAGTGGTGTCGCTGTTGAGCAGTACAGCGGGTAACACAATGGCTGTGGCAGTCACAGAGGAAGAAGCTGCACAGCCACATTGGCGAACTTTTCCGAGGTGGTGTTTTAATTTGCTGCAGCAACGAGGCTGATGCTTTCACAAGTAGGATCGCATTGACAGAAATGTTAGAGGAGACACGATGGTGTTGTTAACTTTTTTAACCCTCCAGAGATTTTCATTGTTCTCCTGTTGTTTTACTTGTGTTTCATATACTGTAATTTCCCCCAACTCTCACTCTCCTTTAAATCCCATCTAAACTTCAGAATGCCATGCGTTCGTGCATTGTTCACTGGAGTGCTTTGGCTTTGTGAACGTAATGACTTCACCCTGGTTTTTTGCAGATCTCCCTCAATGGCATGAGTACCAGCTGTCACCTGCAATTACAGTGGAGAGGGGGAGAGACAGAGAGAGAGAGAGACAGAGAGAGAGACAGAGAAATGCGTGCACAGACTAGAGTCTGCAATACAACAATTATAAATACAATTTTTACACGGCTTGTCATTTAGCTATTCAGGCTCATTGCTGCTTCTTATCTTTCTCCAAAGCACATTTTTACAGCTTGTGCAGCAAATTCATTTTGTTTCGCAGCTTCTTGAATTGGCTTAAAAAAAATTGCATGCCCTGCAATTAATCAAATGTATGCAAACCTCTTCTTAACCTCGGCGTTCTTTCCAACCTACGAGTGATTAAACATTAGTTATCGCTCATATTTCCCACCGACCTCTATGGCAGCCGTAACAATGAATTGAGCAGAAAATTACACAGCAGAGAGAGAGAGAGTGGAGGGAGAGAAAAAAAATGTATTAGAGTGGGACAAAGAGGGTTGGGCGGGTGATGTTTAGCAGAGTCTGGTTTGTTATAAATTTATAAATAAAAACAAGCTTGCACACACACACACACACATGCGTGCACAGACACACAAACAAAAGACAAGAGAATAGCAAGAAACTAATTATATCTGAGTGGCCAGATGGTGGTGGTAGTGTTGGAAGTGTTTAATCAAACTCATAAAGCATGCAGAAGAGCCCAAACAAGTTGGCGGGGAGCATATTAATGTGCACACATTATCGCAGTGGTCCTGCTTTATTGTTGATTGCATCAGTCATTTTGTAGTAACGTAATGACGGTGGAGGGCCTGAAGAGGGCTGTGATGAAACGGATCCGGCGGTGAATCCAGGGCTTTGATGCTTCACCGCTTGAACCTGCTTTTGCATCATCCGACAACATGTGCAGCTACAGTGTACTGGTGTGTTTTTACATCTATGTTTGCATTGCAGTCCACAGAAAGTGTATTAGAGTCGCCCCGCTGTGGTTGTTCCATCACTTTAGTGCAGTGGCTCTCAATCTTTTTTGCACCATGCAGCGGTTTTAAGGAAGAGAGTTGTTCCATGAACAAGTGGCAGGTGTGTGTGTGAGAGAGAAAGTGTGGCAAAGGCATATGAAAACACATGTACATGTGTCATAAATAATTCAATTTATATATCAAGTGAATATATTTATTTTCTACAATGTATTTTCATTTATTTTACTAGGACATTGTTATAAAAGTATATAAGTAATAATGTAACACATACCATTCCAGACCTGATCTTGTTTCCTTTCAACTACACCAAACTCTTATTTCAATTTAAATTATTACAAAATATATAACTATTAAAAAAAAACAACAACATTTTTTCCTTCTGTGCAACCCAGTACCAACTGACCCACGGCCCGATACTGGTCCCCAGTGGTGTGGTGTAGGAAACTTTTCATCTCAGTTTTGAATTGGACTGACAACACGTCTGTTTTTCCAGATGATCCTGCCACCCGTTTTCGTTTGCCTGTCCTTGATCTTCACGCTCATCATCCCATCTGTGTCTGATTATCCCAGTCTGGAACTGCAGCCCTGGATGTATGGTCTGCCTCAAAACACCTTTTTCAGGTAAACCTGTGATGATACATATACTATACACATACTGTACTTTATCAAGTCAGATGGCAGGTGGTGTGAAAATCTATCAGATTTATTTAAAGTTTAATTGTCCGCCCTCTTTGATCAAGGGTATCTTTAGTTCTCAGTATAGTATTTAGTCACTAGGGTTGTTTTATGGCAATGGTTTATGGGGCAAAGCTATTGCATGGGGGGCTGGGAGAGTCCCGCAAGACAAATAAAAATCATATATATATATATACGTATATATACATATATATTTTTTTTTGTGCCACAGTGGCACAAAATACTAATTTGTATTTAACTTCCTATATTTGACAATATATATATATATATATATATATATATATTATGTTTGGTGTTTTTAAAAAAGAGAAAAATAATAGAATGTTCAAGCAATAGCTGTGAATGTTTCCATTGGGGGGGGCAGAACAATAGCCTCATCAACAAAAAGAGAGCTGAGGTTTCTAGCAGATGGACACACTTCATTTCTTCAGTTCACACAAACAGGCTGCACACAGTCGTCTGTGTCACTCAGAGAAAACCAACGACCCCCATGTCACACGGAGCCAATCTTACTCAGTTCAAACAAAGGAACCCTCCCCCTCCTTTCACACCTTGACCCAGGTGAAAACAACATCCTGTAAATGAGTCAGGTTGTAGACAGCTCTATTTTTTCACCATAACAATTCAGTATTTCTTCTATTTTGCTCTGATAAGCTTAACTTTAGACTAAGAAATTCCAAGAAACTGTAGCCAGCTCTGTTGCCTGTTCGTGAACCTCATGGAACATTTACATCCTGTGAAAAAAAAAACAACTGACGATGTCGTTACAGTTGGGTTTAAATTAATCTGACACTGAGAGAATAAACAGTAAATGTCAACAAAAGCAGAGAACAAAGGCACGGTTGAAGAGAGGAAACGATTACTTTATGCTTGTTTTATTTCTTATAGTTTTATTGTAAATGAATTTGTTTTACTCAGCTGTTACTCACATATCAACCTGTAAAACTAGTAAACTACGTAACTAAGTAACTACGAATGTCTGACAACCTAATAATATTTGGCAGCTTTTGGGATCTTTGTTTGGTTGGTCCACTTATCAGCCGACTAACTATCTGTAGGGAGTCTGCTCTTTTTCAAACAATTATTTATTCTGACAGTAAACATTTGTCAGACTTGATGCTGTGAGATTATGGTCTGTGACAGATGTAAGACTTGGCTTTTTGACAGATTCCCTCTGTTGTGTTTCTGCTGTGAGATGAAACATCAGGACGATCCGATGATTTTTTCCCTCGTCAGTTTTATTTTGTTTCCCTTACTCACAGTCGTGTACGATACAGCTCGCTTCCAAGTTAACATGGACTAAGAAAACACCTTAGAGCTTCATTAACTCTTTAACATACCTTCATAGACGCAATCGAATAGCTGTAAATATCCCAGGGTGTAACAGAGAGTAAAATGATGTGTACTTTAGCAGCAGTACTGGAGCAGATTCGACACAGTATGTATTCCCCTGTAGATGTTACATTTACTGTAGGTTTTTTACTGTTATTATAGGTTGACATTGCAAATCAGGAGTAAAATTGTGAGTGACATAAAATCAAGGTAAACAACACCACAGCCATAATCAATTTGTGGGCTGCTTAATAAGATGCCAGTAAAGATCACAGTCCAAATTCTGACAATCCAAGACCAGATGCTAAATTATTGTCCATAAGAATGTGTGTATTTTACCCTGGAATGGGACTTCACGTTAAATAAATCTTTGTTTATGGGTATAATGACATTTATAGAAGCATCATATGTCTGTTGTTCTCAGTAACAAGAGTTTCGTTAAAAGTCCAAATGTGTCATAATATGCATCACTGATCAACATCTGTCCGAAACACCACCAAACAGACTGTTTGTACCATGAAGCGCCAACATTTTCCCTCATCATTATTTTGAAAAATTCAAATTAAAAAAGCTTCTCTGAGACACTGGGTTATTTAAAGTTTATCCAAAGCTCCTGGTCATAAGACATCTTCTCTTAATTGCTAAATGACAGGTACGGTAAAAATGTGAAAATGTTGTAAAAATGTTAAACCAATTTTGAAACTAAGAAATGTTCATAAGATAGATCCTGGTGAGGTGAGGATCATTCTGCTTTGAGATCTTTTTTTTTTTTTAAGATTTTTTATTCACTATATCTAGCATATTTATAATTAGCTGTTTTACTGCTGGATTTTAAATTCGACCTTCTCCCACACACCTCTCTTGACAGTTTTAACCACCATCACCACCGCCTCTACCTTCACACTGTAACAGAAGCTGTAAGAAATAATTTACCAGAATGGTGAAACTTTTCTGGACTTGTACTCCTTAACAATAAGCTGTTTGGTCAGTTCATATTTTCACAATATTTTTTCATGGACAAACTTGTGGTGTATTTATATCCAGTACTCAAAAACAAATAAATACAGTCCTTTTTGAACGTGCCAAAACATACAAATCAGCTCTGGCTGTGCCTGTCTCTGTCCATGGTGTTAAAACATTTAGAAATGCCCTGCCTCTCTCCATGGTGCTGAAACATTGAAACCAGTCTCCTGGCTCTTGCAGTTTTTAATGTGAGCACTGCATGCTTTTCCTTGACTTGTCATTATAATTTACACACAAGACCTATAAGAAGAAGTAGGCAACGTTTGTTTTATTTGTGTTTTCATGTAAAAAGCCTGGAAATGTCTATTTTATTTTTCTTTTATTTAAATTTAATATTTTAAGTTGTTCAAAAACATGTTTCAGAAAAACATGAACATTCCACCTTAAGACAACCACCAAACAACTTTAGACATTATTGGTCCCTAGGTGCTGCCTTATTACTGCCCATGCATATTATGAACCATAAACCAAGGGGTTACAATGAAGGTATCCACAGTGTGTCATTGTTTAAGCATGAACCATAGTATCGCCTCTGCCGTAAAACCCTCATCTTTTTAAGAGTATTCCAACATGACACTTTTTAAAACTGGTGCTGTTAATTTTAATGGCATTCCCCACCACTGATTATAACTAAACATTGTCTTTAAGACGCCGTACTTGGCTGATGATGATGGCTGTGTGATTAAAAGCACTGCAGCTCTGCTATCATTTCCCTCTTCACCCATAGTTAACAGCAGGTGCACTATACACCTCGTAAATGCCAATGATCCATTTTAGGTGAAGGTGATTAACGGTAATGATTGACCACATTCAGATGTTATCTTTCTTTTCATATATATTTATATATACATGTTTTTTAGCACATGTGAGCAATATATTTGGATTTTGACCATAAATAAAGATGTCAATTTTGAAGACATTTTGCGTTGGCTCACTCAGCGTTCTATTGTTCCACAGCCTCCAAAGGGCATTTTCCATGTTATTATGCCATCTTCATTTACTTTATTTTATTGTCTATGTTCTTACGTCCGTGGTGTTTCATTTCCACTAAATGGACTATTCATTAGTTCCACTATTTCTGTGTATATGCACAAGTCTTCATTTTGGAACTGTCCAGTAGTTTTATTATCTTGAATAACGTGCTAACCCAGCCATTGTTAATTGCAAAACAGATGGCTGCACATAATCCATTTTTACAAGCGCACCACTTCAGTCACACTCACTGGTGGCCAAGAAGGAAATGACCAGGCGACCTTCATGGAGCCGCCTCTAAATGAGACAATGAACGCTGCATTAATCCAAACGGTTGGCTGGACTGTGACCACTTTTGGCCGAGAGCCACGGATATAGTCTTTATGAAACGTTATGTTTTAACTCCCATAGCAGTGTTCAGATAAAAAAGGAAGGGTGTGTGTCCAGTCGGTAATAAAGATGTAAATGAAATGGGAAGATTGTTTAACTAAGGCTCGGGGCTCGCGTATGTATTGGACAGAGAGATAATGGTGAAGTGCCTGTACACAGAATCCTGAACAGGCTGCGATTAGTATGCACATGCACAAGCGAGAACACATGAGGACACAGCTGATTTCCAAACCAACAGGACAAGTACACTCAATACCAGGTGGAGTGAAGTTCTGGACTTTTAACTTTGTTAGGAATTGGTAAATGCAACGATTCTCCCCTCACTGTTGATTAAACCAGCTCCAGTGCTGTGCAGCATTACTATTGAGAGTTTGCTTCACAGCTGGTCTCTTGATGCACGTCTCCTTTCCTCCCAGGCCTACATGGGAGTCCAGATACGTTCAAGATTAATGACCATCGCGTAGGACAGGTTAACCAACATGTAAAGTCTTAATCAGTTGTGACAAGAGATGGAGAGAGATGGAAATGGCAGATTTAAATGATTAGCTGATGCAGTAGAGATATCCAGTATATAGAGGTCAAGAGTGAGAAACGTCCGCCGCTGCTTCACTCTGATATAAACTCACATTTTATTGACTGTTTCCAGTCTTCTGTGCAGAAATCTGCCATCCCGGTGACGACTGATGGTGAATAGCAAGCATTTTGATATAATTGAGGCCACAGAGGCCGCGCTGTAAATTAGTTCAGCTGTTCGTGGTGGGGACTGCTGCACTGTCGCTAACAGAATGACAAAGGAACTCGGACGAGCCTTCATTATAGTCACAGGGACTTGAAGCCTGTCCTATGGTGTGCAGTGCTCAACAATGACAGAGAAGATGTTTTGATTATTTCCTTCTTTCTCATTCAACAAAATCTGTAATTGGAATCCACATCGTTGGGGAAGATTTTGTTAGTCCCAGATTGGTCCTGGTTTTCTCTTAGATGTTCAGGTTCATAATGATAAGATGCAAATGCACAGGACACATACCTTTGTTTCTACAAAATCTCAAAGATCCTTGATTGTTCACTTGTCTGTTATGTTGACCGTTGAAGTAAACTGAGACAAGATGTTATTTCAGTATCCAGTTAAACATGGACATAACCTAATGGCTTTGTCTCATAACTTGCTGAGTTATCCCAGTGTTGGTTGTTTGGTAGTAAAGGTTAAAAAAAGCCTTGTAGACATCAGACAGTGAATCACCAGGTAATCATCAACATTTATATATATATATATTCTGTCTGCTCTGTTATACTCATTGTTCAACAATGGGTGGATTGATTGAACTGGTACTGAATATAATAATAATAAAGCATTAAAACATAAGATATAGAACTACTTATTCTTAAAGGAGTGAGAAGAAAAGATCCTGATCCTCATAGATGGGACAAGGATAGGACGGTACAACAAAAATATCAACAGAACAACTCTTAAGGTGCAGTTCAGAGATAAATAAAAAAGAAATGTTTTTAAACAGAGAAAACAAACATCACATAGGAAATTTCAGTTGGAATACTTCCATGAATAGTACTGTTGTAGCGCATATTTGAAATAATACTGTCATATTGCAGTATTCCACTTCAAGTAAAGCAGTGATAATGATGTGCTTCATCAACATCAGCTATAGATGTGTACCTAATAAAATGGCCAGTTAGTGCCTCATCATTGATGTGGCAAAAATGATTCTCTCTTTTCTTCTTTTCTTTTTTTTTCTTGATTTCTCAGTCAGAACTTTAGACCCAAGTTAGACATTTGTTCTGATGTATTGACATCATGGCAGACTGGCTGCTGCTCTGGGATTAGCCTGGTGTCTGCCTGCTGTGGGATATAACATTTCAAATCTCGGTGCTCATCAAATTTGTTTGCACGTGTATTTGCATTAATTATATTTTCCAATATGTACAGCAATGACATGCCAAACGACACGGAGGTGTCCCAGGTGGTGGAATCTTTGGTGAACAGTCCCGGCTTTGGAACCCGCTGCATGGAAGGAGACCCGATACTGTAAGTGCTGCAGAGGAAACTGCCTGTGCCACAATGTGGATGTTTTGTAATCTTCCAAAATCTTGGAATGAGCCGTTTAGATTTCATTGATAATAACTCCACCCCCCATATCAGGTATCTATATTCCATATGTGTTTATTTAAAAAAAAAATTTGCAGTGCAAGTGTATTTCATACTCCTTTACTTGACGTTGTTTAAACCTTGTATCTGGTGATCATGATTCCTGTCCAAGTGCAGTAGCTGATGACGATTTGACGGCATTGTTCTTCTACTGTACAGGAATTTACCTTGTTCCTCCCGTGGTACCGACTGGTTTACTCCGCCCGTGGATCAGACTGTGATGGACATCTTTCTCAACGGAAACTGGACCATGGCCAACCCCTCCCCCTCCTGCCAGTGCAGCACTCCCCAGCTGGTTACCATGTTACCGCGCTGTCCGCCCGGTGCAGGAGGTCTCCCTCCACCTCAGGTCAGTCCACTTGATAAATAAATAAATAAATGGGTTTTAACACAGGCGGGCGGAAGAAAACCGCAGTGTGAGGTTTGTGAAGATGAGGATAAATAAATAAATCAGTGACACAGCAACACAATAAATAAGAAATGCTTATCATGGAGGCTTTGGCTTCCAGGGAGAAAGAGCCAGTCAGCATCATTCTGATTTGAAAATGTAAAGGTACGCACTAACAAGGATTTTGCGGCACATTGCAAAATGTAAATCAGCGCGTTGTTGGTGCGTCCTTTATGTGAAGCAGCATGTGATGCATGAAGGCAGAAACTAAATGGATTCTCACTGTAAATACACAGAAATGGCTTTTACCTCTGGTACAGTGTGTTTACCATAGCTGTGAAAGACTGCTGTAGATCTGCAGAGATGTTTTTTTTTTGTCCTTCTCCATACTGCATACATCCACCCCTGGCCCTGTGGTATTCATTAGGACTTCAGCAGTGTGTACAGCAGACTTTGACAAGGATGACACCTCCCCTGCTCCCATCATAAGTCCAAGGTTCTTGTCTATTCCTGTTCGAGTCAAAAACAATCTATAGACCTTCAATTTCTCCAGAGCTGCCTTTCAGATTCTGGATCCAGGATCAGTAAGAAAGTTATAGGACCTGCTTTTTAACGCCTTCTGACTGAGCGAGCAAGGAAACAATTGTATCTAATTTGGAGTTTAAATTTAGATCAGTATTTATATTTGGCAGCTCACAGACTAAAACACATTAAACAATTTGGTGAATTTGTGAGGGATAGAAATATGACATATACCTCATCCAATTTGCACAAAGCCTTTGCCGATAAAATAAATAGTAACAGTGAATAAAACGTAAAACTGGCAGTCCGGCAAAATTCTGAGGGAAACTCAATAAAAAATCAATATGATTATTGAACAATTATTTTGATCATATATTATTTTATTGCATTCTGTCAACATCAACAGAAATGTGCGTCAAAAATAGGTTAGTTAAAATTTGACATTTAGCAAAATGTGTAGCAATCATCACTTCAACAGGGGGTGCTATAAGCATGGTTTAAATATGCGAGGTGATAAACCCAGTGCAATAGAATGTTTAAATTGAGGAATACATTTTTTTTTTTACCAAAATTGAAATATAAAGTTGTACATCCAAAAATCTATACAACCAGGTTTTTGAAAACTAAAACAAAACAATATCATATTTCAGCCAAACTTGAAAAGCCTGATTTAATCATTCAACAATCCAACAGATTTTTAGCCAGTTCCATCTGATTTTTTCTCGTTTCTTGGCCAAAACTGAAAGAAGCCAATGAATGACGCATTGACTGTGAGCCGACTGTATACCTGAGGGCACATGACGCAATATTGTTTTTGAAAAGGCAAAAAGATAACCGTTTATAACTTAATTGAATTATTTTTCTTCAGCTTTAGGTTTTTCATTTGCTAGCTCAGTATAACATTAGATAAAGCACAGTGAACAGGGCCTGACCTAGTAGAGTACTCACCTGCCACTCCCTACACTCCCCAACATACACCTCCATTCCACACCCTGTGAGAAGCCGTAATGCCTTGTTGAACTTGTGTGTGATTCCCGCTGTGTGCAGCTTCCTGTGACAGGCCCATTTAGGCCCCTGTGTGACGGAGCCACTGTCCAGGTATCACATTACACCATGATTGTTGAGACAGTCAAACAGGAAAAGTGCCCTTTGTGTAACCTTTTCTTCTCCCTGATGTTCAGCCGGGTTATGACAGCACTGTCAAAGAGTCTCCCATTTGTTCTGGAGCCACTCGTCTCTGCCCGTGTCCCCCGGCGACGGGGCCATTAAGGTCTCTCTTCTCCTCTAACCTTCCTTTTTCTATCACTGTCTTTGTTCTCTGCACTTGCTGTTCTCATTTAAATCTTTCTTCTTACCTTTTAAATCTCTGTCTTTTTCCGTATGTTTTAAAAACTGCTTCGTCTTCTTCGCCACTTTCATTCTACGTTATTTATTCAGTGCTGTGAATGACTACTCCTTTCAATGCACATAGCCTTTGGTTTAAAAAAGGCCATTAACAAAGGCATATCCTCTTACATTCACTTGCATCATTTTCCTTTTATTTACAACATTATTATTTAGTTCCAATCCAGGCTCCGTTAAAAGATTTTTAATGGACGTTCATTTGAATTGAAACAACCTTGAGGACATGAGACCTATTATCATGCAGCAAGATCATTGCCAGAGGAACTTTAAAATTAGGCCAAAGAGTGGTGAGAGGGGTTAGAGCAGGAGACAAATGAGGAGCTGCTGATGCTAATATGCAGCCGAACTTTTCTCTTTTCATCTTTTTGTGTTGCGTAATGCAGCACTTACATCTGTCTAGTAGGGTCATCGCTGGGGAAACAGTTCACCAGAAGTCAGTGAAAATGAAAATTTGGCGTGGAAAAAAATCAGGGCCACCAGACAAGTGCCTCTCATAATCCTGATCAACTTGGTTCAAAAGATAGAAGTTAAAGATTCAGGGCACAATTGATTAAATAATAAATGCAGATTTCTGTCCAATACTAATGTGTTTAGATAATTCTGTTTTAGAGTGGACGTTTCTGACTGGCCCAATAACTGAACCAAGCCTCCAAGACCAGAATATTTTTTTAAGAAACCTGATCAAGTCCAGTTGCCTTCTGCATATTAGGAACTCAAACTGTACTTTGAGTTGCAGTGGTTCTGTAGTTTTAGTAATATATATTTAACTAGGTTATCTTTCAGAATAAAAAGTACCCCGATTCTAAACTTCCTTTTTTAAAGCCTGACTAAATAAGTATAAATAAGTATAAAAAATATAGAAAAAAGGAAAATAAGTCATTAAAAAAAAAAATCCTTCTGAGATATGAATCCAACCCAAACCTCAGAAGTTATTTATTAATTTCTTAGTTTTAATATTCAGTTGTGTGAAATGCTAGGATCTGACTAATGTCAAATTATTGGTAAATTATTCAAATGTTTTCATTAGAATTCGTTGAGTTTTTTTTAAAGCTTGTAACAATAGCTTGTTCATATAAATATAAATGCGTAACATCCAGCCAACCACACACTGTCTTCACCTCCGACCTTCTCAGTCAGCCCACACTTAGGTGCACACACACACTCACACAAAGTAAAGTTGTCAAACTCAGATCAACCCAACTGTACTGTACTGTACTGTACTGTACTGTACTGTACACAGGATGGATTCTGCAGGTTTGTGAACATTGTTGGCTGACTTCACAGAGGATAAATATTGCACAGTTACAAATAAATAAACAGCACACACTGTCAAACAGAGCTGTACTTCGTGCCTGGAAACGTGTGCATTTATCATCACAGATTGTTTGCAGACGCTGGCAGGACAGGCCAGACGACCACCGGACGAAACTGAACATACTTTTGAGGCTGGTGCCCCCTCTGACCCCAAAGTCCTGGGCGTTGAATTAATCATGATAAAGTGAAGCGTTGCTGTAATTTTCTATTTTATCTTCACTCATGCCCATCCTCTGAATCTGCCCTTGAGAAACTATAAAGAAAGGAAAAAAAAACATTTGCCACAGGAGAGAGTGTGAAATTATTGTTACCATGGAAATGGCACGCAGCAGTTAAGGCCGTGATCAATTCTCTTCTATTGACTCTTGTTCACTGCTGATATTTAACCTCCGTAGATGAATGGCGCGTCACGCATGTGAGGGAATTGATAAAGAGCGACACTCCTCGTGCAACGATTGATGCTTTTATCATCAGAGATCGGTCCAACTACAACTCAGCAGCAAATGACTCTGCACTGCTTTGTCTTTCAGGCTTTTGGACATTAGTTTGCCACTGATTAGTTTGGTGGAGAAAAAAACAAAAACAATCTCTCTGAATGGGAACTCTGAAATCACCATTATAAAATGGAAGATGTTGTTTAAAGACAACAACTGTTTGGTCTCAGACTTTATTTCTAGAAAAGTGCCTTTAATTACATCAGATAAAGCCATGATCATTTTCTACCTGAAATATGTATGTTGTGTCCTAACAGTAGTGAAAGTGGAGGTTATTTAAATCTGAATACATTTACCTCTGTGGCAAACAATTACTAGCTATAACCTGGCGAGTATTTTATTTCCTTTTATGCCTAGAATGTTTTTGTTCAATATAATTTGTGTTTATTCAGACAAGGTGAAATTGAGTCTTGTCATAGCTTTCTGTTTATTCAGACAAAGTGAAATTGAGTCTTGTCATAGCTTTCTTTTTTTTATTCCAAAATCTGACTTTTTATGTCATTTCTGTCCAACCTGAAGTTTTATTTTTGTTAAATCTGCTCCTGCACGTAGATAAGTCTGGATAGCTCAGCTCTAACCACCAAGGCTGAGACCAGGCTTCCTCTCTGGCCGCAGTTGGGGATAAAAAAAAAAATCTATCTAACCCCAGATTATGCCCCAATCCTTCCTCTGCTAGCCTTCGCTGACTTCTCACTTTGGCTCCGAACACCTGCAGATCAGATTTGGTGTGCAATGACATGTTCAGACCAGAGAGAAGCCAGGAGATGCCGTCAAAGCTGACTGGCTTATGTGATGACAGAAGTTGTTGGTTACTCACAACAACAGTTTGGCACTGTTTAAAACCATGGATGCCGTGTGATCACACGGACTACCATCACACAGCAACGTGGAATACGCTCAAGTGAGGAATTCGATTTTCCCAGATGAATAATTTTGTCCTCAGCAGCTCCAAAACATGCAGGAACCTCTTACAGAAAGACATAATTAACCTGTCATCTCTTGTGGGAAAAAAAACAACAACAACAAAAAAAAAACAACAGACAAGTGACCATGCAGCTTAACGCGCCATGCTTAATTGCTGCAGACGCTGCTTTCCAGAAATGGTTTTTCTTTGTGTAGAGCAGATAAAATTTGGCTCAGAAGTGGAAAGAAATGAACACAGGGTCTTGTCTTATCTCTGTGCCAGCTCATTCAGCACATTGGGCCTCTGCTTCATTTACACCTCTCTCACCTCAGTTTGCTTCCTCGGCTCTCGGGCCACCACTGTGTGCTGCAGCTCTGATGTCATGCACAACATACAGTGAGGCCCAGGTATCGCACTCATCGCATACTGTTCCCCTTGCAGTGTTTTGATGCTGGATGTGAACCAAGGCCAACATAATTACATGCACGCTGGCTGGATGCCTCTGTATAAACTCATTGTGCAGACAGCAGAGTGTAAAGGCTTTTTTTAACGTTTTGTTTGTTTCCAAGTTTCCTGTGGCTTTTCAAAAGACATGCATGTTTATTCAGAGATAAGCCAAGGTTGCTGCGCTACCGGTCCTTCTTATCTCTGATTCATAAACCACATGAGCCGCCTTCTCCTCTATCTCCTCCTCCTCCTCCTCTTTCTTTTTCTCTTTCCGTCTGCAACTCTTTAGACAGTTTTCTAGCTCCATGTGTATTTTCCAGTGTCTCTTTGAATTCATCAATGATGTTTTCATTATGGCTGTCAAACTATTTTCATTCTGTCAAAGGTTGCGCTGGAATAATCATGATAACTTGAAATTATTAACATAAAATCAGCATTAATCATGATTTTCTTGGTTAGTAGTGATCAAATTTACAATGGTAACCACGATTAATTGTGATTAATTGCAATCAGGGTTAATTGTTATTTATATTAATTACAGTTAATCATTTCATATTTTTTGAAAATACACATTTGTATTGAATAAGTGGCTGCATCACACTGCGATGGGCAAAGTCTACTTTATAACTAGGTCACATTCTCTCCTCTTTTTCATTACTCCTTTTGCTGCAGTTTAGACCGAGCCTTTTGTTGATGCTTCTTTCGGTCATATCTCATTTCTCGCCGTCCTGCTGCAGGTCGTTAGCTGATTGTAAAAACCTTCATATATGTTGGAAATACGACCTCTTCACTCTCACTCTTAGTGTTCTTAGAGATCAATTCCTAATTTTGTTAATCATGAACAACTTGCTTTTAGTTTATTAGTGCAATCTGCACTATAAAAATGTGGATTCAAGTGATTAACCAAGCAACAGATTGGAGTTTCATTTTCATCTTATCAATACAGAAGGGCTGTCATTTTAAAACCTCGAAACGAAAATGCACAATGTCATGTTTACCCCCTGATTTTGTGACAAGTATCCTTAAACTGTAAAAATGTAATGGAGCAGCCCATTAATCAACATATTGTGTTTACCCGAAGCTTTCACATCAGTCTGTTTGCACACAAGAGTAGATAAGGGCTGTAAGCAGAGGGGTGCAGTCGGGGGTCTCAATTGCACTCTATCAAGGATCGTTCTGCTAATTAACATAGTGTTACTTTTCTAAATAATCAGGGATAAAGCAGCTCCGCGTTGGGCCACGTGTGTGTGCACTGCGAAGTATCAGTCTACAAATTGTGGAGTGTGTTCGTTGCACTATGTCGCACCCTATCCTAATTGGATGTTTGAATGTACCCATTTATCCACAGAAGAGCCTCTAATTAGGGTCCTCTGACATTAGACACAGCTTTTGCAGCTTTGTCGGGGGTTTGTTTTCATCCCAGCTTAATTGACTATTATCATAAGGGTTGAAAGAATATACTTCACGCTGCTGTGAACAGATACAGATACCACCTGCAAAACGCTCCTGCTCTGATGTTCGGTTGATTCCTCTTTGTCTGGATGAAGTTTTTACGACTGACTGAGCAGCTGGATCCCCCGGAGCTGGTGGTCGGACTCTGTTCCTGACAAATGCACCACATGCAGCACTTGGAGATGTTTGATTATCTCCTTAAACCATATAAAAAAAAATACTTATTTTTGCACTTGCATAAACATTCCACCATCCAAAATCCAGGGATGCAGGTGCATTTACCACATAAAATACATATTTGAACGGTTTCTAATTTATATAGTGTTATGTTTCATTCCCCCCTACTGGCGTAATTATGTACTTCGTGGCATACGAGCTGCAGAAAACTGACTAAGAAACTGTAGGAAGGTAGAGATTGTTGATTATGATTTATAACATCTTTACCTTTGATATTTCTGTTAGCCTAATGTGTAGACTTCAGTTGTGTATTAGGCAGCAGTGTTAACAGGTTAAATGAATTGAAAATGTTGACATTTTAAGAACATTTTAAACCGCTTTACAGCTGTTCACCAGCACCACGTTTTTATAGAACACAACCTTTCTACAGCTATGGCTTCAATTTCAATTGTTCTAAAAGCTATTCTCATTGAAAAAGCACATTTTCAACTCAGTGTTTTTTCCCACTGTGGCACAAAGAATGATAATAGTGAAATGTTACTCACCCAACTGCATAAGCATTCTACCTCCAGCCCAGACTGTGAGGACAACTGCATCAAATGAAGTCATATACAGAGATTGTGTTTACTGAGGCAGATGTTTGATTATTTATTACCTGGAGTTAATCCGCCCAGTGGTGAGTCTATGCTGTATATGATGAATGTGAATGTGTGTCATCTTTAGTGGGTGCATTATTTTTGCTTATTTTGTATTTCAACAAGTTCTTAACTATTCTTAACAAACCATTGTGACCAAATTGCATTTACCAATGTTAGGACAATACATCAGTTTTAATTAGTATCAACCAATTATCTTCCTACTAGGAAAAAATAATAATTTTAAAAGACATTGGGCTAATTTGACAAACTTTCAACTGATATGTCTAGTGTTTGTTAATGTTCAACCAACATGAAATTTTGTTTTGTCCTTTAAACAGAGGATCCAGAACACCACTGACACGCTGCAGGATCTATCTGGACGGAACATGACCGACTTCTTGATCAAGACTTTTGAAAAAAGTGGCAAATTTAGGTAAAAAAATAACTAATTGAGTGTGAAAACTGTGCCTGTTTAGTTGAACACTGAGATAAAATGATCAGGAATTAAAGAAACATTAAGACTTTCTGTGTTTGTAGCCATCTGCAGTCACCTTGTGGAAGCATATTTAATTGTTCTACCTGTAACTGTTGCATACAGAGACAAATTATTAGCGGCAAATAAGTAAGTGTTTTCAGGCTAAATGGGTGTAATCGCATAATGTTGATACTTTCGTCTTTTAATGACTTAGGTACGGAGGTTTGTCTGTGGGAGAAGTCAATTCTCAAGTCCGTATGACTGAAGAAGACATCGAGGCAGCGTTTGTGGATCTGAAGGAGCTCCTGGGATCATCTGAGGTTTGTAAACACTACTGATAAGTTACTTGGGAATAATACTTTACATAAATAAGTATTAAGGAGTTATAAGAATAAAGTTGTATTATTGTGAGAAAAAATTACCTTTTATTCCTCTATTAAAAAAAAGTTTTAATGTATAATATAATAATATACAATTTTTAGGTTCTTTTTTTTATCACATTCCTTGAAGAAAGTTTTTATAGAGACTTTGCGACTGGTAAAAAGAAGTTTTTGTAAGTGGAGAATCGTACAAAGCGGTGTCAGTGACAGTTATTGTCTGTAATTTAACATTTTTTCCCCCTCTGTGACTGCTGTCATGACTCGTACCATCTGAGTCACTCTCTACTTTCTTTTTCTTCTGTTATAAAACTATAATTTTCCCATTTGTTGATGGTAGGAGACAGTTGCTTTGAGGTCAAAACTCCTTATTATTTCTGGCCATTGAAGCAGTTGTGACATTTCTTTAGGTCCATGTTAACACACTGACTATTTTCGTCGCCGGCGGTTTAAAAGCTGCTTTTTTCTTACTCAGTGTGCCGGCCACACACACTCGTGAGCACATGGCTCCTAATTGGAGCAGAACATTCTTTGTTCGCTCGACTCGCTTATCTCGGATACAGGTAATGTCATTTTTGCTTGACTTTTAAACAAAAGAAAGTCATGAGAGGTTCAAAATCTTCAGGTCCTTTTTTTGTGTCTATGGCAACAGGCTTTCACTGGTTATCACTTACGATCAAATCACTAAAACCTGCAGCTCCCTTTGACATCCATCTGAAAGAACTCATATGCTGTTATTTTTAACATCTATTAAATTAATCTGTCATTAACATTAACATTTTTGTTTTACGTGTCAGCACTTTCCTCAACCCTCAGGTATCTTTGGGCTCCTCCCCCACCTGATCTCCCCTCTCCATGAGATTTTAGTTCTAATGTTGCTATAATCTGCGTGGCAGTGATGATGGCTGTGCATTAAATCTGTATTCTTTAAACTGGTACACTGTCCTTGGGAAATGTCTGGTTCTGGAAGATGTGGTGATGGTGATGTGAGCTGGTATCATGACCAGAGCCAGAACTGAGATTTTCATTATTTTTTATTATTTATTTTTTTTATCCGTTCTCATTATTTCTGTCTCACAGGTAAAATTTGTTAAAAAAACAAGAGAAAAGCACAAGAGGATGTATGCTCCAAATGCAAGATATGTACTAATTATTTTAAAAATAGCTGAGAATGTGGCGTGTGGTGAAATGTGAAAGTGACAAAAAATGCCAAAACTCCAGGCCCTGTAATGCGTCTGCAAGCTCCTCTGCAACACCTTTTGGTTTAATTATCTAAATTATTCAGTGCAGCAGGCACCTTGGAAGCAAAAATTAATTATTTTTAAGTTTCCCTGTTGCTTCCACTCAGCTGCAGACACATATTATTAGCACACCCAACGCACAGGAAACACGACCGCTGAACTGTGCAGGCCACTCTGGAATACCAGCCAAAAATGTCAGCACACACTCCAGTGGCTTTATTGTCGCACAGTTAGCCGTGGCAATGGGCAGCTCGGCTCTTCATAGCGGGCTCGTCATTGCCCTTGTACTAGGAAGGGGGGCGGAGGGGGTGTTGAGGATTAGGCTCAGAGAGCTGCAGTTGCTCATCGCATCTGCTAATCCTCAGGAAGGTCTCTGGTGTTTTTTTTTCCACTTCCTGTAGCAACAATGCAAACCAGAGAAGGAGGTGAAAGCCACAACTGTAGCATGGATTCCTTCGCTTCTTCTGGCAGCAGCATCATGGACAAGAGTGTCTTCTCTGCCTGCTGTATGAATAGCTAATGACTTGGAACGGACGCTATGTTTTTTAACACAAAAAGCCTGTCAGTGTAGATAGAGGGCTATGGGTTTTTTTTACCTTCTTGTCAGGGCGTGATATAGAAGGAGGAAAAAGTGTTCATGCTGTGTTGACGAAATGATGTGTAAACATTTATTATGTCAAAGGAGAAAACCAGATTTATGTCAACACATAAAGAATTCCAAATTTTACAGGTTATGATCAAATCACTAAAACCTGCAGCTCCCTTTGACACCCATCTGAAAGAACTCATATGCTGTTATTTTTAACATCTGTTAAATTAATCTGTCATTAACATTAGTATTTTTGAGCTGTTTTACATGTCAGCACTTTCCTCAACCCTCAGGTATCTTTGGGCTCCTCCCCCACCTGATCCCTCTCCATGAGATTTTAGTTCTAATGTTGCTATAATCTGCGTGGCAGTGATGATGGCTGTGCATTAAATCTGTATTCTACAGATTTTACAGGTTATGAGAGTATATATAGAAGGATCGACCGTGTTAGAAAAAAAGACACTGGCACAGAAATAAAAGGAAGAACAGACATGTGATGATAGCCTGGGTCCCTTGTCCTTGGTTAACTGCCTTGAGGGCTACAGATAGCTCTGCTGTCTGTTTCTTTACTCCCCCTATCAGCTCAGACAAGCACTTTCACCCGAGCACACTCCTGCATTCTTGGGATGTCTTTCTTGATTTTTCTCCTTTTATTTTTTTCAGTGCTGGCCTCCAATGTATCTCTCCTCACTTGTCACCTGCGGTTTTTCACCTCCTCCTCTGTTTTTTTCCCCCACCATTCTTCTCCTCCGTTCTCCTTCCCTGCAGAAGTACTATGAAGGCCGGGTCCAGCAGGAGGTCCATTTGCATTTATATCACATGTGTAATGTTCTCAGCGCTCTAATGACTGAGCCAAGCAGCATGGTATCAACATGGCAGTTTGGAGATCAAATGCCCGTCACCTCAAGCCTTCATCCTGAGACTTATTTCACAGGCACATGACAGGAGCAGAGATGAGTTTTAATGCAACCTGTCATAGTAAAGCCACCCTTTAAATATATCATTATTATTACAGTCTGCAACATTTGGATTTTTTTTTTTTCCAAAAATTTGACTGACACATTTGGTTTTTCTTTTTTTTTTTTTTTCGTCCTTTTTTTTTTTGCTTCTTTTTCTCTCCTGCCTCTCTTGTTATTAATTATTTCACACTACTTAATGAAACAGACATCAGGGGAGGACACATTTTTCACTCTGGCCCTTGGGAAATAAGTGGCTCAGCACACAGCAACACCGTCCAGAAGTTCCCATTCGCCTCTCCTCCTGACTCATGTTTTTGCATTTCAAAGTGTGTGCTGCTGTTTTTCCAAGTGTATCCAATTAAGTCTCCAGCTCAGTGTTCTTCCTCTTGTTTTCCTCGTCTTCTCCAGAATAATGTCACTGATCGGCTGCTACAGACGTCCGAGGAGCTGCTGAAGAAGCTGGGCACCAAGAACAATGTTAAGGTAGTGTTTTAATTGGCTGAAATTAAAGCTGGTGGAATAGAGTTTTAATGATTGTATTATCTTTGCTTACTGTAGAAATAAAATGTATGATTAAAAAGTGGTGTATGGGAAAAAAAATAGCACCAGTCAGAGGTTTGAGGGAAAATATAAACTACATTTTCTGAAAAGTTGACTTACTTATGATGCATAAAATCTAAAATTTGGTGATGCACTTAAACATTTGATTTTCTGGACATAAAATTAACCTTTGGGCTTTTGCCTCCAATGGTTATTCTATTTCAGTTTCAATGGTTATTTCAATGGTTATTCTTATCGGGAGACAAATCCCTCAGCGCATCACCACACAAAAAATTTATTTAACGACAGAAATTCTCTGCAGTGAAAAAAAATTGTCTCCTACGTTTAACTTAGAATAAAGATTTGGTTGTTACCAACATAGATGTTTTGACACTTCTTAATTTGATGCCTTGTTATTGTGATTTGTAAATTCTACTCCAGTGAAACCAGTTTGACCTTTGCTGTTACATTGCCTCTGCCCTTGACTCGTGTTGTTGGCAACATTTATAAATGTGTCTAAAAACACAAAATGTGTGGTGTTCCCACTGTTATTATTTCTTATACGCTAAAACATTACGTTAACTAGGCCCATCTTAAACTGTATTGAACATAATTTCACTTTAACTATGATATGAATTCAACCTCTGAATATCTTCAACACATCTTAAAAACACATCACAGTGAACAAATTGTGTTTTTATTTGGAAAAAGCTGCAGGTAGTTCAGAGGTTTTTAGGATGAAGGAAATATAAGAAAAACACAATCAACGTTTGTGTCAATCTGAAAGTCTGAGCTACAGCCACAGACTAACAGGCAGCAGCAGCAGCAGTGTGTGTTTGTGCACATCTGTGTGCACACTCGAGATTCTCTGCATCCTCCGTGGTGGTGCTCTGTTATGTTTGGCTGACACTCAAACGCTACCCACTCTTAATTAACGCTGCACTATCAGCAGGGAGTCCTGTCTCCCTCCCACTCTTTCATTTCATCCATTCTTTCCTTTTTCTTTTCCACACCTCCCACAACCTGAAGCTGCTGCAGACTCAGAGAATCCCTGACATTAAAAAAAGACATGCTGCATTTTTTTTTTTTGGTTCCTTTTTGCACTTGGCAGCTAATCTTTATCTTTTACCGAAAGGAGAAAAAAAATCTTTCCCTCCTGTTGTTTATTTTCTGTCACAGATATTTCTTGTAAAACGGCTTCACTCTTTGCCTTCACGTAGTTGCGTTGTCATGGACACGAATAATAGAAACAAAGACATGATCACAATAAAATTTGCAAACAAAACTTTCTTTCCAGCACCAATGTTATTTGACAATTGTCATTTAAGTTGAAGTTCATGTAAACAGCTTTCTCTCTTTCTCTCTCTTTCCATCATTTTTTTTTAGTCACATGCCCTCCTATGCAAACAAGGCACGTTTGTGAATAAAAATAGGCAAATAAATAAACAGAGAGATGAGAGAGAAAAGAAAATGAAAATTCCTCCTGTTGTTTGTTTACAGCAGAGATAAAAACGACTCTGCACCTCACAGGACTGTTTCTGAAAAGTAAAACAAAAAAAACTCGAGACATGAATGATCTGCATGAATATGCACCGCATGGTTGAAAAATTTGATTTTAATTAAGTTAATAATATTAGATTAAGGTGACCTTGTTAAAACGTTCTTTCTTGCATTTTGTTTGCAACCTTAAATACTGCAATTTATGATTTATGTGGCAAACCTTAATTCAGTATTTCCCAACCAGCTGTGGCTCACTGGTGTGACATGGAAAAAATGATTTTGCTTAATTTTTGTGAGAAATTTTCTGGTCTTCAGCTGAAAAATGTTTTTAAAAAAACATCTTCCAATCTCACCACCAGCTTCTTCTCAACAAAGTTCTAACAAAAAGATGGGATAACGTTGGGGCATATAAAAATAAATATTTAATTCTTAAAAACAAAATAACAGGAACATTACCAGAAACTCTTTTTCTGCTACTTATTCTGAGAAATCTTGCTCAACCCCAGTAGTTACAGTTGCTAGGAGACGTGTGAAACAAACCTCTGGGCCTCCACACTCACTTCTCCTCTGCTCGTCTCTCCCTCGGCAGGTGTGGTTCTACAACCAGGCGTATCACAGCTTGGTGTCTTTCCTCGGCGTGGCCAACAATGCCATCTTGAGGGGAAACTTGCCAGCGGGAGAGAATCCCCGCCAGTTCGGCATCTCTGTGTCCAATCACCCTCTCAACCTTACCAAGGAGCAGCTCGCGTTGGCCGTCACGTGAGTCATCACACAAAAACAACTCAGATGGGTAGATGAGGTTCACACAGCGTGAAGTAAAAAAGAAGCAGTCCAGAATGGGCCTGTGTTCAAGTGTAGAGTTTGAGAAAAACAACCTAAGAAAATGTCAGATGAAGTCCATTGAATCACCTTTGAGTCTTGAATCAAAGTGGTAGAATAATACAAACATCTACATCCTTCATGTTTAGGCAGTGAAATGATTCAGCAAAATTGTATTTTTTATTTATTCTATCTGAAGCAGTAGAGACCTAATGGTATGGTTGCTAGACCTGGGATGTACATCCAAAAGTCTTCTTCAGTTCTAACTGGCTACTGGTAAATTAAAGAGTAAAGGTGGCTTAGTGGTTACTGAAGCGGACTTGGGTTCGGAAGGCTTGAGGTTTGAGTCCACCAGCTGCCAAGTTACCACTGAGGTGCTCTGAGCAAGGCTCCGTCCCCACACACTGCTCCCTGGCCCTTAAAGCTGCCCAGTGGTGATGCGTTAAAATGAGAGGTCACATTTGGTTGTGTGCAGTGGTGAGCTGTGTCACAATGACAAGGAGTTCACTTTGCCACTTGCCTGGCTGACCTGCTGTAGTCTGGATCTGTCTCTAGTTGAAAATGTCATGTTGACCATGAAGAGGGAAATCATACAGTAGGTATTGCAACTGTCTTACCCCCAGAGGGTTGTTGGTTCCATTCCAGTCTTGAACCTGTGCTTTGAGTGATAATCAGGATTAGAACCTTCCTGCCAGTGGTTCAAGCCTGGTCGCCACCGTTGTTTTGCTTTAACGGCTCTCTGTTCAGGTATTCACCCACTCAGAGACAAGATTCCAGACTTGTCCTGCAGCCAGTTAACAGAGAAGAATCCTCTTAGATGAGAAAGACAGTCCAGTTGTCTGGTTCTTAACCTCTTGGAGTTCGACATGTCTCACCTCTACAGTGTGTTTTTCACTCATGAAAGGGCGTGATTTCCCAACAATGCATCATGAAATGCAGACATTCTCAAGGGGGAAACTATGTAACTGGAGCATTGAGACAGAGTGAGTGGGACAGAGTAGTGGAGCAAAGGCAGAGCATGAAGAAAACCCAGACAAACAGAGGACTGATGAGCATGAGGTAGTACAAGAGAAAGTGTAAGATAGACAGATAGATGGATGAGGGATTTGTTTGACTGTGCACAGATTTTCAGACTCAGCAGCCTCCTGAGAGCATGCAGTTTTGTTTTGTTTTTTTACCTCGTGCCTTATCCAGTGCCTGGTAAGGGAGCATCTCCCCCTGAGAATCAAAGATTAATGGCATGCTAAGTCACAGCAGAGCAGCTCTTACCATATGGGCACGGCAGCTCTCTGTTTACTGTAGAGCTGTTTTTGTTGTCTGATAATGACCACATATATTGGTTTGTTATTTCTTGGTGGTGAAATATTCAGTTCATATTTGTATTTTTTGGCTGAAAGTCCACTGGAAATCTTTGGCGCTGCAGCCAAATTACCACACAGTGTGATGAGTACAAGACCTGGAAATAAACAGGCAATTCTGTGACTGCTACCAATCATCACATAGACATGGGTTTTATTTCACATGCTGCTGCTGCTGCTGCTGCTGCTGCTGCTGCTGCTGCTGCTGCTCCAGCTCCAGTTTCCTCCCTTGTATGTATTTATATAGAGACCAGCTGCTAACAACAGGCCCTGAGTGGACAGGACATAACTGCCATGTCCTGTCCACTATGAATTGAATATGAACCTGCTCTTCCCTCAGACTAAAATGAATGTCCTATGATTTCAGTGTGTTTTCAACATTTCTCCTGTATGGGACCATAGTTAGGAAGAAGGTAATGAAGGAGGAGATTAAACAGGCTGTTGACATAATTTGATGAACCAACCCCTTGACCCCTAGGAGGTCCGCCGAGGTTCTCTGTGGGTCGTGGAGGTTTTGGGTGTTTCAATGTTTTTTTTCTAGTATATTTCAGTTTTTATCTTTCTGAACATGTCTAAAGTAGTAACAGGACATGGTCAAAACAAACAATAATGTCGTTATTTATGGGCTTGGTCCTTGATTAACTGCATTGACCTGCCTTTTAGTTAAATAACAATATTTGTCAAAAAATGTTTTGGTGCTTTTCTGCCACCTGGTGAGCTGGAGTGAGCGCATCAGTGTTACTGGTGTTGCAGAAAATAAAGAAGTGAAACTTTTTTTTGTCTACATAAACACCTAACTTTACATTTACTCTAAATGGGTGTGGGATTCCCTCCATCATTTCTAATGTAGAAAAACTAGCAAGTGGTCACAGTATTTGATGTACAACATGCATAAAAACATAAGGAGGAAGGTTTGTCAAGACTTTTAGGAACTGGTACGGAACTACTCCTTTGAGATGGCACAAGATATCAAAAAAATACCATATACTCTCATTTAACGGATAATAATTAATTGCTAAAGAATATCAATTAAGCTGACAAATGCTTAACTTCACTGACCATTTGATATTTGGGAATTATTTCCATTTCTCTCAGTGGATAGGTATAATTTCCCATATATATGCACGATCTGGGTAAAATTCATATGAGGCTGTAATGTGGGTCCATCAGAACTGAAATGGTTCTCTGGATAAGTCACGTAATGCTGCACGTTAGAAATAATGACCTGGATGTGTTTTGTGTCCGAGTTCATAATCGTTGGCTCTGAACTAAAGCGGTCCACACCGTATGACTTTAATGCCGCTCTTCATCTTCTGTGCTCTTCTAATATTAGTTAATTAACAGATTGGTGTCCCAGCCTTGGCTCTGATTAACCAGCTTCAACCATTCAACCGTACGATGATTCCCATTTATACCTTCACCTGCATCCTTTCTGTGCTGCTTCATACAAATAAGAAAAAAAAAACTATTGATGGGGTCGCCCACCCATGTGAACGACTTCATATTCATGTGCTCTAATTGTGTCTGCTCGCCGATGATAAATACAGCTATGTGTCCACACAGGGTAGCTTATTTAATATGCTAATGACGCCGCAGGAAGTCTGGTGAGAAATTATCGCGGAGCTGAGGGCGAGGACGACGATGGGGGTTAAAAGAATACACCGACGGGTTTGCTCCACTACTAATTGCGCAGGCAAAAAAAGCGAAGGACACTTTCAAAGCCGAGATGGCACAAATGAAGATATATGACAGTGTAATGAAGGTCAGCATATTGGAGAGGAAAGAGATAATTTGTTTCTAACATGACAGAGGGAGAGCGTTACATGTAAAAGTCCAGGCTCCTCTGTTCTCCGTGCAGGAGTTTGGCCCCATCATAATCTTTAAAAGCTTTTTTATTATGTACAAACAGCATTGGCAGCACTTTCCATTAATGTATGTAATACTTGTCCAATTAAGTCATCAATAACAACTAAATTATTTATATTGATTATTCCTCTAGGTGTAACAAGAGTGGTTTAAATGCATCCTTGGATTCCACACTAATAAATCCAATTTGTTTATTGCGTTACAGGAAATGAAGTAAATGCTGCTGCCGCTCCATAAGTGTCATCTGGCTCGTTTCCAGGAGACAGGAGACACTCTTCACTTTTATCCACTCATTTGTCTTTCTTTTTCTTTGCACAGATATAAAAAAAAATCAGCGAGCACTCATTGCTCTCGACCTGTTGTTAGGTCACTGCATATTTTCCTTTCACTCGCACTAGGAATAATAATGTTTTTGAGCCTGTAAATCAACGCAACACCACCTGCGTGGATGAAGTCTATATTTAGCACCATGTGCTTTATATGTGACTCAGTCCATGGCAGTAGTTCTCACCTGGTCGAGATCCTTGAGACCCAAGTCGAGGAGAATCAGATTGAAAAGAAGATGCAGTTTGAACCTGAGAGAAAAGAACACACTGTGCTTCGAGCTTCTGTGAAGGTCTGTGGTCTTGAAGTCGTCTTTTAAAGTACTCAGAACAGGTTTATCTTTGAGAGAATGGTCTCGTGTTTATGAGTGCTGCTTCAGCTTTATGATTTCATGCCTCACATTCTAACACTTCTCTGCACAAAACACGCTGAGGTTTCTGTCTTCCTTTGTCCTCAGTGTAAGAAAAGCCATCTTTCTCGCAGTCTGCACAGGAGCTGCGTTTCGCCCAACTCAGTTGCAGGATCACAGATTCCGAACGTGTTCTTTTATGATGTGAAATGTTGTGTTCTCGCCACATACTGTTAAGTAGTGTGAATACTCAGTACTCTTCTGATATCTGCTGTTTTATAGAAGACAGTTTGTCAATTTAAGAGTCCATATTATCGTTGTCTTTTGCTGGGTTTCATTAAAACAATGAGACCGTTTGATTTAGGCTTAATGTGAGTGACAGTGTGGTTATGGAAATGATTAAGGTACTGTATAAGGTTTCAAGTCTTTTTTCAAAATTAAAGACTCAGAAGGCGAGGGATCAGATCATAAGATCATTGGTCCTGATTCGAGGTTTCCCGGGTGTTCCACACTGGAACTGAGTTCTAGGTCTGTATCATAAAAACTGTAGTATATTTTAGTGTTCTAGTTACAGACTTTCAGCCCTTTAGACCGTCCTAAATACTTTTTAATATCTTTGGAGTAATTCCTGCATTTTTACTTGCATTTTAAAGACATGAGCTTTATTTACTTTTTCCTGACAAACTGTTTTTGGTGAATTAAAGCTGAACTTATTTACATTATTTTTCTACCTTATTAAATTGTAAACAACATTAGTGATTCTTATGTCATTTCTGTGCTGCGTTCCATCACAGGGTCAGGTCGTCCACAGATGTGGTGGTGTCCATCTGCATTATCTTCGCCATGTCCTTCATCCCCGCCAGCTTTGTCCTCTTCCTCATCCAGGAGCGGGTGAGCAAAGCCAAGCACCTGCAATTCGTCAGCGGCGTCAACCCCACTGTATACTGGCTGGCCAATTTTGCATGGGACATGGTACGTAGCTGTTTCTTTGTCAGGATGTTCCATCACCTCCTTCCAGATCACTGCTCCTTCCGATACGGCGCAGTATTCCCACTTTATTACCCGATTAATTAAATCTTGGCTGTGGGAAAAAAAAACGCCTATAAAACATGATTATCTGAGCCAGGCTTCTGCACCGCAGGCCTCATTCTACCCCAGTTTGATCATCTCCCTCTTTGCCGGTGATTTTTTTTCAGTCCACCTATGGCTATGTTTTATAAAAAGACCCGACCACTGTAATTGATAATGTTGCTCTGACACCAGCCGCTTCTGGGAAAAAGTTTCTCCCGAGCTGCGGTTATTGGCTAAGGTGTAATTATCAACGGTGGACACCCCTGCTGGTCATGCTTAACAGCCTTACCGCCCCCTCCCCACCAACCCCCGCTTTCCCGGAGGCACAATGCAAGTAAACATTTTATCAGGCACCTTTACTAAAGGAACGGCAGTGGGTCACTCATCATTATGGCAGATAAATAGTGTCTGAGTGTGAGACAAATGACGCAAACGGAGCCAGTCTAATGATTTTTGCCTGGAGCTTTCAGCAACAGCTCTGTCTATTATAGGTGTAAAACAGGGATATTTGTCCTGGAATATTAATATTTCTGGTGTACTCTGCCTCTTTGGGAATTGCAGACACATGAATCATTGCTATTTTATTATATAACATCTTATTGGCAGAAATATAAATGAATCATTGCTATTTTATTATATATATAACATCTTATTGGCAGAAATATATTAGACTACCAGTGAAAAAACTATAATTTAGTTTATACAAGGTGTGTGTATATATACAGTATATAAATATATATTTATACTGTGTGTATATATATATATAACAGAGGAATTTTAACATTGTTTTCAATTTATCATTATAAAATTATTTTGACAGTACTGCTGTATTTGGAAAAAAAACCTTTCTGAAACTGTTATTATTCACCTTTTTTATTCAGCTTGCACCTGCCTCTAAACTGAGACAAAAGACTGTGTTATTCACTGAAAACCAAACCTGTTATATCTGAGCACTAATTAACAAGTCACTGATTCTTAATCACACCTTAACTTAAAAATAGAAAGAAAAAATGAACTGGCTGGATGAAAAAAACCTGTCGTATTTGGAGGAAATCAATCATGGATCTGTGGTTTGCCTGTTTGTGTTGACAGTGTAACTACATCTTGGCCTCTTTGATTGTGGTCCTGATCTTCATCGCCTTCCAAAAAAAGGCCTATGTTTCTGCTGCCAACCTGCCTGCTCTGATTTTGCTGCTGCTCTTGTACGGGTAAGTACTTCAAATACTCCCTAATCCTTTTTTTTGGAGGGGGATGGGAGGTGCACAAGTTAATACTGAAATACTCTAAAGTGAGACTAGTATGGGTTCTATACAGGTATACATTTTTAATGAGAGTAACATGTAGTGTACTCATCCCCGTAGTCAGGGTAAATCCATGCTTTCACATATGGACATTGTTCATAAAAAGGAAGATTACTATTGTTGTATTGTGGTTGTATTTGGGGAGGAAAACTGTAAAGGACAATCCCGTTAGTTTTCATCTCAATTTTGTAAATACCGTAAATAATTTATTTTGCAAGAGGCTCAGTCACAAAGTTCTAAGAAAAGCTGAAAACCTTCATTTATTAAAAAAATGACAACTATCTTTCTTTAAATATCTTATCAAAATACCTTTGCGAGCTGTTTTTATACCTTTGGTGTGAAAGTTTGGTGGATGTCTTTCAAACATTTTTCTTTGCCTTATCAAGGACTAAATTCATGTTCTTTTCAAATTGTGGGAACTGATAAAAAAAAAATGTTCAAAGGCCTTAATCATTTTTACAAGTTTTCATTAAAAAAAAACATTTTCTCCATTTTCAAAGTTGTTCAGTTTGGCAGGTTCAAAAAACAGATTTAATAAAAGATCAATCAAAGATATAATGATAAAACGTTTGCATTTGGATGAAATTGAACGCTGAAAGTAGAAACCAGTGACATAAATTATAGATTTTTTAATTCATATTTAGTAGGATAATAAAAAGGACCTTTATGTTTTTTTCATAATTCAAAATTGGATTCAATTCATGTAAACAATACAATTGACTTTTTTTTTTTGCTCCTAGAAAACTGAACTCTTTGTTCTTGGATTTTGTTCCATGGCCATAATAACGCGTTTCCTTGTTGGTTCTTCCAGGTGGTCCATCACCCCCATGATGTATCCCGCCTCCTTTGTCTTCAGCGTGCCCAGCACTGCCTACGTGGTGCTCACCTGCATCAACCTGTTCATAGGCATTAACGGCAGCATGGCCACCTTTTTCATGGAGCTTTTAGATGACGAGGTAGGTGGAAACGTACATCTACATATATGTTTATAGGCGCATACTGCCACCCACTGTACTGTTGTACTGTCTAGTCCAGGGGTCAGGATGTGGCTCTTTTTTGGCTATCAGATAAATCTTAGCTAGCATTTCTTAACACAATAATTCATAAATAATTCCACTGATATTCAAATAAAACATTACAGAAATTATACCGGTAAAATAATCTTTAAAAAATAACATTCCTGTGTATTTACGTCAGCAGTGTACTCTCTTCGCGTTGTGTTAAATAATTGCGGTAAAATTGCGTCATCTTTTATTCCTGGTATAAAAAGTGAAAACGAAGTCAGTCCTTTTTGTAGCAACACACACACGTCTCGTGCTGAAAATATGAAATAGTTAAAAGTACAGTTAATGATAAAATTAAAATAATAAAATAAATTAATGACAGCTGTTCACCTACCATAAGGACATAAGGACTGTTGCTCCCCAGAGTTCATAACTCTAATCCTCAGAGGTGTTGCATTTAATGATAAATTAAGATATTTCTTTCCAGAAGTCACATTAATGGTAAGAAGTATTTTATGTACTGGGTAGCTTCATTATAACAATGTTATTAAAAAAAGAAACAATTCAGAGACTCGATTAAAAATTACATAGAAGTAACATGCTTTTTTTCTACCTTATTAGTAAAGTTCTTTATAATTTAATACCTTCACATCTCTTTTGGTTCAAATTTGCACAAATCTTGCTTTATTTAATTTTAATTTTATTCACTTATTTATTTTGGTGTGTCACTCCTCACCTGTCTGTAATGTAGTTAGTTTCCATCTGTGGTATGGATATTTCCAACTTACTCTGAGGCTGATTTTAAAAAGGTTACTGTAGCATAGCTGTGCAAAACAGATACTGCGAAACGATGGCACTCTCAAAATGCATCCAAACATGAATCATTTTTACTGACCCTCGATTTTTAGTTTTTTTTGGTCTAGTTGTATTTGTCAAAGCATTGCCTCATTGCAATTAAAGCAATGATGAAACATTACGTTCTATTTAGTTTTTATCTTAAAGTGGAAGGATTTTGATTAAGTCGTTGAGGAAAATTATTTGTCGACAAAATCAAGGTTGGTAAGGATTGAAATCAATGTCTAGACAATCGATGTCTCAGACTGGCTTGAAAAGATTCACTTCCATATTTGCACAAAGGCATCACTTATTCTACAGCTCATATAGAATAGCAGACGATGTATGAGCACTCGATGTGGAAGCTGAAGCCTTAGATGACTAATTGACTCCAACGACTCATAAACTCTCTGCATTTTCATAGCAACACTTCTCAGACTCATGTAGGTGGAGTGTGCATCCACCTGGTATTACTTTAAATATGTGAAAAATATTTCCTCTATCCTCCCAAGGATTTTTCAAAGGACTTTTTCCTCCCTGCTCTTCTTAATGTTTAATCGTTTGGTGAGAACGGGGTCTTCGGAGAACTCGCCTCATCTATCTTTCACCGAGTGTTCATTTTAACTGCAAGCTGCTTTCGTCTCCAGAGACTCAAAAGACAAAGAAACCCCCCCCCCCCAAAAAAGGGAAACTAGAGAAGAAACGGAGAGGGTAGTTTAGAGAAGAACAGAAGCAGAAGGAGAAGGTGATGTTGGCTTGTCAGTCATATTTCACTTTTGATTAAAACTGAAATATATTCCATTAAAAACACTCTGAAAAGCGAGGCTGTTAGGGTTATACATGTGTTAGAAAGCCTGAGTTCTCCATAGAAACAGCCGCTGGCGCTGATAATTGGCAAAAATGTATCACCTCATTTTCATTTTTATCTTCCTTTTATTTTTCCTTTTGGACTCAGATTGGAAATTATCAGATGTGATTGATGTTATTTATACGGGTGCACCACTTTCCCTTGTCTACACATTATTTACTTTTTAGTTTTAGCTCCCAACAATCAGCCGTTGTGGTCACGGCCGACTGCTTTAGTTGACGACCTTCTACTCATCCATCAGATTCAGTCTTCCACCTCAGATGGAGCGTGTTGTCTGTTCTGACTTCGGCGAACTCTGTCCCCTCAGACGGTGCGGCTCTGACTTGATGTTTCCTCTGGCACCATGTTGTGATGACATGGGACATTCACCGTCTCCTAACAAGGCTGCCTCATCTGCATTCAGATTTCATTATCTGTTTTTATTTCCAGCTAGAACGTCCCAAACAAAGTCATCGTCGCTGTTTTTGTTTTCCCTGCGTCGGCTTTATTTATTGATACAGCGTTAGTGGAGCGCATTACTCATAAAGGGCGCCAGTGGTGATAATTTAATGGACAGCACTTTGTCCACGGGGTAGAGTAAAGGAACAGATTTATGGTGCACTTCTCTTGTCCGAGGCATTAGGGACACAGATAGTGTTTCTATGAGACTCAACAGGGACATGGGGTCCATGATAATTCAGCTAATCTGACATGATTTTACTGTTGAGAGGGAACCTGATGGGTCAGCATCAATCAGCAAATCCCTCCCCGGGTTCTTCCACACGGGTACCGCAGATTAAATGCTTTACGACATGCAGTACATGCAGCGGACACACTGGTGGTGAACCCATGTCCCCCAGTAAAGCTGAAAGACAAGCTCCTGGTTGTCCAGTAATAGTCACCCAGCTCGGCTGTTATATTATGTCGTAAAATGTAGCGTTAAAGTAAAGCTGCAGACTTGACTCTGCTCTGTGTTCAAGCACAGGCTGAATGTTGAACCCTCTTGGGCATGGAACCGTTTCCCCGAAACAGAAAAAAGAAAACCCACAGAGAGTGAGTGAGAAAACGGAGCGGCAGTGTTCCTGACTCCCTGCCCCACTTTTGTTTCCAGACAAAATGGGAGATTCAACCCCCCTGCCCTAGCCCCCCAGGACAGTCCATCTCCCTGTGGATTGCATCAATCCCAGGCTGCCTTGTGAGCTTGAAGCAGAGTCTGAGTCAATACCTTCACCACGTGCCAACTCAGAGATAACCACAGCAGGCACCGGCTGATTGGGCAGGACACAGGAACAGTGCGGCAGTCTGACCACATACTGCCTGCCTCATACACTCTCGATGCAATTCAGCTGCCTTTATATTAGACATAAAAAGTAATATTTTGTCTCTGCTCCCCAAAACAGAAGCTGGGACGTAAATATGAAACAACAGAAACAGATGTGAAAAGTTATCCTGAAATGTCAGTTTTTAATTATCAGATGTCTAAAACCACGAACGTTGTCTTTAATAAAAACCCAGACCTTCAGTTGCAGTTCACAGAATACTGTATATTATCTCCAGCATTATGAATGACGCCCTGCAGTGGGAATAAGGCCTCACGTAGGGATGTAGGTCAGATAAACACCTCAGTGACTGCACTACCTTTGAAAGTCATTTGAAAATGATTTATGAGTAGGTAGCATGAATGTAAAGGGTGAAGAAAAAAAAGAGTTTTATCATCCGCAGCTACAGGCCTCTTAGATCTCCCTGATGAAGACCCAGTCCAGAAACAAGATTGTTGCTTCACATATCAATCTCAAATTAAGTCCTGCTTCACTCACCTTCTGCTAAATAGATGGGCCAAGGTCATGGCTGCAGTTTATTTACAAGATGAGAGAGAGTGTGAATTTTTTTTAATTATTTTTTTTAAATTTGTGCAGCATACTTTAACTTTAAAAAAGCTAAGCTAGCTGACCTTGATTTTCTGTTCTGGATTAGAATACTCTCTTCTAAATCAGGTCCATTTTTAATGTATAGAAATCCAATAAGAAGTTGTTTCTGACTTTTGAATCGTTTCCCCACCCTTCCTTTCATTCGTCTTCAACTACCTACTGATATTAAGCTCACCAAAGTTAATAAATCACGAGTGCTTTGTGGCATGTAAATATCTGTCAAAGGATCCAGTGACCATAAAGGAAACATCTGCAAATTTCTGCTTGGCTTTAAAGAAACACAGCGCCGTCCCTGCTCCTCCTTCTCTTTGCTTTAGCACGCCCCAAAACAGGAATGATGAATCTATATAGTAGTCTCTGCGTGTGCCGGAGCTTTGAAGAATATGCCGCAATGAAGCTTCATGCATAATGCATGAAGCTGCTTTTGAATACCACATCAGGCCAAACCCAGTCGTAGTTTGTCTTCCCCTGTTCCTGCCTGTTTCCTTCCTCTCACCTTTTTCTCCCTCCCCCTTAACTCCCCCCACTTCCTTCTTTTCAGTTTGTTACACTCTTTTCCATTGTTTCTCAATACAATTATTTCCTTTGTGCTCCACCAGCCTGGCACTGAATCCCATTCACAGGCAGGTGGAGACCTGTGGAGACAGAACAGTGGTGGGGTGAAGGACAAATCACTACAAAACACCCTGAGATGAGCTTATCGTTTTTGCGTTTGCCTTGTCAAACAGTGGAGCGTTGTGTGTTTGCTCTGCGATCGTGTGTACCTGTCTGTTGTGCTGTACAATAATGGAATAGAAGAAAAAGAGGCAGACAGACAGGAGAGCCTTCAGCTTCTTTTTGTTGCCGTTTCCTTTTTTTTTTTTTTGGTCCTCGACTGTTTGTTCTCCACCTGAGCGATGGTTTAAAAAGATAAACATATGCTTACATAAGCAACGCACTGTCACTTTTTGTTGGTACACACTGAATCTGTGACATCTTGCAGATTATAGCGTGTCTTCTGCATTCTGCCCGATTTCAATATCAAGTGAGTAGATGAACTCAGATGCTGTGTTCCCCCCCACGGTGTGACGTTCGGGGCCTTGCAGCACAAAACGCCACTCAGAGAACAGGATGTTTGTTCATTATCCTTGCTTTTCAGGGCACTACACGTTGTCTGCACCTGCCCTGCTGATTCAAGGGTCGGCTGTGTCTATGTTGTGCTGCAATTTTTCAATTTGCTCGCTGTCTCTTTTTTTTTCTATGTCGTGAAGGAAGTCACTCACGTCAATGACATCATGAAGCAAGTGCTGCTGATTTTCCCACACTTCTGTCTTGGCCGAGGCCTCATCGACATGGCCACGAACCAGGTGACGGCCGACCTCTTCAGCAATTTTGGTAAGAAATACAGCTGTCATAATGTATTACAAACTCCTAAGAGTATGAGTATTTTTATTTGTGTATTCTAAGATACTGAGTACCATTACTGATAATTATTTTGGTGGAGTTTAATAAATATGCAATGACCTGGAAGACAGTGACATATAGATGAGACGAGAGCTCAATCCAAACCAACATGTATGAAGTACAACAAAAACGATTTAATACATTTCTGTACCAAACATAAAATGTCTTCAAATTGAAAGTTTCAACACTTTGGAGATTCATATAATAATATAATAAAAATAAATAAAAATATTAAAGCTACACAGTGACCAGCTAGTGATGTTTATTTCTCTATTGCAGTTCAGTGTCTAATTTTAGTTTATTTGAGTAGTTTAACACTGACAGCAGACCCACAGTGAGATTTGTTCTGTTATGATACTAGAAAGTTAATAAAACACCTGGAGACCTGCCTCAGCACTGAACAGACGGATGTATTTGAATGAAGTATTTAGCCTCAACAGGCTAAATACAGGCTAAATAGTAAAAAGCCATACCCAGTATCACAGCATAACTGAAAAGAAGAAAATAAAATATATATTTTTAGCAGTACTTTTTAAATGTTTTCTCATATTAGTTTATTCATTTCATGAACTTTTCAGAAATACCTTTTAATGGACAGGTGACACTTGCTTCTGAGTTGGTTTTCAACGTGAATATGAGCCTGAACTGTTTCTTTGGCCTGAACTCCAGACCTTTTTGAACTGTTTCTTTGGCCTGAACTCCAGTCCTTATCTCTGTTGCAGGGACATGCTTAGATTCAATCAAGAGGTTTAGGGCTGATATGAAGTCCAAAAATCAAGACCAGTAAAGATGAAAATGGCTTATCAAAGCAAGAACAGTTTTAAAGATTGAAAGAAATCTGCGTGTAAATGTCTGCTATTGTTATGAAATAACTTTTTCTTCCTCCCACAGGTCTGTAAACAGGATATTCTTCACTTTAGCTCATAATACAAGCAAAAACAAACAATAGTTTTATGTCTTTCTGTTTTCCTATTTCCCTAATGAAAAATGTAGCAATAAAGCAGCCCAATACCAACTGAAGGAAATTTACCCTGAACGCACTAAATTAAAAAGAGAATCTCTTTGAAGCCTATGAATTTGTTTGCTTCCCTTTGTAATTTTGTAAAAGGCTTTTCATCATCTTCTGGTCTTTCATTATTTTGTAGGTATTTCTCAACCCCCCCTCCCCTTGCCCGCCCCCCGATGTGCCGTCACATGATAAATAACTAGCATGTCAAGGACAGGCTTGGCCAAAAATGTCTTTGCAAAGCAGATTTCCAAATGTATTATAGATGTTGCCCGCTGTCCATGACATTTCACAGAGGAGTCAGACATAACTTACCAACAGTGAAGTGTTTTGGTGACAAATCATTAGAAAAGGGTCTTTTAAAAAAACATAGTTATAGTCATAGTAAATATATTTATGTCTGTTGATATTTTTATTATGTTTTTTCAACATAATTCTAACTAGTTTGTTTGTCTTAAACAGTCATCTTTTGGTCTTTTTAATGTTTTAAGTAGTAGTAAAAAGTATTCAAAAGTACTTTCCTTGGCTATACTTTAGCTATTTTACTCTTTTTTGTTTGCTTTTTATATATTTCTCCATTGTTTCCCACTAAATTTAGCCAAGCTTTGTCTTACAGTTTTATCCTAAAGCTAAGCTGCGAACTGTTTTAATTGTAGTTTTGCTGCTGTTATCACAGTATGTCATTGTTCATCCAGGTTTCAGCCTTGTGTTTATAATCTTCTGTCATTAGAATAGTTTTATTAGGGCTGTCTCAATGAACACGTTAATAACACATTCATCTACCTGCTTTTGTTTATCCTTCTGGTAGTGTAGTAAGCAGAAAACAAAGTTTTCCTATTTAGGAATGTTGAAATCTTGATTAATCACTATTAATTAAGATCACAATTGGTTAATCCACACCAACCCTGTAATTGATCAAATTCAAAATTTTAAGTTGGACAGCTATTTACCAACATTTACAACATTATCACACCTGCCAACCTTGGCATAGTACTTGAGTACTGAGTACCACTTGTGGTCTGCAGCTTTTTTCCGACTGTTGTAACCACTTTACACATTATGTGTGTTTATACGAGCTGAAAATGAACAGCATTGAATAATTTAGTTACAATGGTAGTAAGTTATTTTGTATTATGCAATAACTTTTTTTTTCCAAGAATTTGATCATTACACTGACTTACAGCACATATTTTTTACTTTTCACGACACATCATCACGACATATCATTTTGATTTATGCAACTATACACTGGTGCAACCAAGTCCAGAAAGCAAAGTAGTGCTGGTTTGACGTGGTATTTTCACCGTGAAGGTAACATTATTAACGGGACACGTTTTTAACATACCCCCGCACACCTTTCTAATCACCAGCTGCTGTGAGTAGGGGGATGGGGAGGAGGGAGGACGGAGGAGGGAAGTGTGGCTAAACTACAGGTTCATCAGACATCGTTATTTTCCCCTGCTTGGCGATGATTGTGTGAAACTGCTTCCACCACAATACCGCATTGTGCTGTCAGACATGAGTATAACAACAAGCACAGAACTCACCGATGATCAGCAGCTTTTTGCATTGTTTAAAGAGGCAAATGGTATCAGCGTATTTGTATGCCAAATTGCGTACCTGCTGTGCAAAATGCTAACAGGTTGGCAGGTCTGCATTATTCAGTGTGGGGAAAAGTGGATTTTAAAAACATTGTCATAAAAGGTTTCCAACATCCTATCTCTTCTTGAAAGATATGTATGGGAACCCTGACTGCCGCTCAAACTACACAACCATCAACACTGGCCTCACTGCTTCTCCCCTGCACCCCACTACCTGCATGTATTAAATTTAGACAAGTAAACGGTTGAGGGGTTGAAGACAAAAACGGAGGTGAAATTGGGGAGTATAGGGTTGGCGGGGTGGGGGGAATCCAGAGGAAAAGGGGCACATGAAAGAGGAGCCAGTCTTATCTGTGGAGAAATGAGCAGGAAATAGTGGTTTGAAGAATAATATGTGGCAGCAGCAGAGAGCAGCAAGAGAAAAGCAATCCAAACCTAAAAGGCCTGATGTGGAGAGAAGTTATTTACCAGAAAATGAGAGCAAAAGTGCTCTCGTTTCTCTTGTCTCCCCGTATCCTCCCATTAGGCTCAAGGATTGTCAGAGAGGGGAGGAGAATAGCAGAATAACAAAGAGGGTTCTCCTTCACTTATGTCTATATCAGAAGAAAAGGGCTTTGACATGAAAATGACATGGTCTCCTTTTTATATCATCGATGAAAGTTTTACAGTTTTCTCTACAAGGCTCAAAAATCCTTCCACGTACAATTGATACTGTTTTTGTATTTGTTTGGCGTAAAGATACATTTTGCTGTCGATGTTTGTTTAACCGACAGTGTATTCAGTAATTATGTGGTATTTTATTATTTTTCCTCCAGGCGAAGACCGCTTTAAGGATCCTCTCAGTTGGAACATGGTGGGAAGGAATCTCTGCTCCATGTCCATTCTTGGAGCAGTTATGTTTGCTGTGACAATCCTCATCCAGTACAAGTTCTTCTGCAAACCAAGGTGGAGAACATTCACAGTCAGAGCCCACTTTTATTTTCTCATGGCCTCTGTACACTGTGCCATTTTAGCCGTCTAAGACCACGTCATCAGCACGTGTCCTTTATCTGCGCCATCGCAGTTACCAAGACTGTTCAGCTTCATGAAAAATGAAGCCCATGTTGTGGCATTTTTTTTGCAATCTGAAGAAGCATTTCTATTGGCTGGTTAGTCAATATAGGTTGCCACAGCTGTCACATTGTGAGATCATCATACTACATTTCTGACACAACTAGAATGTTAAACCTGTCTCACAGGCTCGTTTAAGAGCCATGACCAAATACATCTCCACATTTCTTTAGTCTGGGACAGTTGAAAAAAGCACAGTGTATACCAGCAGTAAGATTATTAAGTATTTGCTATATATATTGAAGATTTTAAGTCTACGCAGAACTGTGAATTTAGCCATTCAGCCATTAAGGTTAAAAATCAATACCAAAGTAAATCGTGGGAGAAAGTGGCTCAGAAAAAAGAGACATTTCATTAGACATATTTTCCAGCTCCATAGGAGCAGTACTCAGGGGTATTACTTCAGTGTTCATGTGTATCAACCTTGGAAATGGGTTCTCCTGAAATGTCTTGTGGTTCATTAAAATATATATTTTTCAGATGATAATAATTCCTTTTATTATGATTAAATCTTAACAACTGTGTTCTTTCACTTTTACTAGTAAAAAATAACTCATTGATTCATATTCATTAGAGGTGATGGTTCAGAAGGGAGAGGAAAGAAAACAGTATTATTGAATTAGGTTGAATTGGAATTGGACTGACTTGAATTCAGTCGAAGGAAGGACATAATAGAGTATAATAGAAAAGAGTAGAAAAGAAGAGAATGACCTTATTTGACCTTTTGTGCAGTGTAGTTTTTTGAAACTTTTTCCTACAGAATATTATTTTAAGGACATCTAAAATAAACATAAAGTAGGCAGAATATTGTAGCTGCTGTAGTACACAATAGATGGACAACACAATACCAACATGAACACTGATGTAGAAATAACATAGAAATAATAGAATGTGAAGAAGCAGAGTCAAGTGCCTGGGCTTCATCTCAGACGACACCTGAAACTGAGGCATTTTATTATCAGTCGTAGTTTATTGAGTTACTGTCCATTAGACCCCAGTAAACACGTGTAATTCTCTTCAGTATGTGTTTGCATGTGTCACTTCTTCCCCTCCAACTCGTCTCAATCTAAATGAGCAGACTTAAACCCAGGTTGCCATGGAAACTAATGTCTGCGTGGCTACTACTTCCACTGCTTGTACCTTTTATGAAAATTGCCATGGTTGTGTGACTGGTCTTAAACTCTGAACATGATAATTTGTCGTGTGAGTTTCATGTTAATTGTGATGGAGAGTGTCAAGCCAACTGCAATTGACTTCTTCCCCACCAGGCTCATTTCGGGGAAGTCATTATCTGCGGAGGAGGAGGATATCGATGTTGCTCGGGAACGTGATCGAGTGTACAGTGGAAAAGCCCAGAGCGACCTTCTGCGAATCTATGACCTCACTAAGGTACAGTGGACTGAATTTCATGATTTTTTCTACAGGTTTTTTTTTCCAACTAAACTTCTTCCAAGAACTTGTTTTTTTTACTTGATTTAAAGTAAAAATTATTTCAGCTCCATCGTCACTTTTTACAGGAAAGACAAATTAGAAAAATCACTTCCTGTCTACTGACTGAGTGTGGGTGGAGCCTGTTTTTTTTTTTTTTTCATATTTTCCCATGCACTTGGCTCCATTGCATTTGCAGAGCAGGTTGCTGCAGTGAGTGCACCTCTCAACATTCACAAATATAACAACAGGACATGGAAACCAGAGCCAGTGGTGTTTATAGTAGTATAAAGGTCCGGCTCCTCCACAGCTCGCACAATTCCCCACATTGGAGGGTGAAGTGGAGCATGCTGTGAGAGCGCACGCCTCACCACTGCCCAGATTAACGCTTCATCCATCCACAGATGTTCCCTCCCTGCAGGCGCGCTGGCAGCAGCAGGAAATGTCACCACAGCTGCCCGCTTTGCGGCCCCGGTGACAACAGCTGGACAATCTAACAGCCCTTCTTCCTTTATCACACCTTTCCTCACCTCCACCCCCCTCCTCTGCTCCGTCTTCACAGTCGCATCATATTTAATGTGTCACTTCTTGCTCATGGGCACAGACGTGCACTGCACTCCCCGGGGTAATTACAGAGCAAGTGCAGAGTAAAGCAGCTGGATGTGTTATATGTTGAACATCATCTCTCAAGGTGAGAACACTTGAGAGAAATGTTCCTTTCCCAGGGAAAGTTGGAGAGAAAAGTTTTGTTTTCCTAACAAATTGGGGGGAATTACTTTTAACCAACAATAATGCTTATTGTTACAGATATTACAAATAACAGCCTCACCCTGACCTGCAGGAGGTGTTAATGTTGTTGTTAACAGCAGTTTAATCATAATGTCTTTTGAAAAATTATTATTTTTATTCTCCTATTTCTTCTGAATCACAAAATATTTTCACTAAATATTATTGGGTAAATTTGTATTTTGAAATCGTCAACCCAAAAGGTTTGTTAACTAAAAGCCATCACTGCTTTTAGAGACCAAACTAGTCAGTTAAATTGCTAATTGTAGACCACGGTCCACGGTTTTACTCATATAGTATTTTCAGTCCTTAACTTTAGACTTCAACCACATTTTTTGGGACTGCACAGGAAAATAAAACTCAAACTGTGTCTCCATTTTAAGCGTTAGAAGACCCCCAGCCCGTCTGTTTGTGACAAGCGGCTCAGACATCACTAATGTGCACCTTCATGGTTGACAACATTTCTCAGAGATGAGACGGGAACGGCCCATCATCACAGAAAACAGTGGCAGACGGCATCGGGCTCCTTCCTGCGGCGCCCTCATTGACTCCCACCACAGCTGTGCCTCATCCATTTTGGGTGTAGATAACAAATTGATCAATGGGCGCGCAGCTTCGGTGGCCATGCACCACAGGCTGGACCCTGTCATAAATCTCAACATGCCTCTGAAGCGATCGACAGGCCATCAGTCATGTGTCAGGTTCCTGTTCCTTCTCCTTCCTCTTCCTGCTGCACTAAGCAGGAGAGTTTGCCGCGCGCCACACCTGCTAGCCTTCACTTAGCTGCTGCATTAGCATTGACATTGTAACAGATGGAGTGTGTAATAGAAGTGTGTCTGTCTGGGAGTATTTTGTCTTGTTTTTTGTCATTTTGCAGTCAATCACTGATCTGACAGAGAAAGTACTTCAAAAAAATGACACGCAGCATCTTGACTTCTTAGGAGTCGATTTTTCTCCCAAGTAAAAGGTTTAGTATAAACATGTATACGCTTTAAAATGATTTACTTTGGTGCTTGTGTCATGTTTGTTTAGTGCAGTATCCTGAAGTGCACATACTGCATCAGTTTCCCACTTCAGCTCTAGTTACATTTTTAACTTTATTTTTGGCAAAACGTTTACTCTTATTTTCAGTTGTCTTGTCATTTAATATACTTGACCAATATTTATATAGTTTTTCCAATTCTCCTGTTGATCTATCCTTTAACATATATTGACATATAATAGGTATTTCTTTTTAAATCAGTTGTCAAGAAACTGATTATCTGTCTGTATTTTTAACCAGTTGCTTTTGCACTTTTTTATTAGCCAGTTAATCTTGAAATACATTCTTTAGCTTCGTTTGTAGTTAACATGACTTGATTTAATTAATTTAGATGTTTAGGCCTACTATAAATTAGTTTGTAAAAAAGTTATAAAAGTGGTAAAAAAGTTTTTCACCTAATTTTTTCCTCAGGTTTCAAGGAACCGTTTATAAATTGATATACATTTAAATTTATTTTTGTTTGTTGTAAGGTTTGTAGCTCTATTGCTATATATTTAGCTTTCTTAGGAAAAACATTTCTGTTATTTTTGCCGCCCTTTACAAAGTTATTTATTCCAAAAATAGTTACATTGAGGGCAACTATTTCTGAGATGACCTGGATAACTGAGAACTTACACAGAGAAAGTGATTTAATCTAAAAACATTTAATTTAATTTTAATATAAATTATTTTTAATTATTATAGCAGTTTAGTTTCAGACTCTGATTTCTCTGATTTTGTTTATCTTTGAAAATAACCACTATATTTCCCCCTACTTTACTGAAACTATATATTAACATTCAGGATTTATTTCTGTCTAATATATAATTGAATGCCAGTACACATAGAAACAATACAGCTTACTTGAAAGAGACGTGAAGTAGTATTTGCTACGGAATGCTAGCTGGGCGTCATTCACTCAGGGAACACATCTCACTTCAAGGGCAAACACAGAAAGATTTAAGCACATTTCTCAACCTGCTGTGCACTGAATGTGACTTACAACATAAAGAAGAACACTCGGCAGTAGTCCCTTTAATATGAAGTTTGTAGAGTGTGAGTTTAGAATCCAATCTCGAATAAAGCAAATAAACTCTTATGGCTCCATAAATATTATTTATTTAAAAATCAATATCTGGTCCGTGTCGAACATGGTACGGCAGCAGCAGCACAGCTTCCCTCCACCCACAGTGCTTTTCTGAGGACCGTGTGGGTGTGGACAAGTTGGATTATAATGGATTTTAATGACAGTGTAATGTGGGTGTGTGAGTAAACACCACACAATGGATGACCATGGCAAGCTACGCCGTCTGGCTAGCGTACAGTGGTGCTGGGAGTTGTATTTGCTTTTATGTGGCACATTAAATGAGAGTGGGCCCACTTGACTGAAATATACTTCTGGAGCCGTTATAACATGAGGTAACGGCTGGAGAGGGAGCTGCAGAACAATTGTTGCTGAGCTTTAAACTACGAAACAAACTTTTGCACAGTGCACAGTGGTTTGTTGTCTGTGTTTCCCTTTTTTGCCAGCTCAGATCCCCAGTGAATCACCGGGGGATGTTGTTGTACATCCAGAGCTCCTTTTGTACAGTCTGTTCTGTTAATGTTTAGTCCATGGGTTTTTTACACCTGTTTATGGACTAAATAGCTGATTTGGCAGCTAAGGTTTGACAGAAATTCATTAGTATTATTATTTCAATATTATGTTGATGAAAACTCAGCTTAGACAGAATATGAAATCCATGTACAGTAATAGGAGGGTGCAATGAAAAGAATGTGAAGAAATGGATGGAGACTCAACACCAGTTTTGTTGAGGAGGTTCAAAAGTGGTTAGTGCGAGACATTGGCAGTGTGCGATGGACTGGAGACTGATAAGAAGGCGGTAAAGTTGAAGATTCTGTGATTTTCATTTGGAATAAACAGGAAGGACAGGATTAGTGTACAATGTCTTTTTATGCCCATTGGTGCTTAAAATAAAAGTCTACAGCAGTGATCATCAACTGTCAGCCTCCTGACTGAATCCAGCCTGCCGAACCGTCCAATCTAGTCTGCGACTTGATCCCAAAATATACATTAAATAATAATGTTAGGCAGAAATTGTTTTTTATACAGAAAAAAATTATGGCCCTTATTATGGACAGATATAGTTGGTGAACCGTCAATAGTGTAGAGTCTCTAGCTGAACGTCACAATACTAAATCTCTGGATTTGAATCAAGCACAAAAAAACTACATGACCCACAATGCACCTTTATTCCCAGTGACCTGTGTGAAGGAAATCAATTTTTCCCATATGAAAACACGGGACAAGCACTCCTTATCAATATCCTTGTATTATTTTTTTGAGTCATTGACAAAAACTAATGTGATTTGATTTTGACACTCCTGCAGTAAGGTGTCGATCCACTGTCTACGGTCCAGTTCTGTGCACATCTCCTGACTGATGTTCATTCGTGGTTCTGATGGATCACCTATTGATGACAACTCACTAAAATAAGTCATTATCACGCCTCACTGTCATCGGTGTCCACACTGCCAAACTGAAAGCTTGTGATTTTTACCAACTCTAGTCTATACCCAAGGTTTGCTCAAACGGCTGCCACCACTTTCTTTTAACTGTCTGGTCTGATTAGACGTGGGCCTGCTTATCATGACAGCTGCTGTGTTGCTGCAGTCAGAGGAGAATCATCCTGTAATTGCCTTCTTCCATATTCTCATGTGCTGCTTTGATGTCACTTAAACATTGGAGGTGGATGTGTAATTCAGGTTGATAAGTAGTGAGTGCAGCTTCCAGATGGTTCTGAAATAATGACGGATCCGTGGAAACTCCTGCTTTTATCAAAGCGCCTCTAATGTGCCGACTCCATAAGAAGTGCAGTGTCACTGTTTGGGCTTGAGTGGCAGTTTGGAATTTACATTTGTCTCACACTTGTGTGTAAACATTGTCTGACAGCTCACTGTTGACAGGTTGATAGCTGGGTGTTTTTTTTTTATATACTGAAAGCTGCGCTGTCAGCTTTGCATTTCTCTCCACTTTGTATAAAAAACAGTTCTCCATCTTTTAAAAACGTAGACAAAAACAAACCACCATAATTAGGTTGTTACTCACAGAGGGCAAATGTAACGTCCTTGAGTTTGAATGTTAAAAGTTTCCACCGTCACACGTGGCAGCAGCAACAACAAAGACTTTGTGTTTTTTTGTTCCGCAGCCTCGTGTCTTCTTCAAATCACTTTGAAATAAGATCAAACACTTCCTGAGTCTTGGAAGTGGGGGAAGAAACACACAAGGAAAACCTCATTTTGTCAAATGTTTCTCTCTATTACCGACTTAATAAAGTCCTTTCTCTTAAAGCAGAGGTGACTTCACTTTGGTTTGGAGTTCCCAGGGTTTCTTCTTTCTTTTTTCAGCCCGTGACTTGTGCAGATGAAACTGGTCTGGCGTGAAAGGTTTTCAAGTCAGATGTGAAATACATCAAGAGCGTTCTCATTTCCAGCTCCCTTATATGATCCTGGCAGGATACCGACTCACAGTCAAACTCTGGGAAGTTTTTTTATTCCGTATCCTGGAATTCTGTATTTCCTTACATATTGCAGTTTATTTATTTATTCTGCATCATTTTTAACTGTCTATGACTTTGTTACTTGATTGTTATACTGTAACAGATTTACATGATAAAAGCAATAATTGAAACACTTTGAAGACAAAAAACTTCCATGTGTCCCTGAGACTCAAAACGACAAAAAGCACTGATGGAGATTTTTTTGTCTGATTCGTATTTTTTGTGTTTCCGATTTTCCTTTAATTAAGAGAATATATAAAATATTTCTTTAGGCCTGACTGTAAAGTACTTCCAAGATAATGACATGTTAATCTTCAGCGTATGAGTGTGAGCGTCCTCTCTTGCTCTCCAACGGTGAGAAAATGTGCAAAATGATCAGCTGCAAAACTAAATCGTGCACTGATCGGCCAGTTGCTGGTCAGAGACAATCGTAGAAAACTGATTCCAGTCAATGTGCATCTCTATTAAAGAGAGCTTATTTGTAAATAAATACACAACATCCCACCTTCATCAGGTGGAGAAAATGTAATGGGAGCTGAACAATTTTTCATCTAACCATTAAAGTGGTCTGTGGTCATTGCCTCAAGTGTGTGGTAAGCATTTAGTCCTTAAAGGAACTCATCGGGACTTATTGTCCACACTCAGCACCGTGCAGTACTTCATCATAGTAAGGACAGATTTATTTTTTGCTAAAGTCATCAAACTGTATATTAAGGTCACTGAATGCAGCCATGCTCAAAGTTGGTGTCTGTACATAAAATATGGGATGACTTACTGTAAGTACCTTCACTTAAGAAGGTAAGGGTAGTGAAGTGATCCTCAAAACGGTGACACATTTTCTCATGAATATTGTCACTTAGGTCACACATAATAATGTTCATGTCCTCCGTTCCCCCCCTGTGCACTTGCACTACTGTGTTTCTGAAATACATTTCCCATCTGGTTTGTCCTAAATAGTCCAAATTACCTTTTTGTTGCAGGAAAAAAACAAATCCTTTTCCCACTATTCTCTCTTTCCCCCGTCTCTCTCCTCGGTGCTCATTTTTTCCACCTGCTTATTTCATCTCACTCCTTCCCTGCTGCTCTGGTCTATCGCTCCATATTTTCTCGAGCCATCATCTCCGCAATCTTTCTCACTGTCTGCTCCCTCACCACCTCCTTCCTCGCCTCCCTCACTCTCCTTCCGTGGCAGGATGATTCATTGTATTGCCTGTTCCCTACAGGTGTACCCTCGGAAGAAAACCCCTGCTGTGGACAGGATATGTGTGGGTGTACCTGCAGCAGAGGTGAGCCGCAGAATTACACACAGGACTCTTTGAAGCCAGAGCTGCACATGGTTGCAGACATTTCTGCAATTTCATACTGAATATCAGCCCTTCTGACAATCACCAACAATGTTGATGTTGAGGAATAACTTTTTGCATTCAATCATTCAAAACAAAAACCATACTTAAATGTCCAGGGAAGTTTGACTGGAACATTTGTACCTTTAATACCTAGGATATGTGATGTACCCATGATAGAAAGTATAAGACAATACAAACACACTTTTTTGTACAAGAAGAATCGAGAAGAAGAATCAGCTATGTTGTCATTTTACATATACACACAACAGAAGTTGTCTGCCTCTTATCCATCAGCCCACTCCTGGGGAGTAGTGATAGGCTTAAGCATCCAATCCCATAATGACCAGGCCACAATATTATTACATCCTGTAATAACTGTCTGTTAGTGTATCACAGGGCCACATATTGAAACAACCACCATTATACAACCTTTATATTAATACCCTTATATCATCAGCACTTAATTCAATCCTGGTTGTTTTTGGTAGAACCCTGATAGTCAACTCTAGTGGTAACAGAAAGGGCAGCGGTCTGTAAGGCTGGAGCACAAACCACAGTGGCACTGTATTCAGTTAAAACCTTTTCTATTGGTACAGGAAAGTGTACCTACTTTTCTAGGAAAGGGGATTGTACACTGTAGCCAGTCTTGTGCTTTAGAGAAAAGAAAAAAAAACCCAAAAAAAAAAACAACAAGCAGCACGAATTGCCTTCAGGGCCCGTGTTAAGTTCAGTAAACCTGTGAAATTGGCAGCAGAAAAAAAAAGAAAATACAAAAAACCCCAGCAGAGTTTTGGACAAATAAACCTTTAAATTGGCTGCGTAAAGCATCTTTACTCTCCCTGCCATGCACACACACACAGACACACACACACACACACACACAGGCAGCACCGCTGGAAGGGTGATTTAAACATAATCTCAAAAGCTGACAGGAAGTCGTGATTGGTGGGCTCTCTGCTGATATCCATCCTCTCTGCCACTGTTTACTCAAAGCCCAGTGTAAATGCCAGTGGAATATTGTGATTCACAAGACTCTGCTGATCACACACCACATTCCCATGCATTATTTACATCCAGATTAGCCCTCCTCTATGCATTCACCAGCACAGGTCACAAACAAGCTGCGATCAATGAGGAACCAGAATCAAATATTCATGCCATAGCCGGAGCCCCTAGGGTGATGTCATGTGACCGCAGTGTGTCACGGAGGCGACTTCCTGTCTCAGGCCTCTGGAGAGAAGTACAACCAGAAGCGTCAGGGAGGGAAAAAAAGAAATAAGCTGGGATAATGTTTGTTGTCGGAATTTACACAGACAGGGAGAAATGCTAATGGGATTTTTTTTTTCCTATGGATTTGTTCCTGTCGTGTTGGTTTAATGTGTGTTGCGTTGTGTGCATTCGGGGTTATTTGTTTTATTGATAAACACAAACCAGTCACACATAATCGCGTGTAAACTAGTCAATTAGGTGCAGTATTTAAAATAAGGACAACAATTTACTCTCTAGAAAGAAAACAACAGGAAATAAAGCAGCAGGAACACAGGAGAATTACAAACAAACAAGTGTCCACGGGGTGATTTGAAATGTCACCTCACAGCGTTTGTTTTCCAATGAGCCTTGTGTCTACACTACACTGCTTTTCTAATAAACTCCTCATTGTCTCCACCAGTGTTTTGGCTTGCTGGGAATCAATGGGGCTGGGAAAACCACCACCTTCAAGATGCTGACAGGAGATATCCCAGTCTCTGGTGGAGAGGCTTTCCTAAACGGATACAGGTGAGGTGCCTCGTCCCACTTGTGCACCCAGTAACTCATCATAATTAGCCACCCAAGATGGCTGTTCAGGTGGGGATGGAGCCGAGGAGATTTTTTTCCACAGCTGACACATTTTCTTGACTCGCTCTTGTTCTGTGTAACTTACCTTTCTATTCCTCCATCTCTCAAACTCAGACTTTTTTTTTCTTAATCCAGGCGGGGAATTTTTTGATATCTTATACATTTTGCTGTCTCTGTCCTTTTCTACTTCTCGCATGTCTCTGCATTGCGATATTCTCAGAAGTGCTGAAAACTCTGCTCTGCCTTTCTTCCTGCACCTTGCACAGCTTTCACATCTATCATTCCTTTTCACGTTCTCACCCCTGTACCTTCCTCCGCTGTTTCTCTATTTTTTTTCCTCCACTCCCAGAATCAGACACAAGAAATCTTTGTACATGCCAAAAAATACCTTGACACCAGCAATATGAGACACGCTAGCATGAGCAGGGGAAAAAGGATTTCACTTTCTTATTTTTAGGAACAAACAAGTCCCTCTTTGCTTCGGAATTTATCTGTGAGGTGGTGTGTCCCAGTGTGGTTGAGTGGGAGCTGCGGTTGGTTCAGTTTCTGCAGTTGCTGTAGCCTTTTCCCCAGGTTCTTATCTGGTCACAAGGGAGTGGTGGAACTGTCATCAATAGTCGTGATGATTGAATATAATTGCAATAAGTAATGACAAATAATCATCATTTTAGATTAATCAAATGCTTTTGATCAAACATTGGTGAAGCAAACATATTATCATTTTAGTGTCAGTCAGCTTGTCTCCTGTAGACTCCCTTATCGTCCTGAGCTCAGTGATGCTGGTCTGACACTAGCTGGGCACTGACCTGAAGCTGAAGCCTCCGCAAACACATGCTGAGCATTGACATGGTATTTGAAGTTTAAGCAGCAACAAAACATAAGTAGATGTTTGGTGAAATTATTGGCTATACATCATTCTGTCTAAGTGTTAAAATGAGTTTGAATCTGATCAATCATCACAAATCAAAAAACACATGCCATTTGTGTATACAACAGATTTGACTAGCGTGAGCCATAGAGACCAGATCAGAGGCTCAGAGACTTTTGGTGGAAACAAGGTGAAGGAGGTCAAGATAGATGTGGATACCCCCACTATTATTCAAATGCATATGATGGAGGAGAAAATGTCAAAAGCACAGCTGCAGCCCTAAAGAAATCACTGGATCTTGTTTTGAGAGTCAACCATATGCAAATCACGGTGGCACAAAGTACACACGCTCTGAAATAAACTCCAAACACCCTTCATCAGGTGTCTGACATTTGCAAAAGAACACCTTGACACTCTCCACACCACTCCTGAGAAAAAAAGTTTTGTGAAGCACAGAAAGTAGGTTGAACTTACAGCACCCTATATAGGGTGAAGTGTAAAAAAGAAAACATCGCCACAGCGGTGAAGTTCTGGGCCTGAGCGGCTTGACATTATCAAAGAAGAAATGAATTTTCAACTTTCTCAAAGTGTCTCACATGTTAATGTCATTGTGGCTGTCAGATGTTGCTGATACGAGGGACAACGACATCAAGTTATTGGGTATAGAATTACTTCAAAAGAGTTGAAATCTGACTCTCCAGGGGACCAATCAGAGTGCAGACTTTCAGATGTTGCACTTTAAAAGGGCTGTTTACACCAAAAATTCCTAGAAAATGAGATGTTACAAATCTTATTTAAAGGCAGAAGCAGGTCTGCTGTGTAGCTTTTAAATGTGAATTCTAAGAGTGTTTGAGATAAAAGAGAGTCGGGCAGACATAACATCCACATTCCTTTAAGCAAACCTACTCTTATCAAAGACCTTTATCAGGACTGAAAACAAACGTGGTATCACGTCAATAAAGCTTTCAGTCGTACCAGATTAGGACACCTCACACATACTGTTCACCTCTCTGATGTTGACCACTGCCATAAAAAACATTTAAGGGATTCAATATCATCCATGAAAAAAACTGAGGAATCAATTACCCTCAATAATAATAATACATTGTAATTCATAAAGAAAATGTATTTATGTCTTAGCATTATTGCCTGTAGAGGTCGCAAGCACCTTTTTATTTTACTTTTATTTACTTTAATAGCATTAATTATACTGTGAAGTTAATCAGTGTCAATTTTTCAACACATTTTAAAGTCTTGGCAGAACAATGGTGAAATATTGGTAAAATGTTTCTGTTCATTATAGCAGCTTCATTTGCTCATTTAGGACTAAAATCCACCAATATGTCAATAAAGGAATGTTTGTTTATCCCGTTTAATCATGATGAATTATGTTGATGATGAATTGTGATTAATTACAGCCATGGTTAATCATGATTCGGTAAGTATTTTGAAATGTTGTTTTCCGTGCATAAGAACACTGCTTGTCCTGGTTATTGGAAACAGAAGTGTAGTTTATTTTCCAATCCTCTGAAGTAAACTTTCAAACCACTGAAATGCACATGTTAGTATTTCATGCGAGAGAGTTTGGTTTTCATGTTTCATGCAGTGACTCAACCATTACCTGCATCTACTGTATGTTTTTTCGGGGTTTTTTTCCGCCAGCATACGGACTGAAATGAGGGACGTGCACCAGAGTTTGGGCTACTGTCCACAGTTTGATGCCATTGATAACCTGCTCACGGGGCGGGAACATCTGCAGTTTTACGCCAGGTTACGAGGAGTACCAGAACACGAGGTCGCCATGGTAACTATGACTCCTTTCTACTTCATGTGCAGAAAATGGCAGCAATAACTCAATTTTAGCCCGTGGCTGTGGGGTTCCTTTTAAAGGCAGTTCACCAAGATGAACGTTCCACGAAGATTACGGAGTAGATTAATGGGCTCTGTTTTCCTACAGTAAAATGTTGACACTTTAAATGCCAATCAGACATCATTTGAGAACAGGTTTATCATCTTTGAGATTGTTTTGTTGTTTTATTGTTGTTGTTTTTTTAAGCCATCCAATACAAATACTGTTCAAGCGGAGCACATGTAGGGGGGGGCTGTAGCACACGTCAGAGTGATAGATAACCTCGATGGGAGAAGCCATACATAATGAAAAATGGCCAGTGGTGGAGAAGCAGCAGCTGTGGGTTATGGCTCTACATTATTCAACAATGGCTGATAGGATGGCCAGCCTTGTGCAGCCTGCTCATGCTCTTGCACTGCCCTCATCTAAAACTGGAAGATCAAACGAGGAAGACTCTGGTGCCGACCAAGGACCTGAGAATTGGTGCTAAAGCTTTGATCTACGTCAATGCATTGAGATGAAATTTTGTTCTGCTACCGTGGTTTTATATTTCCCTGTCGCCAATTGTGATGTAAATGCCTTTTTTACTGCAGACAATTTGCGTTTTTACTGTATTCATGTGTGCATGCAAGCAACTATTGTGACATGTAAACATGTCCATTCAGAGCTGTTGGTGAAATTGTGATCACTGGCAGCGGTCTTGAACCTTGCTGTTTGATGATGAAGGTCTTACAGTGAGGCCAGCTGTCGTGACTCGTCCTTGAAAACCACAGACACTAAAATATTCATTAACAAAATAGATGGCATGCTATACTTTTGTCTACATTATCATTAGGGCTGTCAATATTATGCACCAATAATATGTAATTATTCAGATTAAAATGTTTAGGATCCAATAGTTCAACCATCTATCATCTTATTGTTGCTCTACTACATCGTAGTAGGAACACTCTTAACACGTTTCACAAGCCATTATCAACCAACACTGTGGAGCAGAATTTTGAGTTATACTTTGTTACATTCTTCTTGACATCTTAATCACAAATAATTGTGATCATGATTAATCATACTTAATCCACAGCGACCCTGTTTTTAATCAGAATTAACACAGTAATAACATTAAGCATTTATTTCCTGCCTTTCTCTCTCTCTTCACCAGGTGGCAGAGTGGGGTATCCAGAAGTTGGGCCTGATCAAGTATTCCAACAAGTGTGCAGGAACCTACAGCGGCGGGAACAAACGAAAACTTTCCACAGCGATCGCCTTGATGGGTTGCCCTCCAGTCATCTTTCTGGTGAGATACAGTTACAGCGATGTGGTGTGGCGTTCAGGTTGAGGTATAAGGACTCGGAGTGTAATACTTTGAATCAATATTTATGTACTGTGTATGTTGGTACCATAGTACTGTAGATCAGTTATTCTCTCTTTATAAGTGTGCACAGACAAGACGATAGCTGGAGCTCAGGTGAACTACCTTAGGCTACATATACATATTTAAAGTCAAGATACAAATATCATATTAAAATGATTCAAAATTACTACGTGAGGTGTTTCCCACAGGCTGCTGTGTCTACATTTTACAATAATATATTATTGAGGTTATGATGGTGTTCAGTAGACATTCCATATGCACATCTGTGTATTTGGGAGATTTGTTTCTACAATTTCTTTTTAAATAAATTTCCTTATGGGCTATATTTAATGTTAATCCTACATTTCAGTCCAATATAAATAGGAAAAATCTCATTTTAAACTAAAAAGAAATAAATAGATAAACTTCCTGTGGCAGTTCAAAGTCATTTTAAATTTGTTGTTTCTGCCCAGAGACGTTAAACATATTATATAATAAACTTCTAATCTTCCAAACAGCACATTTTATATTTTTGAGAAATGAACCAATTTTCACGGCACCCACAACATTTCCTACGGATTAAACTCCTGCTCGTCACTTATGAAAAACCATTTAAGTCGTTACCAAGAATTTACTGCATGGCGTGCTTTTAATTACATAGCAAATTAAGAAGTTAAAGTTTCAGCCACGACAACAGATGGTTAAATAATGACAACAGTTTTTTGTTTTTTTCTCTCCACGCCTTTTAAATAAATGCAAGAAAACCCACAATTAAATGTGTGGATGGTATATTTGTGAACTCCTGACTGACACTTGCCCTGAATAATTACCTAAGTTCCACATAAAACTGCGTTCAGCGAAGATTTTCTGGAGACCTTTGTCTTTGAGCTACAGACTCTCGACTTCTTCTCTTTCTAAAACTCCTCATTTATTCGCCTCAGCCTGGTCAGAACTTCACTTTAAGGCAGTGGAATAATGCCTTGTCAGTGTCTGTGTCACTTCCACTGTGGTGTGTGCTCACCCAGCAGCGACCGCACAGGCGGCCTTGGGGCCAGTGCCACGTACAATTTGCACAGGGACACGTTAGACACAGTGATGAAAAGGCCCAGTGGGGTTTGTAGGATCCTGAAAAACCCAGGTCTGGAGTGAAACCAGGCGATGGACGGAGTACTGACACTCTCTAATCATGCACCGACAGACCAGCCCTGAGGAAGGGAAAAAAAACCACTGATACAGTTTCAGTGTCTGTGCCCATGTGTGTTCTGTATCAGCACAACCAGATTTTACTGTTATCTCTTCTCGATGACTAGGTTCGACATTGAGACTTACTAGTACTCTGTGATTGGCAGCTAACGTGTCCTAAAACTAACTCAAGGTTTTCTGGCATAGTTTTGTCTCCATCTTCTAAACTTATTTTCATCCAGACACACTCGTATAAAACCCACAATCTTTGGGTTGATTTCAATTTAAGGAAGAATATTGTCCATGTCAGAGAAGTTTCATCCCAATTCCGAATCAATGTGTCTTCTTTGACTCCAGGCACCATTTTTACATGACATTCTATAGTCAAAAGTTTTTTTTTTTGTTTTTTTTCTTCGTATCATTAGATTTGAGATTCTCTTTGACTTCAGCTTCTTGTACAGTACATACTGTTAGTAAAAGTTACTTTCATTTCCCTTGACTTCAACCTTATTTGCGGTTCCGGCTATTCCAAGAATTTCTGAACCAATTGCGTCTCTTGTGTTGGTTTAGACTGTAATTACGTGGCACAAAAGAGTGCTGCATTTGAACAAGTGTACTTAGTATGTAAAATAGGCTTCACAATTTTGACAAAGAATTTCAGTCTCCATTCATTTTAAAACAGATAATAAAAAACAGCAAAGAAATCTAGAGGTTTAAGAATAATGACAATGTTGCTGAGTAGGTCTGAAGACTTTAACCAGTTCAAGTTAGTATTCTTTACCATGAAAACAAGTTAAACCTAGTCAAAAAGAGATTTTGATAAAAAAAATGGCAAAAAATGAAAAAAACGCAGAATTTGATAAAAAAAAATGGCAAAAAATGAAAAAAACAGCCAGATTTCTCTGGTTTTGCTTGTAGAGAAACTGAAAGACACATCATTTTGCAGAAGCCAAAAGTGTAGAAACATTATAAGAAGTAGTGAAGGTTTGAACTATATAAAAAATGTCAGGATGGACATATGTGTCACATGATACCTTCCAGAAAGGTACAAAAAAATGTAAATTTTCTTGCAGGATGAGCCGACGACAGGGATGGATCCCAAAGCCCGACGCTTCCTGTGGGACTGCATCCTCAGCATCATCAAGGAGGGACGCTCTGTCATTCTCACTTCACATAGGTGCGCGATCCCTTCTCCGTCTTTGATGGATTCACACTACACAACACCACAGGAGTTATTTTAAGTTGGAAGAGACACCATTACACTGCCTGTGAAATAATATACATATTCTGGTCATAATTGATTTGAGTTAGACTCCAGCTGACAGCTATTGTTTCCTGCTTTGCAGTGACTTTTGGTTGTGAGAAAAATTTGCTGCTTCAAGGCTTTCCATGAAGCGTGAGGGCGCATTGACTGGCTAAGAATTGAATGAAGCGTGAGGGCGCATTGACTGGCTGTTACCTTTTCCTTCCTGGAAAAGAAAAATAGTCAATATCCTTCCTGCATTCTTTTTATATTTTACTTTGTTTTCCTGATGCCAAGTTAAGTTTCTTAACTGAGAAGTTTTGTTTTTGAGGGGGCTTTTTTTACAGCTGAAACTAAACATTTAGCAGTTCAAGTGCCTCTACATTTCCAAAATCGCCCGGGTTTTTGCATCATCTGTGATCCTCACTCTTCCTGCGAATAATCTTTAATGTTGCTTTCATTTAAAATACATTGTCCACATTAATTCTGTTGCCTTCATGGAGATACAAGAGCATTTGTTGTCGTGCAGGGCAACGTGGCGGAGCTGGTCCATGGCGTAAGCAGGTGCTGGTGTTTTGTTAAGAGGCAAAAATCCCAGTCATAATCCTAAATGTGCCGTTCCTCTGAAAGGCTTCACAGGTTTTGCCCCGGTAACAAATGACTCCAGTCCAACAGAGAGAGAAAAATGAGGGAAACAACTTTACAACTGCAGATGGTTCTTTTTCATCTCAGTACTAACCAAATGTTTTCTCCATGGACTGAAACATTCACACTGGAACTTTCTGGAAGGTAGATTTCCAGTTGAATCAAATTGATTTAAATTAAATTCATTTGACTTTTCATTCATGAGCAGTATCCTTGAAGGCAACACTTTGGATTTAGTGTTCTTTTGAGATCAAGTTCATTTGAGCAGCACGGTGAAAAAACTGTGGGCAGAAAAATATCCATCAGAAAATAAAATATTTTTTATCTTGTCAACAGCATGGAGGAATGTGAGGCGCTGTGCACCCGCATGGCCATCATGGTGAATGGTGCCTTCAAGTGTCTGGGCAGCATCCAACATCTGAAGAACAGGTGAGGGTCCTCACATTCTACCTGATGCATTTTAGTAAATACACATTCTTCTTTTTGTATGATTTTGTATGATTTCCATTGCTTAAACTGTAAAGTATATGTAATACCCTGATCGCATAGATTGGCGATAAAAAGAATGTGGTTTGAGATCTACAAAGAAAACATGAAGAAAGGCAGTGCATTCTTGTTTCACCTGTAAGAAGTGATGGTCTTCAAAGAGAGGACTTTCTTTGACTTTAGTTCTTTTTACTTTATTTGCCAACTGTGTGTATGTGACTGTGAGTGAAAGGTATATAGTATAAATAGGTGAGACTTTTTCTCAACACTTTTTTGTGACTTAAAGTACACAAAACATATCTCTGCAAACTAGATACTTCTTACATACTTAAACTATGGACTGTACACACATTGGACGGGTCTTTAAAGTAAGTTAGTTTACTGTAAATGTAAGTCTGTGGAAAACGAGGAAACTTTGACTGTACCTCAAGTTTTTAATTAATTAATGATGATGACAGTCCATCCATCCATCCATTTTCATCCGCTTATCCGTTACCACACTGCACCATACCAACACCCCGTAAACCTTCCTGCGGGTGGTGAGTCCACTGGAACATGACAATCCTTAGGTCTAAATTGTTAATTGTACAGACAAGGCATTACATCAAATCATTCAGTGATTTGAACTCCTGTGGCTTCTGTGAATATGCAGTTGAAGGGCCAATTTTCTTTTTTCCAAGATATTGTAATAGGTTCTTGTTTGGCTTCATTTCTGTCTTTATAAAGTCAGATTTTCACATTTTCTACATTTTATTTCTTATTCTCTTCTATTGTTTCTTCAAATCCTTTGGTAATTGGCAGGGGAACAGTGATAGGACTTTGTATTCTAAGGCTATTTGAGTGTTGTGTTTGTTAACTATCTGATTACTAAAGGGCTTGACACTCTGAGGAAGTCATTGATGGACAACACAGTGCATTGTGTTTTCTGGAAAATAGAATTTAAACAAACTGCACAGAGCACATTGATAGGACTTTCAAACTGATTCTTGGAACCAAAAGGAAAGGGTGATAAGCAAAGAAAAACAAGTTGGTCTATTTGTTTTGATAGATTTAAAAGGCTTTTTTTTTCAGACATTCAGCTCCATCTCCAGAGTCTCTGTCCATTATATCTGGTTCACAAATGTTTCCTCTCAGACTCATGATTCTGTTTTCAACCTTCCTGCCCTCACCCCCCTTCCCCTTAATGGGTTCTGCACATGTCTCCTAATGTGTGTTGCTGCTCCTCAGTCTCAGATATATAACGTCCTTAATCCTCGGCACTCTGCTTGGCTGCCTAAGATTCAACTGACATTTCCCAAGGCCAGCACTTTTGCCCTGAGCCCTGCATGTAACGGTGAGGACCATCTATTACCTTAGGTACAGTCTAGTGACATTATTACCGCTCCATTGTTTGATCTTGTGAGAGGAAGGACGTTACACTCACACACGAGTACCGGACTCATGACAGGGATATGTGGTGGCAATTGTTGGCGGTGGGAAAGATCAATACACCTGGGATAAAGGGTGGAGCAGTCCATTTTTCAAGTCATACTGGGGATTAAGGGAAACGCCTGGAAGAGCAAGGAGGGGGCAACAGTGTCAAGGGTATTTCTCATCAAGAGCGTTTATGTCATGTTATTGGTCGGGCCTTTAGACGAGTGAGAAGAGAGATAAAAAAGAAACGTGAGGAACCGAGGAGAGTTGAGATGTAAGGAGCTAAGATGGAGGGGTAATTGACTGATTCTCCTTTAATTGCATCCTGTCTGTGGGGGAGAAAGGTTTGTAAATAATTTATGAGATATAGGATTGGCGAAAGCTATTGGGAGGGGGCAAACGACAGGAGCAAAGGGAGGAGAGTTTTAACATGTGTCCCTCTTCACTCTACATGCTAGCTGGTAAAAGGGGATTGCACAAGACATGACATGCAAGATAAGCACGGTGTCAACACTGAGGAATTTTTTTTCTTGCCTTTTTTTTCTTTCTTTTTCCCCAGATGTCACATGCACAATTTGCATTCCTTAAGAAATGCTATCTCTTAGTCCTCGGCACACAGTGAATGCTTTCTAATTAAATGCCCCTATCTCTAAAGTACTTGGTGTAATTAATGTTTCATGGGGTGTCGGGCCCCCGTTAATGACTGCAAAGGCAATTAAGGAATGCCTTCTCTGTTTCCTTTTCTTGTCACTGTGCCACCACATGTTTGTGCCACAATGGTGGGTCTCCTCTGTCCTCTGGTTTAACATGTGGATTTCAGAGGTACATTGTGTAAAAGGAACAACATCTACTCCTTAAGTCCAGTCCTTAACACGTGATGGCCTTCAATCATAACTCAAAATAGGGCCTGGTTTATTGTGTGTAGGTGCACAGCGCCACCTGGTATTCAACTCACTGGTTACTCAGACCTATGGTACGAAGTGCAATGGCTCTACTACATACTGTGATTCATCTTTGGTTATTGTTTGTTCCTGTATTTTGTTTACCGTCTTTTTATTTGATAGAATTTGTTTTTTTATATCATTTGAGTTTTTTAGGCCACAGAACTTTTTGCTTTTACAAGCAAAATTAGCTCATGCATCACAACATACAAAATGTGCCTATAGCAGCCCCTACTGGTAAGAGAGTGTAAACTAGCTTTAGCTCCGACCTGTGGTGTTGAGGGTCTCAGTCCAGCAGATGTTATAGCTGCTGCCACTTTGCTGAAGGTAAACGTTCCATCAGACAGCAGGGAATGAAATCATAGAGTGGGTGGGGGGCAGGGCACACCATTGTCACACGGTCTGAACAGCTGACCTGCGAAGCTGGGGGTCCTGCCTCTTCTCCTCTGCCTCCACCCCCAACTACTCCATCTCTTTTTGATTACAACACCCAGAAGGAGACGCAGTATCTCACCACGGGACAGCATTCACATTTTGACCCCCTGTTGCTCACGTGTAATACATGCCCCCCCACCCACCTTACGTCCATCCCATCCCCCTACCCATCTCCTTCAGAAACCTTTCACCATATTACTCTTTCTCTTTTATTAGTATTCTTATTATTCCTCCTACCCTTGCTCCCAGGTGGCAGGCCTTCCAACTCAGCCACCCGCGTCCTTGTTAGTGCTGCCCTCTTTGGTTCACTCATCACCCTGCCTTTGTCAGCACGTGTGTAGCACTGAGGCCACAAATCATCTGAAATAATCTACTTTAGTTGCCGAAAAATTTCATGGCATGTCAGGCAGGCCTGGGAGATTACGGACTGAATATCAGAAGA
>NC_024307.1:29237311-29327458 GCF_000523025.1 Cynoglossus semilaevis | reverse complement strand
TATTATCCTCCTTTATGATTGTTAAATATATCCCACTTACCTGTCCTGATAGTGAGCCGCCCTAATCATTCACGCTTCAACACATTTATGCCAAAGTGACAGACTAGCAAAGGAATAAGGAATAAAAAAGTGAACTGAAGGAACCAATAAAGGCAGCTTCAAAAGCTCCCCTGTAATCTTGTCATTTTGGAAGGCCATCCACTCGCTGTGGCTGGATGTTTCCCCCCTGATTCATATCATTCACACTCCCTCAATCATAGAGTACTCTGAGTAAGTACACACCACAGCCCACCGTCTTATTTTTTTTCCCCTACTTGCCTTAAGCGCGTCATGATATAAAAGTAGAGGCTGAAGTGCCTTAAATGTATTACGTTAATGGGTCTAGTAGCAAAGGAGAGTTTTTACAAGAGCACCATCGAAAAAGTGTGGATCAAAATGGACGTCGAAAGTCCAATAAACTGCCGTCGGCATCAGCTTTGCAGGTGTGCCATAACAAAATGGTTCACGGCTCTTAAGTGCATGTCACAGACAGAGGTAGATGACAAAATAAGTCTCTTTAAGGTTTACAACAGTTGGGCAGTGGAAGTGTAATTAAGATGGCAAGGACATTGACAGACACAGATGGTAGACTGTGACTGTATATGCACCCGGTGTATCCTGAGAGCTGTCGCCTCTAAAAATGTCTCTATTCCACGTATGTGTTCTGTATTAGACTGGGTTGAGATGCAGGACTTGGTAGTTACATTGTGTTCTTCTCTAGCTGCCAAAATGCTGTTTATGTAGTAATTTCATTATATATTTCTCAAGGTATACATGTTTGAAAGACCTGCAGTAAAAATATTTACAAGCCAGATGACGGTGTGCATGTTAAATCACATTTAAGTGCAGCAGGCAGACATTGTGTTTATACTGCATAGCTTTGAGGTACACAGATGCTAGCAATCATAATAAAGCCCAAACTGAGGACAAGTCAGGGTCGCACATACGGATTCATATTGTTTCCCAAACTGCAAGCTAAGGTCACATGGTAAGGTCAGGAGCAGAAGGTCATTGGCATACACTCAGTCTTTGTCCTTGATTCACTCCTAAAGGCCAATAACAGATTGGTTGGATCCGTTGTTGTTGTTATTAATATTATTAATAAGAATATTATTATTATAGCAGTGTTAATTTTGATTTATGCTGTTTCTCCATTTTGACTTTCAGTTAAACTTTTCAGTATTTTCAGGAAAACCCTTTTTATTTTAACATCAGTACCACCGAACTGTTTCAAAGATTGATAATGTGTCCAATGAGATTACATGTAAATGTAGCTTTTCATGTTTTAAAATTGTACACATATTACTGTTTATCCCTTAGCAGATAAACACGAACAAAAAATGTGTTTTAGCGTACTTTTTTTTTTTTACCTTCACCTGACTCACCCTAGATAAAAACCCATACATCCATCTTCCCGTCTCCATTCTGACTGTGTCGCTCCTGCCTGGAGCTGTGTGAGCCCCCCCTCCAGGAACTTTTTTGGATGCCTTCCTGCCGGATCAAAGCATCGGACCACCTAAGCCACAGTGTGGCCCTTTGCCCCACGTCCACCCTCACCCCAGTGGACCAAGATACGAGGTCTGTCAGCGGTGAGGGTGACCTTTCCAGAATCCCCTCAGATGAAGGACGGCTGCAGAATTACTTCCTGCCAGTCGTGGCCTTATCTATGTCTGGCCGTTGTTTGTTTTAAATTACACGGAACAACGACTTTCCAGCAGACCAGGGTGGAGGAGAGGATTGAACAGGAATAATGAAAATGAAGAAGAGGGAGCTGCAGCAGCACGAACATGACGAACATGGCTCGGCCATGCTGTTCTCAGCTGCTGTGTGCATCTCTGATGTGGTGGGATGTGGGGTTCAACAGCACAATCCGTTAAATTTTTTTTCTCCACAGTTGTCCTCCACTGAAATTGCCAAATCTTGCTGCTGTACTTTAAATCACGAGTCTCCAGTTAAAGGATAATTAGCTGCTTAAAGCACGCAGCGCTTCAGCCACGACCACGCGCAGACTCTAAAATTACACTTTCCCCACACAGGCGCTCCATTTGAGGACACACAGACAGTCGTGAACCAAAGATGAAAGAGATGTTTGGTTGTGAATATGGAGATATGCTAAAAATGATGAATATGGAAGGAGGATATTCTCTTCCCAAAGCGCTGCCTAAAGCTGCTTTGTGGCTGCATTAAAAAGAAACAAAAGTAATACACCAAAGAGGTGGAATAAGTTCAAAAGAGATTCAGGACCAACACATCCATTCTTCTAAATCATTCTTTTTCCTGGATTTGTTTAATTTTCTGCACATGCTGGTTAAATTAAATGAATAAAGCACATTTTCTGCACCCACATATTAAACTTAAGAGGAGGATTATGCTCATAATTCTAATTTGAAGTTCACTGTGTTGATGTGTGTGTGTGTGTGTGTGTTTGTGTGTGTTGTCATATTGACAGTAGTGTTGGAGTGTCGTCATACTATAGTGTTTATAGTGTCTGTCTCTCTCTCTCTCTCTCTCTCAGTTCAAAGTTTCTGTGCCAGACCAGTTGTGCAGGAACACAGTATTCCAATTATGGATTATTACTGTCAGGAAAATAATACGCCACCATAGGTGTGTGTATATTACTTTGAATTTTCTGTAATCTGCACATAACAATGAAGTTATGTAAAGGCAGCCTTTAATTAACATCTCTCTATAAGACTAATCACCAAACCTCTAAAATGCTTATAAAAAAAGATTAAAAATGAATTAATTTGCTTTTCTTGTCTACATTCCTCTATTAGAGGTCACTCATTTTTACACAATTGACCTTTAAAGGAAGCCTTCAAAAAATAAAACACTCTTTGCCCTTTGACAGATAACAGTGAAAACAACCACTTCAACAGGGGCAATTAGTTTATATTATTAAATTAAAACAAGCGACAGCGCAGCTCTCATGTCCGAGGCTTTTGTCATAAATATTCACACTCAGTGGTCTGATATTTACCAAAATGATTTGACTCTATGAGATTTTGATCACATCCATGTGGCATAAAAGCTGCAGACGGCTGCTGCCTGTTTAATTTAGTCTCTGTAGACAGAAGGCACACGTGTCTCAGACGACTGAAGAGGTCTGGAAGGGGCTTCATAACAACGCAGCCAATCATGGACGTGCTCCGGCTCTTAAACCCATTCAGTGCGTTATAAACCGAGAGCAATATTTGGAAATCAATCTTTTTGACAGACAGGAAGCCAGTGTGAAGGTCTAAGAAGGAGTGCAGGGATATCATCCACCTTTTTTCAGCATTGGCCAAGAGTCAAGCACCAGACTTTTTGAATGAGCTGCAGCTGTGTGATTGATTTCCTCACACCCAGACCTATAAACGCACCATCAGTGTATCAGGTTAACAGAAAACTAATCTGAAAAAGCCCATATTTATATAAACACTTACAGTGGTGGTCTTTTGGTTTTGAATCTGTCAATGTGGCCAATGACTTTCAAATCATCACCATCGACTGAACTTAAACTTCTGGCTTGAGTTGTGAATGGGTTGGATTAAAGCAGTTTCCTGAGTCTGTGAGAGTTCACCCGAGAGAAGAGATGGTTTTTAATTAAAGACCAGTGTAGGGGGTAAAAAACCTGTTAGCAGATTGAGGAGTTTTGATCTGGAGTGACGCTGTGCTGATCGGATTAAACTCCTATAATCCTCCTTATAACCTCTGTGGGCACAAATACATCAGCACCATTTATATCAAGTCATTCATTTCAGTTCCAATGTAAAGCCACCCAGTAGAGTCCATACTGGACTTGGTGGTGTGATAGATCTTTTTTCTAATTTTGACTATTTTGAAAACTACAAGAGGAAGGAATGAAGGAATGGTCAAAGTGCATAATTTATTTCTCCACCTCGGAACTTTAGACCCTTAGACATGAGACGATGCTTTTTTTGTGCATTTTCATAGGTCTCACAGTTTATGAATGGCAGATAAGTAAAGTGGTCCACTTTGCATCCTTTAATTCAATCTTTGCTGGTAAAAGAGGACATCAGAAACCCTGCAAAAATGAATTTATTTCATATATTGTACTTTAATTTCTTATTCTGTAATTGAAAAGAAATAGATGAAGATTTTAAGTCCTTTTTCTGAGGATTATTCTAGCACTGCATCCATTTTTTTTTTCATTTTGAGTGGTTCCTTTCACTTTACAAAGGTCAGCATGAAGAACAATTCCAAAAGGATTGAAGTGCTGTCCAGCAGATGTTCACTTAACAGAGTGCAAACTTTGTTCACTGCGAGGAGTGCAACATCATGTGTCTTGGAGTTTCCACCGGGGGACGCTTTTGATCCCCTGTAGTGTACAGCCCCTGAGAAGATCAGAGTTTACATACGGTCCTTAGATCCTTCAAATGAGCTGGAAGACAGGTTCATTTCATTATAGAGAATAAAAAATAAAAAAACACAAATATCTGCTTTTTTGAGGTGCTTTCATTTCCCTAACACGACATATTGCTGCAAGACGATGTTTTAACACTGTGTCTTGCGTGGACGTGAAGCAGAGGACTTTAGTTACAGTAATGATATATGGGTTTGTTTTATTTACTAGGGCTGTCAAACGTGCTAACTGCTTGAATTCGTTGGTGAAGATTAAAGTTTATCTCCTCGTGTCATCAACTCCTCCTAAATGAGAATCCAGAGAGTGTTGTTTTGTCACACACAGGTTTTCAGTCATTTCATTTCCGTCCTAATAATTTCAAGCACTGAAGGAAATATTGTTTGATTACCTATTATCTTTCCACTTATTGAATGAACACAAACAGCTTCATCACTCACCCCCCACCTCACCCTGATTAGTACTGCACCGACTTGTGGAATGTAGGATTTATGTAACCTACTTTGATAAACATTATATATGGAGAAGAATTTTTCTCAAACTCTGTTCTTGTATCTTGAAGCTTATCTGCTCTTCCAAAAGGGACCCTCGGTCCCATGAGGTTCTGTCATCCAGCACAACAGCTCCAGCAGAGGGCTTCACTTTTCCTCTTCCCAGCTTAGGGACTGTGCAGATCTGTGCTCTTTATTCACCACATCACTAATTGCCAGTGAAGGCTGGATGGAGCATGGCTCCCGTTGCATGTAACTCTTAGTACGAGACCACAACGGACACGTCCACGGGTGTATCCAACATTAGGGAATTAATTAGGTAGAAAACAATGGGTCATGAGAGCGCTAACGACAGAATAACAAGGCACCTAGTTCTGTTTGGTGCTCACCGACACGTGGCGTACAACTGGGGAGATGCAGTGCTAATTGGCGTTGCAGATTAGCAGCAGCACTTTTTTGCGTCAAAGTTTTTGTCAAGTGTGGTTTCATCAGAAAGCGTGATGACATATTTAGGACTGTGTTTTGGTTGTTTTTTTTTTTTTTTTTTTTTTTTTTTTTCCTGTGTCCTGTACTATCATCATTAAATGTGTTTTTCTAAAGATTATTTAAATTTGGGTTTTTTTTTTGGGATTATTTGAATTGTATCAAAGCTGTCTGGTGAGTTATGTCCTTTTCATTTTACCCATATTTATTAAAACATAAAAATTCACAATTCTACATTTAGCTCTAGTTTGGTTTTCAACAAATCCTGAGGGAAAAGTCGGACTCTGTTAACCGAATCTCTTAAGACAGCTGCGTGCTGTTGCTCCAGGCAATACAAATGCGTTTGAGCTGGTGAGATTTACCCAAAACATTTGAATTATTCCTAAAAGAAATTCTTTTTAGCGCTAGTGGGAGTAGAGTAACCGATGACCCCTTTTTACATAACAAATGATAAAAAATAATAAAATGTAGAATTAAACATTTATTAGATTCACACGGTTAATAGCTGGCTGCATGAAGTTGGCTGGTCGTTGTGGTTGCTGTAACCTTGCGCACTACCGTGATTACTTTCTAAAATCACCTTTTTTTTTATAATGATCTTCATCCGTTTTTTTCACAGTAGATGCAGTGAATCGTGTTGTTTTACGTTGTAAAGATGGGAGATGAGGGTTATTCATCACCTAGCAACAACTTTTTTTTGAATGTGCTGCTTTTGTTCTCTGCCACTCATGGCTTCCACTGTTGCCCTCCAGCTAAACACTGGATGTTTGAAAATGCAAAGAGACAATGAATGGAATAAAGTAGAAAAAATGTCATTACATCAAACCTTCCGTACAGAGAACCGCCTTGTATCTGGAGCTGAGCGCTAACTTCCACGTGTGTGCTGTAGGTTCGGCGATGGCTACACGGTGACGGTGCGTGTGGGTGGCTCTCCTCCTGCCCTAAAGCCGGTGGAGGACTTTGTGGAGCAGACGTTCGCAGGAAGTGTCCTGAAGGAAAAGCATCACAACACACTGCAGTATCAGCTGCCATACACACCGGGGGCTCTGGCAAACATCTTCAGCCAGTTCATCAGCCACCAACAGACGCTCGGTGTGGAGGATTACTCTGTGTCTCAGACCACTCTGGACCAGGTAAGAACAAAGAACCTTTTTTTTTTTTTTTTTTTTTTTTTTTTTTTTTTTACTAAACAAAGTTTTATGGTGGCTCATAGTTGTGGTATAATGTTGAAATATTTCCAAGGGAAATAATTTTTAAAGAGATTGTTTTTCATCAGGTTACCTGATATATAATTCATTATCATGGCAGCGTTTTTTTTTTAGAAAAATATTTTGGTTACTCCTACTATTTGAAAAAATGGTCAACTCAAAAGAAAATACTGTACTCTACATTCACAAGTTATTTACTCACAGTGTGTACTTTATAATGTATGTTTTCACATTTTCAAGTGTTGGTAAATATTAGGCGCTGGTGAAAAAGAAAGATAAACTGTATTCAGTTTGTACAGATAGAAACTGAGAAAATATTTTCTTCTACCTATTATTAATCTAATCTTCCACAGACTGTTCTCTATATACTAAGAAGATCAACCAACTTTAGTGGACATCATCACACTCCTAAGTGAGGGTTTAAATTTTAAACCCTCACTTAGGAGTGATGGAATCTTTGGTGCGTCTAAACAGTTTCAGGACTTATTTTTCAATATACTTATCATGAATTATTATAAAATAATACAGAATATTCACTTCTTTTCTCTTTCTGGTTGCATGGCTTCCAGTCTCTTATATTCAGGTTATTATATTTTGGCCTTACATGTTGTCAGATTAAAAGAAATCTGCCCTAAGGCCTTCAGAATCAGCAGTAATGCAGGCCCTGGGAGCCTAATGGCAGTGACATTGTGTTTTTTAACCTATCAGATGTTGAGTTGGCCACATCAAGGCTGTCTAGCTGGGTCAGAGTTACATTGGAAATTTGAGTGATTTGATTGGATGTTTGGAGGACAGACAGTCTGGAATCTAACAATCTGCACCAAGTGACTTGCACTGTGTGTGCTGCTTTTGTCGAACAGACATTCTCAGCATGAACTGACTGAAAACTTATGCTGTAAATTCAACAGGACAGACTGGACATTCAGAATCAGAAGGGATGGCAATCAAAAAGGATTTGTTGTTAGAACTGGAAAACATAGATAATCTGTACAACAGTAACTGAACTCTGAATCCTGAACTCTGAACTCTGAATCCTTAAGGAAAGAGGACTTTTTTTTATTTTGTCATTACTGTTGCTTTTTGATATACAGTACGTCGCAGTTGTGGTCGATTGTACTTTGTGGATTTGTAGTTTTAGTCGTTTTTAAGGCTACATCAGTTATCTCAGCTATAACGACTCGTCATATTATATTTCTGCATAATATAGATGGGTTCTACAGACATAATTAGGTCATTAAGATATGGATTTACTCAGGCAGGATACCACTGAGGGCATAGATAAGAAATGGTACAGTACGCCACAGTACACAATTGAAATATACATATATAGTATCGTGCAAATGTATTCGACAATGTAATAGGGCTAACTATGTGTGGGTGTGAAAACAGTAATAAAAAAAATTATATATCATTGTAGACTTAGTACATGTATTTACCAGTAATGTTTGTACTGTACAGTATGTACAGTACAAACATTACTGGTGAATACATGAACATCAAGAGGCAAAGATGTAATCCATTCAAATTAAGACTTTCTGTCAGAGGAGGAAAATAGGATCTGTTATTATGTCATTATGAATGACAACAGCTCTGTAATGGTTTGGGGCTGAATTTTCAGACTATGTAAGTTGCACTAGAACATTATAATTTTTGTCATGTAGTACAAGTAAAGAAAATTAATTTAAAAAATCAGTGCTGTCTTAAGGCTTTGCATTAGCCTTGAACTGATCTTAAGATAATCCAGCCTGGTTCTGCGGAGTGACAGCTCAGTTTAGCAGATCATGAAGTCATTAATCAATGTATTCAGCATTTTAAGTGCTCTCTGTTAATGCCCGTCTGCACAATCCAGGATAAGATTCGTAGATCTATCACTGCCTCCACGTTTTCTTCCCCCATTCCGGCTGTCAGTCTGACCAATGAGGTCCACACAGAGTTTGGTGTAGCCATAGTTCATCCTCCAGCTCTGAGTATCGATCACGGTGGGCTTTCTTTATCCATTCACCCGCTCATACAAAATTCCGCTTTGACACAGCCCATATTTTACTGCAGCCCAGGTGAACTATCCAGCCCGGCCACACACTGTCTTTTTGACACAGCCCCTGAGGACACGGTGCAATCAGGAACTCAGTGGCAAGTGTGAGTGTGTCTGTTTAGGTGAGCCAGTTATTAGCTCAGCAGAAGATGGCCAGGTGGGGAGGGGGTATGGGGATGACCTCTGAGGCTCTCCAGAAAGGTCAAGGCTCCGCACCACCACCGGAATAGAGAAAAGATTAGTCTGAGAGAAACCGAGGGTTGGTTTTTTTTAGCTCCTCAACTTTTCTACAGCTTTGTTGTGTAAAATAAAACTATGTCACACTAAGACCACTACAGGGATTTCAAGCTTGCCATTAGCAACACAGTGCTAATTCAAGATAAAGCCTATTTTTGCTATGTTATTTAAATAAAATAAACCCTTCAGGGGGAGCTTAGCTTTCCGCTATTACAGGAAAGAAATTTATGACGATCTAAATGCTTTAATCCAGTCTGGTTTACAGACAGATTATGTTTCTCCTCCAGGACTCAGTTTGCGCTGCAGAGATCAGTAGTGTTGAGACAAACCATTACCTCTAAACCTGAAATCTTTTGTTTTCTTATTTGTGAACTCACCCCACATTCGACTCTGGTCAATATTTACCAGATCAGAGGTAGTAAATAAATCATACTCAGAGGAGGAGGTCACGGAGGTGACAGCAGGAGAACCTGTGGAGCCCCAGACGGTCACCTTTCAGCTGGTGATTTATAGACAGGCGCCCTGACCTATAGTATAACACATGACTTGCACTACAATTAATATTGATCCATGCAGCTGGGAGGTGAGGCGCTAACGCTGATGGTGGAGACGCTGCGGACGAGACGGAGCGTTTTATGGGGAAAAATCAACTTTTTTGACCTGTTTTTCAGAAGTAGATCAGACAACAGCAATGTGAAAAGATTTTTTTCACCTTGTTGCACCTCTGCTAGCATGGGATGGTTGAACATGGTGAACAAAACATTTTTTTGTGCAATCCCACTTTGGTGTTGACTGGCTTTGTTTAAAGTAGAAAATGTCGCATCACACTGGGTGTTTACGGAAGTAAATATAAATGCTATGTCGGTGTATCAATTTAGAGATTTTTGTGCCATTGATTAGCAATCATTCAGTGTTTAGATTCAAAATCTAATATATATATGTATGTATATATATGTATATATATATATATATATACATATATATATATATATATATATGCTCACTATTAGTTGAAATATCAACTTTTTTATGCACTGTGCCCTTCTGTTCTTTTAATTTGCACTGACGTTTCCGGTACTATTTCAGTAGCTGTCAGTTATTTACCTATTCTTACTTATTCTTTGATGCGTGCTGTTCATTCTCTGATGCCACAACCTTTATTATAAATGCCACGTGGTTATATTTAAGCACATGAGTCAGACCTGTCATCTCTGATGAAATATCCAGTATGTCTTTTTTTTCCTAATTTCCAGCATCTACTTAAATAAGATGACACTAATGCCCACGTACATAAAGCATGAAATATCAAACCAACGTACAAAAAAAGGACCAGAAAGAAAAATGAAAAAGTTTCCAGTCCCTATAGAAAAGTCAAAATGTATTTCCATCTTAGAGAATATGTTTTTTTTTCCAATTAGGTTAAAGTGTCAATATTATTGACACTTTAAACTCATATTTATGTTAAGTTTCCACTGAACTTAAGGAAGTTTTTTGTATGTTTGGTAGCATTTCAGACAACTAGTGGATATTACACGGCAGGTTAAGCTAGTTTAAATTTTGGAATTGGGAAATTTAACTACCATCAAGAAAAATAGAGTAAATTCAATCCAAATCCAAAATATTGGTTTTCATTCCATGATGCTGATTTTATATAGTACCGCATTAAGCTGCTCCATTTCTGCTGGATGTTGAGCCTGTTGATCTGCAGACGGTGAAGACGTCTCCTCATGTGCCTTAATATCTCCCTGATATTAAACTGCGTGATTCGATTCTCATTAAGGAGCACATCTACATAGTTTTTTGAGAACTTTCCCCTTTTAATTCACTGCCCCATTGATGCTGTAAGGACCAAAACAACAAGCACTTCTCTGCTTTGAAATGCTCACGGCGTAATTGCTAACGTGTTACCCGCATTACTTTGCATGAAAAAAAAACATGTCAAAAGTTGCATTGCTGCCAGAAGTTAATTGGTGCAGCTGTAAAATGTGTGTAGAAAAACCTCTAACGAAGTTCAGGGATATGAACTCACAGCAGCAACTTCATCAAGGATATACCAAGTGACTTTTTCAGATACAGTAAGTTATGTCATTTCTTCCTTCAGGCCATAGCAATGACACGTGTGTATGTTGATGACTTTTTGCATTGCACCGTGACTCGATGCAAGGAGGTAAATGGGTGATTCAGTGTCCTTCACCGGCTCGGTTCTGCCTGAACGGCCATCAAATAAACACCTAAATGCTGCCTGTGTAATGTAATTAATGGCTGTTTCCATCTGTTATGAGGGGAATGTCGCTCAGCAGCAACAGAGCGTGACTCTCAGGTCAGGCTGGATGGTCGACTTAATGCAAAAATGCAGGGGGAAGCAAAATAGCATCACTATGAGGGAGTTGTTGCTGTGGTGCATTAATAAGGCTCTCACCAAAAGTTACAGTGAAAACTAAGCCTTTTATTCAGACGTTATTTTAAATTTGAAATGCATGACTCAGGATGACTCAGGAGAGTTGGGCAGACCGTCTGGATTTGTTTGCCCATTTCATTTTAATGTGATGTGCGGGCAACTTTGACCGTGATCGACATTACTGATGGTTTTATATTAGAAAAAGAGAAGTTGTGGAGACTGTGGGCTCAGGTGTTCCTCAGCTGATGCTTTTTCAATATAGAACACGGATTTGCAATGTACAGAGGGCCGTAATATGTCTGGCCAGGCAGCTTTGGCGAAAGGCAGTCAAATAAAATTCAGATTTTGGTCTCACGTTACTGTTTAATAATAATAATAATAATACATTTTATTTCATAGGCGCCTTTCTGTCACCCAAGGGCACCTTACAGTGAATACAAAGATAACAACACAGCATTATAAAACAATAAAACATTGAATCATTAAGAACAAGTTAAAATACAACAGTGGAATATCAGACGGAGAAGGCAATTTTAAATCCATTAATTTTGGAATCCAGTTGTGAGCCATATTAGACAGGTCGACCTGCCCGATTTGGCCTGCGGGCCACCAGTTGATTACCACTGGTTTAGGAGCAGTTATTTATCCCTAAAATGATTTATTTTAAAGAATTATTTTAAGACTAGCTCTTGGATCAACTATTTATTTTGCACATAGAGTTTTTCATTGTTGTTTCAGTCATGAAGGAAAAATCTGTTTGTTTCCAGTTGCAGAGTTTTTGAAATTTGTAATTAATTGAATTTGCTTCTTTTAGTTAAACCTTGAACAGTTCCTGGAAAAGTCACCTTTCCTGAACTTTTCATTTTCCACTGTTTATTTTCTCATAAAAGCTTAATATCCTCCAATTACCCCAGATGCTCTGTGGGCAACAGAAGCCGCAGCCGGTTGTGTTTATTCGTGTCGTACCATGTTGCTCCAAGGATTAACGTCAGGAATGTTTTCTTTGGAAATGGTGTTTGTGCCAAGTGAGTCTGTCCTTGATGAAGTCAAATGGAAAAAAGAAAAAAGATATTGAAAAGTAATTTGAATTATAGCATTGGTACACAGTAGAAAACTTTTTTTGAATGTTTTCCTTCTGTGGTGAAGTCGTACGGGAGACGGGACTAACACCTTCACTGTCAGGTCTGTCAGGCGTTAAGTAGAGCTACGGCCAAACTGATAAACTAAATGTGTTACATGAGTAATTACTGGCAGGAGGCCATGTTTCCACTTCCACAGGGGTTTAGAAAACTTAATACATCACCTTAATGAACAAAATGCTTTCATTGCTCAGAAAAAAAAAAAATATATATATATATAATATACATATATCACATTCAATCAATTTTTCGTGATTGTGATCGAATTAATCGTGATCACATTATTATAGATTAATTAACATCCCTTTTCTGTATATTGCTGGAACAGAAATACAAATAAATGCAAGTTTGGTTCTATATGTGAATAATAAAAAAATCCTTAAAAGTCCTTAAATAACATGTGCAAAACCTATTCAAGATTTCCATAGAGTTACATTGAGTTGGCTGATTTTAGTCATTACTGAGCATCCTGACAGGGGTTTGTAGACTAAGGTGAGAGTTGTCTCCAAAACTTTGGAGAACCCATTGTCCTCAACATTGTTAATCAGTCTGCCATCCCTCACAATTCACTTTTCAAGATTTACTCAAATATTGGATATGGTGTGTCATATTACCACATGCATTAAAATTTGTTAAAGGTTTAAATCTGAATAATCTTAAGAAATTAATTAAAATTAGCACATTGATTTTTAAAGCTCAAATAAACATACATTTGATCTTTAATTCTGCAATTCAATCAATGTTACACCAGAGATTTCAAACATTTATTTTACATGTAAAAAAAGTAAAGATTTATTATTATTATTATTAATAGTAATAATCCTTCAATGCTTCCATCTGCAGAGAAATCATGGGTTGTGTCTCACTGAAAGATACAGAGAACAGCTGCAGAGATGTTTACAACACGTTAAAGTCCACACTGATTTGCATCCACACCTGAGGATTGGTGTGTTTTGGCAGTAAATGGGCACATCACAGAGCGGATAGTTATAGTTTGACTTCCTTTTTTAGCTGACCAGTCAACATAAAGTGGTGTTCCTGATGTGAGACCACCACCGTTGGTCTGGAATCGAATTCTTCTCCATCCTATTGTCTTCAGCTGAACAGTATAATATTCACAGATGCTTCAGAGGAGCTTTTGTTCATAAGTTGATTGTGTTTCTTTTTTCTCTCTCAATGATATTCCAGGTCTTTGTGAATTTTGCAAGGCACCAGCAAGGGGAAGAGGAGTCCCAGAGCTATGAAAACCCAGTGGACACTTCAGATGAGGAGCCTAAGACGATAAACACCGTGTTTTAGGTTTTTTTTTAGGTTTTTAAAAGCAGTTTACACAAACATGGGTCGTGCAATAGAGTCTAATAATGTAGCCTTAAACATTGCACTGAAAATGGACTTGAAAATAAATATTAGGAATTATTGATGTTGAAACAAATGAATCATTGACGACTTAGAAATGATCAGTTGGATCTTTCACACCTTCAGGTCTGATCGTACACTGAAGCATCTACACATTTAGGTGATCACGGTAGACAACGTCAAACTGAGAACACAGCCTCCACACTCACCTGATCTTCATATACAAGAGCATGACACACCAAAGAAACAGATTCACCTTAGGATTTTGGAAGTGGAAAGTGAACACCTTGTCATTGTGACACAGCACACCACTGCACACAACCAAAGGTGACCTCTGTTTTTAACCCATCACCACAGTGAACAGTGGGCAGCTTTAAGCGCCCGGGGAGCAGTGTGTGGGGACGGTGCCTTGCTCAGAGCACCTCAGTGGTAACTTGGCAGCTGGTAGACTCAAACCTTCCGGACCCAAGTCCACTTCCCTAACCACTAAGCCACCACTGCCCAAAAAATCTATTAAATTATTTTCAAATTCCGATTCAGATTATTTTTCACCAAATGTTTACATTTTCAGTTGTAGTTCAATCTTAGGTTGACCCTTCTGACCTTAGTAGTCGTAGCCTTTTATCTCACCTAATCAGGTCACACATGGTACGATGCATTAATTACCACAAAAAAAAATTTTGTTTTTTTATTTTGATATTCCCACTTTTAAGAATTTCAAAGGAAGAAAAAAAAATCTAATTGACAAAAAAGCTAAATGTTTACAAAGACGACAACAACACACATCAGCCTCACTCTGTGATTTGCCCCACTCCAATGGAATGATTGAGACTGAGCAGAAATGATTAATAACTACTCTGTCAAGTGCACTGGCTTTGAATGAGCCTCCAATCAGTTGTAGATGATGTTTAATGAAAGGCGCCGGTTTTCATCTGAGTCAGCCAGTCAAACGTGTTTGGTCTGGAGTAAAAGCAGCACATCTCCTTCCTGTACCAACCACAGCTTATTAGCCACCAGTGACCCATTAAAAGGTGATTTATTTTTTTTTGTTTGTTTTGTTTTTCTCTCCTTTTTTTGTTAGAAGATGATTCTGGACCAATTTATAAATCTGTGTCCACAGTTTTTCTTTTCAAAACACTGTTCTCTTTTCATATGGGATCCCTGCACAGCTATGAACCTAATTAACAATGCTTTACTCAAATTGTTTACGCTGCTAATTTGATTATTTGACCAAAATTTTTTAAACAAATTTGTCAACAGCTTACTTGTTTAGTTGGTTCCAGGTGGATATGTAACGCATCCACATGTACTACTTAAGTAGAGCTGAGTGTCATCAGCAAAAGAAGTAATACAGAGCTCTTGGCAGCCAGTGCTTTGACCAAGAAATAATATTTTTACAGTGTCTGCTAAGTTTTAAAATGTATTTTAAGAGATAGAAACGGCTTAGTATTCGCTGAAAGTAAAGGTTTATATTGCGTTGTGTACTAAAGATTAAATATACATCTCTTCAAATGTTCTGTATCTCAATAAGAGATTAAAACACAAAGGGTTGAAAATGTTAAAGTCCGATTGCTCGTGATTATTCAACGCCATATACCAACTGTAGAACTGCATGAAGAAAAGACCCTGCCCTTTCAGAAGAACTGCAAAGGTCAGTGGGTAAATGCCAGATTACACAGTGACCGTGTTTGTCCCAGAGGGCACTGGAACCACATCAACTAGCTTTAATTGACAGTACGGCCTCAGTAGTATCTGATTTGTTACTGATTTTGCAACTCAGGGAAGAAAATGTGTTTTTGATATCTTCTTGTAAGTGAAATAATCCTTATTTTTATGATACTGAGGTTTAAATTTGTTCTGATGATGTTGAATAAGAGATGATGTTGTTGCCTACGTTTGTAGCAACATCTTGGGAAAACTTAAAAATGTTAGTAGTCTGTATATATATTTCTGAGTAAACTCCTATTAGTATCTGCTCTAGGGATAATATCAGTACTCCACACAGGTTAGATATAAGAAATGACCACAACACTGCCCTGCACTGTGAATAATAACATATTACTTTGTATTTGCTTAATGCCAAGATGATTAATTAAATATGTAATCAAGTTTTACTGTGACTTTGGCCTGAATGTTTATGTGTTGTGCTGTGTTTTGTGACCGGTGACTTTGTGCAACCTGTTTTTATTGTCTTGCCCTTTCATTTTTACAGCTACAGTTTTTGTCTTTGAGACTTTGTTTTTCAGTTTAGAGCTTATCCGTCACGTGACTTACATCCAGAGATGACATCGAACCACGGTGAGTTTTTCTCCCTACACACTCCAATAAATGTGTCTTTGTCAGAGAGGACAAACAGTACAACTACACAACATGTGACACAGTTCTCCTTCTTAATGACGTGTTTAAATTCTTTTCTTTTCAACCATTGTCAGTATTTAGTATGGAGAGTTAATTTAAACTACTAACTTAAATTATTGTTTTGTTTAAAATCAGGGTTTTCTGTACAGTACTTAACACTTAAGTCTCTAAAGAGCTGTTTGTTTTTCTCCTTAGGTTTAAAAGTATTTCATTCATTCATTATAGTCAGGCAAAGGAAAAGGAAGAAGAAAACAACTGCAGTTTCTAACACGTATTTTTCTACTTCTTTGTGTATAACAGCACTGTGTCTCCATCCACCATCAGAGTATTGGAAATCATTGAAAGTGACAATTTATGAGAAAAGACTTTTCTTCAAGTGATTGAGACCTGTGGCTGTGCTTCTTGGCACTAAATGGGCTTTAACTGAAATGTTTGTGTATTGGCTGCTAAGACAAAAACTAAAGGGTGTAAATAAGACTTGGAACATGATGAGTTAACAAACTTGAGAAACTGGAGCTCAGGTGTGGACAATCACACTGGACTTCATTAGTTTAATATTTTTACTCTCCAATCTGCCAGACACATTATTGACCACCTCTGGCCTGAAATCCTGCAGCAGCCAAAACTTTTTCTTGAACTCGACAGTGTCTGGATTTACTGCCTGCTCTTTGTTCATATATAACACCTCTTTTCTTTTTCTTTAACTCATTAGAGAACGCTGAGCTCCGTGGCTCCCTGCCACCGGCACTCAGCCAGGTGAGAACTCCGCAGACGTGACGAAGCTCAAGTTTTAAAGTAAGACAACTTGTCAAACTCCACCATTATTTTTTTCCAGCATATTTCCTTTCGCTGCACAACATAGGAGGAGGGTTTCGTTATTATTTTTTTATTTAAAGAAGCAGATTCAGATCAGGAGACTTTGACGCAGACTTGTTTTTAATATATCTGAATCACCCATTCTTTCTTCAGTGATCATAATTAAACATTAAACATGATTAAAACATAATAAACAAGACTCAGAGGGAACTATTGTTGACCTTAAATGAAATGTTTATATCATTGTCTGCCTATTTTTTAAGAACACTTACATTTTCTGGAATGTGTGCAGTGTGCAGTGTTTCAATTTTTGGGTTGATTAAATATTGAATAGTTTAGAAACAGACAGAAAAAACAGTCAGTGTCACGGCAATGTGTTTTTTTTTTTGTCAACGCTACACCACACGATATTGTGATATGTCTTTTATTCTATATACGGTCAAATTGCAGCCTTTTATAGAATGAACATGAATTTATCCGACCATTTATTTCTAAAGAAAAACTGTCTTCTTCATCAACCTTCCTTGTTTTGGAGCCAGCCATTCTGTCATAGCTGTGTCCAGCCGATAATAATCCATAATCCAAAATAATCTAATCTCGTAAATTTATCAAAGAATGGCCACAGGTCTAGACAGAACCATCACTGCGTCCAGGTTTTTATGTATATTTATATATTTATATAATGTAATATTTTAATTTACTAAATCATGCAGATTGTCTTAATCATTTTAGTTTAAACTTTAAATAGGAGTTTTGACATTTTGTGTTCTGTTTCATTCATTTCCTGATTCATTCATATTTTCAGGGTTTTATTATTGAAATATTGTATAGTAAAACTGCTGGCAGCCCAGGTACAGTTTGGTTTATCACAACTCAACCCTAAAAATACCAATATTTAAAGTTTGGTTTAATTCTCTCCACAGTTTTATGGTAGTTTTTGGCAGCTGTATTCAAGTAGTCTTAGATATCTTTCTATTAGCACCTCTGATAATTTAATTTTATCACAGAGACAACAGTTTACAACAGTAACATGTCTCTACTCCAGTTATCTTTCGTATGCATGTACTGTATGTATGTATATACAAACATACGTACATGTATATATATATATATATTTCTTGTACTAACATCGTGAAGACCTGAAGGCAAGTTTGTAAACTGATAAACTTATGTGCATGATAGGACTTGAAGAAGACACTTGATAATGTATTTTTCTGAAATATAATAAAATGAAATATAAAAACAACAATACTATCAGAATACGGCGTTATCATAGGTAAAAGCCCAGTGGGAACAAATAAAACCAGGGTGTTTGCAGACTGCAGTATATTTTCAGTGGTAATGACTGTCTCAGAGAGCAGGTCCCTGTGTGTGACACCATCTCCAGCTGGTGTAAAATATCACTGTTGCCTCACTGGAGAAGCTTCTCTTCTCATCCTTAACTTAATTGCCTTTGTTGACATTTTTATGCATGCACATCATGCTGAAGCGCTCCATCTTGTCTGTTGCTTTGATTTAGTGGATGAAAATACCACCCCCGCCCCCCTTCCTCTTGTCCTTTTTGCTGGTTCAATGACATAATGACTTCTAAATGATTCTGTTTGTCGTCAATGTTTCCAATTTTATTAAGTTAGGGCAGCCGCTTTGATCTTGGAGCTCTCCCTGACACAAAGTAGTTGTCGGAAAAAAAAAATCCCGATATGGCTGGAATTCTTGTAATTTGTATTCAGAACTAATGGATTTATTTTGTCAACTAGATGTGGGTGAGTGAAGAGGGAAGGTGGGTATCAGAGGAAGGGGGGATGATGGCGCATGCAGGGACAGGGTTCAAGGAAAACATGCGGGCATGCATCGACAGATGGTGTCAGCACAAAGAAAGGCACTTCCTGTTACTGTACTCAACCTCTGGTGACTGAGAAGGTTTTCAGTTTCAGAACTTTGTTTACAGGTAAAAGTCCGAATGGTTGTCTGTAAAAGTCATGGAGGATCAGACCCACTTAGAGTTGGACAAACCGTGCCTGCTGGTTACTCAACTAAAGAATTCAAAAGAGTGAGATAAACTGTGTCAGACATTAGTGATGCTGTTTTTGCTTTTGAACTCAATTGGACTATTCAGATAGTGGCCCACATCCCACATCTGACCCAGACACAGCTTCAGAGTGGCCCAGTCTGTGGTCTTCAGACAAATGTGGAGATGAATCACAATTGTCCCGATATAAGAAATGCACCATGAATGAAACACTCTCTGTAGCCTAACAACATGTTACCCACAATGCATCACTTGCTTGTCTAAAAGTGTGGGGCTGAATGTTTTTGAAAATGTATTGATGCATTTATATTGATTTCTTCAATGCCACTCTCCTGCGTGTTTTTGATTGCAGTGAATGAGGAGAGAGACCAAGTCTCCGTTGGACAGTCACGTTTACCTGTGCTGGTATAAATCTACCAAACTACTGAGCTCTTACATTTGAATTAGAGCCTATTACATGCTAAAAGACGCTCAGTTTGTCCTGCCCCTGCACACAGCCATGTTCCTGCCAAAGTGCAGTCGTTCCTCATTGCCTTTCAGTGACTCTTCAGCCTTTCGTGTCAGCCTTTGCTGCAGTCAGGCCACTGACAGACATGAAATGTCTGCTGCAATGACTGATTAGAGGCTTTTTAATAATTTGTCTTTTCATAGGTCACCTTTGCCGTCGGTGGTTAATTAGTTTTCCTCACAAGTCATTACATCATGTTTGTTTTAGCTTTGCCGGGTGTGTGTGGGGGGGCAGAGAGGTCGATCATTACACCCCCGCAATTATACCTTGTGCACAAACCTGATCAGCATTTTAATCAAGACACGTATTGAACTCATTATTCTTTTCTTAAACTTCGTGAATGTGGTTCAACCCTAGTTTCCTGCGACCTTTCTACTTTCTTTTTCTTCAACTTAATGAATAACACAGAAAATGTAAATCAGATTGCTTAAAAGAGAGTGAGACCTGCTATGACGTGCTCTGTGCTCTTGTCTCAAAGGGATGACGATGCTGTGATTTCTTTTAATTTTGGTTGATATATACGCATTGCTTTATATTTCGAAGTTGAAATTGTCTTGCAATTGCAGGGTTGGGAATTATAGCTGGCCTTTTCATTTGGCCCACATGCTGATGCTAAGAGAAGAAACCCATTCAGACCCTAAATGCTTCTGGCTGCTGCTCCAACCCATGAATGGATATGAATGTGAGAAAAAAGTGCTGTGTCATTTTGTTAGTGAATGGATGTGAAAGGGGAAATAGCTTAGATCTGGTTTATAGTGCTTTGTGTGGTCATCAAGTGTACAAGATGTTGGAGAGAGAGAGATAGAGAGATTTTTCAAGGATGAGATAATTTGTTACCTGTGAAAACCCCTGCAACCTCCTTGTTTCTCTTTTAACCTAAATGTAACCAGAAGAAGAAATTCATACATGCAAACAAACATTAAAGAAAAAAGGGAACTGCAGGAAAACTTACTAAGTTCTCACCCTGCTGCAGATTTGGTTGGCTAATTCCAGTGTTAGAGGCAGCGATGCCATTGTTGTCCTAGGAGAACAGGTAGTTAGATACATTAAGCCCTTAGCTAAATACATTACTTTTTATGCAAATATCTATCTATCTATCTATCTATTCAATCATCAAAACATATTTTATGTCATAATTAATTAATTGAATGAACAAGGTTTCTTTGATAATGGAATCAAATTAACCATATTCAAGGCATTAGTAAAATCAGAATACTTTAACCATCTGTGAGTCACTGACCTTATATTTTTTTATAATACGTGCTGGAACCTGTTGGAATTATGACCCAGCAGACGAGCTCAAAGGTGTTTTGTAAAAGTTGCCTTGTCGTCTACACTTACTTGTGTTGGTTGGCTCCCACATTGGTTGTTTTTGTGTGACGTTCTGTTGTCTTGTTGATTAAGGAGTGTCTTGAAGTCTCTGTGGTCATGACTTTGTGTGCAATCGTTTGAGTGAAGCGCCTGCTTGAAAGGGCGCCAGCAACCTCCTCAACAATACAGAAGGAAAAAGAAGGACTGAGCTCTTGTTCCCCTTTCAAAAGTGCTCTCTCTGATGGTTCAGTGAGAGGCTGAGGCACTTTATCAGTGTGGTTGTTGGGAGGGAAAGGGGAGAACGATAGAGAGAGGGAGAGGAACATTTAAGTAAAGTTCATGCTCCCAAATTTGAAGTCGTTTCCTCTCTTCTCTGTTGTGGACTTTTGACACTTCCAGCATTTATCCAGCATCATGAGGAGGTTCGGCTTCCTCCCAAACTGCTGACGGACCAAAACTCCTCAAAGCCAACACACAGATGCCAGATCAGCTGATGACAAAGTGCTACTGAGCCTGTCGGTACAACCATGTGGCTCCCAGCATGCTTTGCCGTCAGCAAGTCACCTACTTGGACTGGCATGGCCTCAGCCGTGGAGACTGCCTCATTATTCACTCTGACAGGGTTTTATGACCCAGCAATAATGCCCAAACATGTTCGGGGAGCATGGACAGATGCTTCGACCTGTAGCTGCTGCACTGTCGTCAGAGTGGAACTGAATACTGAGGCACAGACTTGAAAAACGCCTTTGTTGTGATTTGGGACTGGGTTGAGTTTATGTCTCACTTGCCCCAGCTCTGGAGGCGCAGTGCAAGGATAAAGAGGGGAAATATCAGATAGGAACCCATTAATGCATGGCACACACATCCTCCTGCAGATGCATACTGATCATTTGCACTTGATTGAGCAGAGGATGATTCACTCATGCCTTTATTTTGACGGAGCGATTTAAAGCTGCCACTTGAAAATCCACCTCTCCATCCCTGCGGTCGGCACATTTCACAAAAAACAATTCAGCAGCCTGTTGCTCAAAGACTGTGGCAGGGCAGGCCTTAAATTTGCCTCAAGCAAACGACTTTTTGTCCCTTCCGAAAATATTTTCTCCTCTTTTAAATCAGACGGTCTTCAACCTCATCGTCAAGTGAATACTAAGTAGGCAAAACAGAGGGCTCCTGTTTCGCTACGGACCTGAATGGGGTTCCTGCAGCTTGGAAACCGAGAGAATGAACAGCCTGCACTTTCTGTTTCTCTTCTGAAATGTTCGCCATGACTGTACATCGCTGCATCAGGGAAAAGAATGTTAAGGGTACACAAAACTGCCGACCTTGAGAATATTGCAGCTGCTGGACAAACTCCTGATGAAAAAGAAAAAAAAAATGTTTTCCTATGAGATCAGTGAAGAAGGATTCTGACAGAGGCCACCGCTCACATTTTTATAATTCACGTCACGAAACTAGAGAAAGGTTTGGCTTGAAGATTATTTTGCAGTGGAAAAACCATAGTGCTTTAATGACAGAGCCTTGTTCCAACAGAAGCCCAACGATGCTGTGGATTATGAATAGGGAATAACTGTGTTCTGTGGAAGAGAAAAAAAATTGGTTTAAAATGTATCCAATTTGAGATGATTTTCAAAGCTTTAGTAGTTAAAAAAAAAAAAAAAGAAAGAGAACTTTATTGGTCCCTAACTGGGGAAATGAGTGTGTTAACAGCAGATCTACTGCCAAGTATGTGGTTCCTCTGGGGCTCAAACCCAGGACCTTCTGCATGTAAAGCAGATGTGTATTAATAAAAGTAGTAGAAATTATAAAGATTAAACACCAGTCTAATCTAACGATTCACAACTGTTTCACAGCGCCACGTGGTGCTCAGCGGACGCAGTACAAATTGTCTTACATTGCATGTTATCAAATGCACAAAGGCAACTGATGACATGTTTTTCTAATTAGTTATACCTGTTACAAAAAGTCACTTCCTTCAAACTTATTCCTGAAAAATAACAAGTCAAAGTCAGAATACAAAATATAAGCCTTACTTTTCTTGCTGCTTTGTGTAAAATAATTTTACTACTGTAAATGGAAATACATTAATCACCAAAGTTGCAGCATAAAGGAATTATTTTAATAATTCCTTTATAAAAAAGACCTAGTGTAAAATAAAGAAAAACATTAATTCATAAGTGTAAATAATTTTATTCTTTTGAGAATTGATGATATTCTAAGTGAAAACAGAAGACTTAATAAGACGAGGAAAGACTGATACTAGACTGTTGGATCCCACAGTATGTACAAAAGAAAACAATGTCCCAAAGTTGCAGTGAGAGGCCAGGCCAATCGATCAGCAGGGGCTCAACAGCTTTAATCAAACAGCAGATTTCTGCTAGCTGCTCTGTGCTCCGTGGGCTTCCTTTGCTCCACTTGTTCCAAGAGCTGAATTCAAATGTCCAGATCCACACACTAATCCCTGCTGGACTGAGATTTAGGGGAAATCTGTCAGCGGCTGAAGTGCTCTTGGTGAATACATGAGTTTAGACTTGACAAACAAAGCTGTGTTAGAGAGCAGTGGTTATGGAATTACAAAAGTTGATCTAGGTTCTTACTGTGGCACTGGAACTTTTTGTGGTCATTGTGACCTGTTGGTGTAGGAATAAAAGTATGTTGAAAACTTAAGAGTGGGTTTCTTCCAGTTCTTCCTCACTTTGGAAAAGTTCTATCTATTGCGATTGGCCACATGGTGAGGAATGACTAGTGCTCACAAATTTTATCAAAATCAACACCAGTTTGATCCCCAGTGGTGAGTGATGGTCTCTCTGGGAGTCCAGGTCATTCCCACAGTCCAGTATCATGAAGAATAGGTTCATCAGGTTCATTGTTCAACTTAAATTGACCAGTGGTGTGAATGTGAGAGTGAATTGTTGTCTGTGTCATTAAGTGGCTGTGATTAACTCTCCAACGTGTAATCCATTGTTGCCTGACGACTGGTGGGATTATTTCCAGGTCCTGGGATTAAGGATGAAAGATGAATTTCTCTGCATGCTTATGTGGAACCCTCACAGACGTGTTGGTTGAAGAGAATGAGTGGTAGATGGTACAGTAGCTGAGTATCTGCCCATGATGATTAACTTATTTGGCCACATTGCTCGAGTAGGAAATATTCATTTGACTAATGGAATAACTGCTCCCCCGTTAGCTACTGTAGCAGTGTAGCATACAAAGGTTGGGTCCTTGTTTCTTTAGTCCGTTTCTGTGGTTCAGTTGAACATGTGTAAATACCACCGTTGCATCTTAGGGTGCACTAAACATGTGGATGGAGGCTTCTAGAATCCAACACATATTGTTACATTTTTTTGAAAGTTCTCTTCGTAGTACTTTCATACTGAAATGCAGCCACAAACCCTCCTGACAAGAACAGAGCCAGTTGTATTTTGTTTTCATACTAGCGTAGACTAAATCTGAGAGACTTCTCGTCAAGGTCTGTTCTACCAGTTTCCAAACCATAGACTTTCTGGGTCTTAAATCTATCTTTTCGTCCAATCAGATCCCAGACGACTTTTTACAATCATCTCAGCTAAGAATTCAACCTTTAAAATTCCATTTGTACTCTGTGGAAAGAGCACTAAATATTCCCGTGAGAGTTGTTGCACAGTTGGTGTGTTTTAGCACCGCAGTCTGCTCTAACCCTTCAGCAAGGGCTGCAAGTCAGCAACTCTGGGGTGAGCGTACAACGTTTTGGATTCAGCACATCTTCCCTCTTTTGGCGCTGTTTTACTGCATTTGAAGCTTGTCTGGAAACAAAGCAGTCTGAGCATCACCAGCTAGAGCATGTGACAGCAGTACCACTGGTCTGCACTGGGGTTTAGTTAAATTGCATGATGGAGTCGGTGTCACTAGGAGGTAAATGTCGATAGTAAAAAAAAAGTTGTTTCTCTTTGACAAAAAAGTCTGCTCCTTTTGTGTAAGCACAAAAACAGAAGATGAAACATAAAGTTTTATGATCAAATTGATTGCGCGTTAAAGTCAAGTAATTGGTGATCTATCGTACAACCTGGGCATGTTCTTATCTTAACCTTGAGGTGAGATGGTTAATCACACCGCTTCACTCCCTGTCCTCATCACCCTCAAGGTGAGAGTAGAGAATGCTACACTCTGAATTTGTGTGTGTGTTTGGTCTAAGCCGTTGCAGCTGCCTGTTGTGCCGTGTTGTGTTGTGTTTCAAGCGGCTTTGATTAGTGTGCTCCAGCCCACTTGGACTCGCCACATCTCCGCAATCCATTGAGGGTGGAGAGCAGCAGAGACACTTCTCTGCACACGTCTCTGAGGATGAGGGCGACTGGAGAGGGAGATGCAGGAAAATGTAACAATCTCCCTGAGGGCTAAAAATAAATGCTGGCGTAGCATCAGGATGAGCAAGTCAACAGTAAGGCCACCAGACTATAATGTTGAATAACTGAAACAATTCAATGTCGGCCAGACTTTACATAATTAATAACCATTTGTAAAGTTGGTCTATAGTAAAAAAAAAAACAACTCTTGTTAGTCAAGAGGTTTCAACATCCCTGTCTTATGATGGTAAAAATGTAATGAACAAGAAATAATGAGTTGCCTCAAGTATTTTGACATTTTGACAGAAAGAAATATCAACAAAATAGTTTTCTCCATGTTTCCCTCAGCCTGGAGTCTGTGCCACAGACATAAAACGTACCTCATACCCACTGCTTAATACCACTGCTTTGTTGGAGGTTACAGTTTGACTTTTATTTCCATCAAATCTGGCCCAACTACGTGATTAGGATTATAATGATGAATGCAACCATGAAATCTTCCTAAATGTATATAGGCAGCCTTAGGTATATGGTTCAAAGTAAAATTAAAGGACAAGAAAAACTCTGCAAGTACGGGGGTCCTCAGTTTATGACGTCCTCATCCTTCCAGGTGTCACCATCATGTCGCCGACAAGGAAGACAGCATTATTAACATTCGCTGATGGTACACCATATATTTTTTTAAACTTTACCCTTTATTATGGCTCACAGGCATAAGTCAGACAGACAAATTTAAAGATAAACCAATTCACCACGTCTCGCCAATACTTCTACTCTGTGGCATGAGTTAAAATTCCACATTACTAAAGTTTTATTTGGTCCAAATGAATATCTAAAACTATTTGAGGGACTTTTGGTGTTCCGAGGGTTGGATCACCCTTCAGTGGCCTCACGTGATGATCACTGTTCTCTGCCCGTTGATCATCTTCCTTGCGAGACAGAAAGGGACATCTGCGATGTGACATCCTGGAGCAGATGCCATGAGTCCATTACGACCCCCCCACCCCCGGCTCCGTCACCATATTCACTCTGTCAGTGGAACCAACACAATGAGATTCTAGGGGAGGTGACCAGGAGCTTAGCCTCGTCTCCGGTGCAATCTGCTTCCAGCGTGAGGGGCCAGTCATACGTAGTAGTGGTCCAGGCATACGTGCTCACTCACACACACACAGCACCGTATGTCTGGCTATGTAATAGGGTCATTATTGTGTTGGTGAAATGGGTGATTGACAGGTGGCGCTGCTGCTCTGAGTGGCAGCTCCATCCACAATCAGAGATAAAGACGATGGTGTCACCGCCACACGGGGAGGAGCACGCAGACGCCACTTTATATTATAATGTGGCAGCGACAATGTCAAAGCCTTTACCTGGGCTGACCGATCCAATCCCACTGAGAGTTCTGATGAAATAGGTTTGGATTTCTATGTAAAAGTTAAAGAGAAAAAAAACCCAACTTTTTCATCTCTTTCTCACCAAAATATTATGGATGCCATTTAAGTCCTGTTTGTTCTGCTTGGTTTGAAGTGCTGTCATGGCTCAATATGATTATATGAGGCATTTGTCCAGGCAAAAAGAGAGAGGGAGGGAGAGAGCACTTTCTGAAAAGCGAAGGCAGAACGCATGAAATACCAAAAAACTTCCAGAGGACATTTTCTCTTCACTTCACATTTGGCTAATTGTTGTCTCTGGCAGCCACTCACAATTAAAAATTCACAGGTATAAATATAACAGAAGGTAATTTCAAAGATGAGGCCTTTTGAATGTTTAAGTCTCCACAATCTATTTTTTCTCTCTTACTTTTCTTCCCAGCTACAACAAAAGAGTGAAAATTTTAAGGTTGCATGAATAAAAAAAAAAAAAAAATTGATGTTAGGAAATAAAAGGTGTTTGTGGCAGGAGATTGCATGGCAACGATGATGTCAGAAAAACAGACAAATGTTTTGTTCAAAAAGCACAAAGATTGTCCCGGTTTTAAGAACCTTGAGAGGAATGGTGTGAACTTTTAGACGGGAAAATAAATATCTGCCTATCGATTGATGAATGTTGGAAAATAAATTGTTTATCTGAGTCTGTGCCAAAAGGTCAGAATTTGTTGTGTGAGCCGTTTGTGTTTTGTTCCAGCCTTTCTCCCGGTGGTAAATGCTTGAAAAAAACATTTCCCCTGTTAAGCTTTCGATATTAACATTTCATTCTCAACTTCGATGCTTTTATTTAGCTCTCACTTTCACCACCTTCTGCACAAACATTGGTGTTTGCTGTTTATTAGACCTGCAAATCAATGCCTGTGTGAGTGTTTACCTGAACCCATTACGCTGTATTTGAATGACAAGGTGCAGACAGACGTGCAGACATGTTTTAAAATGTTTACAGACGCAGATAAAATGATGGAGCTGCAATAACTCATACAATTTTAGACTCTAATAGGCAGGAAGCAAATGGAGTTCTTCCCAATTATGCCCAGACGTATTAATGTTTCTTGTCAACTTGTAGAAAAAAAAGTAATAGTGACAATTGTGAAAATGAATAGCAGAGCTAAATCAATAAGAGAAAAAAATGGGTTTGTGTCTGAATTTGGATTATTGAGCCATTTGTACCTGGCACTCACGTTTCTGCACTTTTACAGTGGTCATAAGTTTAGTTTACGACAGAGGTGAATTTTTAAAGCACTTACCTCTTGAAAATGTTGAAGGAGAAGGTTTTTTTTTTGTTTGTTTCCATGTAATTTCCTAATGTGGTTTACTGGAACAGACAATTGCCTTGGTTTTTATTGGACATAGCTTAATGTGTTTAAAAAGTTTTGTTTTGGGTTTCTTTCTGGAGTGTATACCTCAAGTCTCCAATAAATCACAGACTGTGTTCAATAAACGAATGGAGGAGTTGTGGTTAAAAAAAGAATTACCAAAAATAGACAGAAGAAGATTTGCTCTTTTGATAAGAAACACATAAGTATTAAAGTTTAGGCTAAAACTACGACATTATCTCATTCCCTAGTTTTAGGTACTATTGTTTATGAATATATATTTACTTTAAAACAAGCAGTTTCCAGTTTTCTTTGCTGTACAACTATAGTTTGCAAAGTACATGAGCTCTTTTATTATACAGTACATCTTTAGTGTTTGCTGCTCAGATATAACTATGGCAGCTGGTAAATGTCACAGTCAGACATTCAGGTATTCATCTGGGATACATTTGTATATGCATTTATGGCTTCCCTGGACCCATTTCAAGTCATATCCAGGAGGATACTTTTTGATTGCTGAGTATGAGTATGCACAAAAATTCGATTAAGATAAGAAGAGAATCATAAAAGCTGTTTTCCATCAGTGGAATTGTGAGTGTGCTGCAGTGTTAATAAGCATTCAGCAAATGCCACATCCCACTTTTATTCTTTTTTATTCCCGAATTTAATATCTTTTGTAACAACATTTTTGGGGTGGAAGTTACTAAACAAAAAACAAAATGCCCTTTAGGTGGCAGCAATACGACTCAAATAATGAACTGTTGTTGTAAGTCAACAAGAACTGAGGAGGTCTAAGTAAAACCATTTCTCATGTGTTTTTGAATTATAGCACGTAACATGTATGTAGTTATCACTTAGAGTTAAGTGTTTGTCAATATCTTGTTGTAACAGTGTACAGCACTACGTGTTACAGAGGACTTGGCAGCGAATCATCACCTAATTCAGACGTTAGTGGTCGACCGCTGGCTCAGAGACATCTGTGCAAAGGCAGATTGCTCATAAGTAGCAGGTTTTCTCCTAACCTAATATTTACTTGTACTAGGCAGTACAACTGTGCTTGTTGCACCACTTGCAGTACAGAGAAGTACCATTTTTTATTGGTAAACACTAAACAAGAATGATAACATACTTTTCCTTTTCAGTGTGAGTGATCTAACCACACGTGATCCAACTCTGGCTTGGTTCCTGGCAGCCCAGGCCTTGGGTCACATTTTTCTGATCTATTGCCATCTGGATGAGCCATGTTGTAGGTTCTGTGGTGGTCTAGATGAATTTCCTAGTTTTTACACCAGTTGTGCAAAGTCGGGTGTTTGGGAAGTGTTTGATAGGGTCACATGCAGAATCATAATTTTGTTTTGTTAGGAAAATGAATAAACAGTATTTTTTTTTTTTTTTTTTGCCTCATCTGTTTTTCCTGCCTTGATGGAGGCAATGATGGTGTTCCATCTGGTCTCAGTGGGTTTTTATCACATGGTCCAGGAGCTCCAGGTGTCCGACAAGGTGGTTTCTTGAATCCTGTGGTTGGTGAAATGTTCTCAAATGAGATCACTTAAAATCCCAACTTCTTATTTAAAAAATGTTCCTCACAGATGTTGTTAAATCTGCACCAATCTGCCACCAGAGAGGCAGTGTTTCAAGATGTATTGTACTTTTATTATAATTGCAGACTAAAGAACATCAAGCTGCTGGTGATTTGTGTGCTTTGGACTGGAGTGCTTCTGCCTGCAGCAGAGGTTCAGGGCCAAGTCAAGTTGTGAAGCCAGAGTCACAGTATATGTGTCCAAGGGCATGTGATTGACTTTTCCAAAAAGACTTCCAGAGTCACAGTCGGAGCCTAAAAGCTCCTGGATCTCCAACTGTGTGGGCTGCCCCCCCACGTGCCCATCAATGCCGAGGCTGTGTGTCTCCTGCTGTCAGGGAGACATTAAAAACTCAGGTTGTGCCCTGTCCTCTGCACACACAAAAAATCTGTTAACGTGTTTTTATTTTGGAGCTTCTGTCACCTGTCTATTTACTGGAATGAGAGGATTGATGTGGAATTATTGCTAAAGGACAGGCAGTCATATTCAAACTCTGGCCCAGGGGCCACCTGTGGTGCTGAGCTAGATATTGTCATGGCACTTTAAAGGTTAATTTAGGTAAATACATTTATAAAAGACCTTTTTTTCCTATGTTTGTTGTTTGAAATATGTTATGCGACTTTCTTTTGTGCTACGACCACCTTATGTTTGGAACACAGCTTTGGGTATTGGTAGAGTAACTTTTATTGACCTTACTATTAAATATTTCACCAGTTACACAAACTTCTTTAACTTTTTAGTTCAATTGCCTTAGACGTGTTTAGCTATTTCTTTGGAAAACAATTGTTTTGTGCTCTGTTATCTTTTAACTTTGCCTTGGCTAAACATTAATAAATCCTGGTGAAGGCTTTTGGATATTTGACTAACTAATGTTTAGCTAGCCATTAGCTTACCAAACCAGAGGTCCAACAAAATATTTTAGCTAACCTTAGTTACTTTCTGCCGAAACTTTATCTACTACATTGTATTTTGCTTACTTTTTGTACTCTGTTAATGAAAGCAGCAACTTTAAAGCACACCTTTCTGATACGATCTGGCTGTTTTGAAATCAATCTAATATAATATTGACCTGTACTATATTGTTATAGTGTTATATCTATCCCACAGTTATTTTGTAGTATTCGCTCTGCCTGTTTGAAATTAAAAGTTGAGACAACACTTCCTTTATGAAATTTGTGAATGAATTGCTCAAACACACATTTTCAAGCACTGTACTGATTGTTATTGCGTTCTCCGCTGCGATGAAAATCCACCTGGTGACAGAGTGTTTCTCCTCCAAGTATGACTTCATTAGTGTGATTTAAAACAGCGCCTGTAATCGGTTCCCACTGGTCACACAAAAGCTCCGAAATAAAACCTCATTTGCGAAAAGTCAACCTGATGCCCAAAGTCTTTCCTTCTATTTTTTGTTTCCCTCTCTTTGTCAGACGGTCTATGGGGAAATTAACTGATGAATGCAGGCTAGCGACGCCGTTGCTATAGAGACTTCACATATACGACTTGTTGTGGAGTTTGTCCCCTGTTAGAAAACAGGAGAACAGAGACAGAGAGGTTTCTATGTTGAAAACTCACTGGAGAGGCATCAGAGATGCGGCCATTTGCCAGGCAACGATAATGCCATGTTTTATGTCTTCTTCCCCTTCTCTACTGCATCCTTGCAGCAGCATCCACCTGAATCATCACTTCCTGCTGCTGCAGGCTGAGCGGGCTTCTCTTTATGTTCCCGCACATCATAAATATCAAGACAGACGTTATCATTTTTTTTCCTTGTGAGATTATGAATGAAACAGGGCAATAAATTTGACTTATTACCCGTCAACAGAACATTCCTTACTGTCAACTTACTGCATATATCACTGGTTTTTGCATGAATTGTCCAACTCTGTGAACAGGGCCTGGAGCTTTTTGTTCTCGTCGTGTGTTCAATTGATCAGGTATTGTGTGACTGGCCCCTAGTGGCGCAGGGTAGAAACAACACTGCAGTATTTTAACTCAAATATATGTTGCAGATAGTGCTGCCGTGATTTAGCAGGACATGCAGCATTTCCTGTAAATGCCAAGAAAGCACAGATATTTCCTGGGAGGAAACATCCCTCACCTTGACCGTGGAGTTCATCTCTGTCGACATGATGTTTGAGTAGAAGTCTATAACTGTCAAAATGGAGTGAAGCGGTAAAAATAAATAAATAGAACTGACTTGCTTCTTTTTAAAACACATTACTGACATTCTTTGTTGAAATCTAACTTCAGTTTAAGACCGGTTGGGAATAAATAGATGAACCTATAGAGACGGGACACTTACAATGATGAAGTGGTTAGTTTCATTGAGAGTTGTTAAAGCGAAACACAAAGCCCCAGATTTATGTCGGAGTCTACATTTATTCCAGTCTGGGTGACACATGAGATGAGCGTTGGTGTTAGTCAGACTTGAGGATCTGACAGGAGGGAGTCTGCTCTGTCTGCCATCTCACTCTGTCCTCCCCCCTCTCTCTTTCTCTCTCCTCATCTTGTGTCTTTCTCAGTGACTTTCAGAGGAGAGCATTGTCATGCCAAGCTCTGTTTGCACATCTCTATCAAGTACCAGTGCCCTCTGGAAAACAATTTTTCATAAGGGTGGCACCAACACAGAGTTTATTTTAAACATCTTCCTGCCCATTCTCATCTTCCCCTCCAAACATCGCCAGTGGGTACGAGAGGAAATGTGCATGAGGAGTGTGTGTCTGTGTGTGTGTGTGTGTGTGTGTGTGTGTGGAAAAAGACACTGTGAGGCATTCAAAGGCAGCCACTGCTGATTTTAGAGTCTGACGCTGACGCACTCTCCCCTGCTCCCTCTTTATATTGTAAACAAAGTGAACAAACACCAGCGAACACTCTCCACCTCTGTTTGTAGTCAGTGTTGGCAGAACTGCAGCTCGCTCCGATCTGTGCTTTCTCAGAATATAAAAATAACCTGCACTTGAGTTGAGTTGAAGTTGAGTGAGGGAGAAGGAAAGTTGGAATGTCACCTTCGGCTCCTTGGCACTTTCGCTGGGGTGGGGGTTGGCCGTGTGCAACGTGGTTTGGCAGAGGTCACAGCGAACCCTAGCCCTGGGACAGATGGCAGGTTCAAGCTCAGGGACCTGCTAATGAGAGGGTCACGCCAAGTGTTGTAGGACACGGGGGCATAGGTGAGGCTGCTCCATCAACGCTGTGAGGCCACGCCCACCTGCTTAGCTGCTGGTGACGACATTAGTGATTAAGTCTCAAACCTATGTTGTCCTGAGACTTAAGCATTGAGATGGTGACAGTGAATTCCCAAGGCTTACAACAATCAAACGGATGTACTTTGAAAACTGGACACAGCTGGATTACATAGAAACCCTTTTTAGTGTTATGATTATAGACTGTACATAAAACGTGGACATCAGAAGCTCAGAAAAAGCTGTGGTGAATATCAGTACTGTTTGTTCCAACTAACTTACTGAGTTGTCATTTGGTAGTTTTACTCTGTCTTCTAATGATTTGGAGTGTCCTTTTGAATTAAATCGTATATTTATTAAGATGTTAGGGCACAAAAATATATATTTAACAGGATGTATTTAACAAAGTAAACTCCAGGAGAACACTGTGAACTGGTTGCACCTCTGCTTCTACAAAAAATGGGTCAGAAACTAACTGATGGCTCTGAAACTTCACCGTGACGACCTCTTGATCACACACTCCAGACTAAACTGGGCTTTGAGGCCGGAGTAGTAGACACAGGGCGTGGTTTGTGACTCCTCAAGGAAAGCAGGATAATGTTAGAAAGAAAAGGAAAAAAAATGAGATAAAGTTGAAAGCAACTAAGTTTTATTTTAAATTCACAAAACACGTATGTCTCAATGGAGAAAAAAAGCAAAGACACCTATTAAATTACGCAAAGTTTCACCGTGTCTTGAAATTTCTGACTGTCACCATTCGGTTCTATGTGTTTAAACTGATAATTAGGTATGGAAAAAATTAACTACATTTTAAAAGCATTATTTTTCTCATCTAACAGATGGTAAAAAATACAAAAAAAACAAAACAAAACATTTTTTGCACATCTGTCCAACCTGGAATAGACATTCCAATTCTGTCACTCTCACAGACCCTTCCTCCCTTCATGGTTGCTGTCAAAGAGGAGGCAGTGGCTCCTAAACTTTATTGTTGCACTTTTTTTTTTCAAACCTCCCTCAAACTTTTTGCTACAAAACTACACACTTGAAAAATCAAGTAAATAATGCAGTTCTAGATAATAAAATATAATGTTGGGCATAACTTGTTAAGGGTAGATTTAAATTAAACTACGGGTTATACAGGTGAATCTGATGAACACAGGTGATACACATATTTCTATTTCACATCTAGAAATGTTGTTTCTCGCATCTTTATATTTAGCTTTTTGTTTTACTAATGTCAAGAGTCCGTGTTGTCTATGTATGAGTGCCTTTGTACTGTTTTGTCTGCAGATGCCTGCTGAAAATAAATCCCTGAAGACTTCAACAGCTGCCGGTTAAACCAGGTGTGTGTTGTTACAAAACTTTTTTTTGTATTTTGTGTGTGTTTAAATCCCAGTCTGTATAATACTTTTTTTTTTGTCTTTTGCATTTGCTGTCTTTGACATTGATTTTGACATGCCTGAAGAAATTGCGTAATTTATTCAAAATAATATTTATTAGATGGTTAAAGTTTTGGGTCATTTTCTCAATTTTCCGGCATAAAAAAAAACAACTGAAAGTGCAGTTTTAACTGTCACCACCCAGGAATCATTTCCACACTGTAGACATCTGCATTTCACACCTCAGCCTCAATCTGCTGGACCCATGCAGGGGCTTGACACTGTGACTGGCTCCATGTGAGTTTGAAAACACAAGGTCATACTGTATGCTGCACATTGAGATGTGGTTCCTTAACAACCTGCCAATATGTTAAATTTATGTGATGGAAGATGTCAAAATGCATGTGAGTCCCTCAGATGGATAGACACATTTTCTGTCCTGCCTTTCTGATTGGATATGTGGCTAAAATAATAAAGATGAGCTATTTTAGGACTTTCATTTCGACACCGGTAGCAAATCATGATCTGCATTTATATCCGTTCCCTGTTATTGATTTCTCTGCTGTGCTCGGATACAGAGTTGTTTTATCCGAGCCGGCGGTGAGGAATAGAATAGAGGTGGCTGATAGTGGTGGGATGGACGGGCTGCACCCTGGGAGCTCGTTTGTTCAGAGTACAGGTGTGAGGAGAAAGAGGGGAGCCGGGGAGGAAGCTGGTGATGGATGGTGAGGATCCACAGAGGAGCAGTGACAGGGGAATATCAATAGTTAAGGCGTCAGTGATGTATTGCATTTTGTAGTTTTGCAGTCGCTCAGATGTTGAAAGCAGTTTGGAGATGGCAATAGCCCACACCCAGCGCTTATGTCACATTTAGGACGGGCATTTTTATTTCTTTTTTTTTTCAAACTATATTGTCATCCCCAATCAGTGATCAATCTGCTCAAAAGAGGAAATTGTGTTTGTCCAATCAAAGAGCTGAAGGGCAGATGACTGATGACTCATGTCTGAGAACCTATCAGTGTAAATAGATGGGGAAAAATCAGCTTCTACTTCTTTTAGTCTTTTTGTGCATTTATTGCAACACAATTTCCAAAATAAATAATTAGAATATTTGATCTTTAGTAAATTTCTTATTCACTTATTTGTCTTGAGGTTTCACCTCTTCAAGGACTGCCAGAGCAGATGTTTCTCCTCTTAAACAGTAACATTAGCTTTTGTCATTGTAGTTCTGTACTTGATCATTTAAATATTGCTATTCAGAATTGGGTCCAAGGCACTAAAGTAATGTTTGTTACACGATGTAGGTCAAAGAAAAAAAAAAAAGAGTTGGTCTCCAAAGGTTTAGATCCAGAGTATCAGAGGAAAACGTTTTACTTAAGTTTTCAAGTTGAAAAAGTTCTAAAGAAAAAAATCAAATTTTTTATGTCAGAAAAATATATTGTACTGTAAAATAAAGTCTGATCTGAAGTGATTTTTAGATGAGTCATTAGTACCTAAGTCACAGGTCACAAGTTTACTTAAACAGGACACAAAACTGCTGTGATGGTTCACAAACCACCTTCAAATCTTTTTCCACCACACCCCACAATCGTAGTTATCTTTTTCTTCCCATTCAACTACATGCAGCTCCATAACGTTTATTCCATATATTCTCAACCAGACCTACAGTATTTATATTATTCTTTCTATTTTATGGAAAGGAGAAATTCTTTTAAAAATAACATTTTATTTTATTGGTGCTAAGAATGAACTCATCATTTGAGTTGAAGTTTATTGTAAAAACAGTCTTCTTGGCGCACTAAGCTTTTAAAAGATGGGAGGGGCAGGGTAGATCCAGTGAATATAGAATTGTTTTTTCCAGAATAAAGTTTTAGAATTTATGAAATAATTAAAAGAAACGAGACATCAAGAATGCAGGCATAAGATTTCCACATCATCATAGTAAATGTGTACAACTCTTTTGCATATGTGTATGAGGAATATATAATTAGGAGAATGCAGACAGTGGCCGAGTGCTATGAGTCAGCACTGCTCAATGTGCACCAAATTGAAAGCAGCATGTAGACACGCAGGGAAGGAATTAAATTAGGCGAGATAAGTTTTATTAACACAGAGACTCACAGAATGTGTCTTTGTGGAGACACTGTCCAGACATCAGGCCTCAAGAGGGGTTGGGTAATTATTCCTGCACAACACACTGATGACTCTGATGTACACTCATCCTAACCCTAGCGCATGAATGATGTACAAATATCATCAACTCACATCAAAAACAACGGGATTCTTCAATTCAAAGAAGGAAAAATATTTTAGCTCCCAAACATTTTCAATGGTTCATGCATTGAGTGACAGGATTTTTTGATGCCCACGTTTGTCACAGCATGACATCATACTCATTGGGGTCTGCAACTACATCATTGTTTCTGGGCAGCAAAGAGCCGGTCTGTCTGTTCTGCGATGAAACAGTGCCATCTATGGGCAAACCGAGGGACAGCGCTTCATTCTTTTCTGTAGTTCTCTTCCGTAAATTGTGGGCTGCAAAATGTTTGTTAATACATCCAAAGAAAAATGTATTATTGACTGGACTCACTTATTAATTTTGTTCTTTTGTATTAGACCTGATTCGGCTTATGGTTTTCGCAGATTGAAAAGAACATTCCAGCCAAAATCTGTTAATGATAAATCCAAGGATTTTATGACTGACCTTATTTACTGCTACGGCAGCGAATGCCAGTCCCTAAAGGTGAAGATTAGTCTTTTTATTTGTATTTGTATTTTAATGTTAAATGAAAATAAATGAAATCTTGAGGAATAACAGATATTGTTAGAAATTTGAAAAAAGGAAGGAAGTGTTGGGAAGTTGGTTCTAGATTCCTTTACTCAAATGAAAAAAAATTCCAGTGTTTTTTATTTATCGTTTACATACCATTCATATCAATCCAAGTTTTAAAGCATTTTGTGGTCTTCTGGTCTCAGAGATAGATTTTTTTTTTCTTCTGACATAAACTTATTTTCTCCATTTAGATTAATAATCGACATTAACGTAACATTGGTAATTGCTGTTGCTACTTGTTGTTGCAGTGAGTGTGAATCAGACCAGTCATTGCAGTTGTTATGGTCACTGTGAGGTTGCTTTGAGGTGGATCTGTGGTCATTGTAGCCAGTGGTGGTCTCTGTGTCGCTGTGTATTATTGTTGTTATTGTTATTGTTATTATTATTAGTCACTTGTTTTCTTAATGGTCACATGGTATGATGTTATTTTGTTCAGCTCAATTGCTTTCTGTGCTGTATTAGGTCTAAAAGCAGATTATGAGCCAATTTCCCAGATGGAAGCCTCACTTTGCCGACAGCAGATCTAAAACCACATACTGTATGTGACTAGTGATTGTTTATGCGTTGGTAAAGATAATTTCTAATCAACCTGGAATGTTGGCTGCTTGAACCCATCCCCCTTTTTTTTGGTTTGTTTGTTTTTATTGCAGTTATGGCTCTGTGGAAATGAAGCATTGCTCTGGGATTGTGTCTGGCTACAGATTGGATCTCCAGGGCCACGAGCCCTGTCGACTTCCCTCCTAAACTCAGCCCTCTCTTATTGAATCAAACGTGAGTGCAGGATCAAATCCCATCCATTGCCTGGTCCTCTACTCACCCTGGGAGACCAAGCAGGCTATTTCACCCTGTTTCTTCATTCACTCTCACTCATGCCACCACACAGAGCACAGCTCTGGGGAACCTGACAAGTGAGCTGCAGCTTGTGAGCCAAAGAAGCTTCAAAGTTCATCTCTGTTTTCCCAGCAGGAGTGCAGACGAGGTGAGTTCCCAATATGTTCCAGCCTCAATTTCCCACACAGTCTGCCTATTTCCTGTGCTGCTCCCCCAGGAGGCTGCGCAGACGAGGCACGTCGGTGTCATTTTCATCTAGCATGCGCTGCATTATCTGGCTGTCTGTCCTGTGAAGAAATGCACATTTTATCATATTTACCAAACGCTATTTGAGGCTTGCGGCGGTAAGTCATGAGAGCCTTGTCCCAGAGGACAAACCAACGTGATGACAGCTGGAATATGAGAATGACTGACATCACTTGACTGGTTAAGGTGAAATACACACTGACTGGTGAGAAGAAAAATCCTCCTTTATAGTTTTCTTCAGGTACAGCACAGGTTGAAGACAGATATTCCCCAGAAGCCTAGATGCAGGGATGAAAATGTAAATGTGTTTCGGCTCTCGTAAGAAAAACTTGGCCTCAGTTAAGGTAAGTTATATATGGTTGTAAGAAACTTGCTCACTGGGGGAAGGATGGTGTCTTAAAAAAAAAGATAAAAATAGTTTAAAGAGATTATACTTGTTTGGATGTCAACCATAAATCAGATAAATTAGTACAACAGATTAAAAAAGATCTTCACATGTAGGGCAGTATTTAAAGTAACACATAATGATAAACACCAGTGGACTGTAAGTCCAAACTCTCTCTATATATATATACACTATATTACCAAAAGTATAGCAAAGTCCATAAAGACATGGATGACAGAGTCTGGTGTGGATGAACTTGACTGGCCTGCACAGAGTCCTGACCTGAACCCGACAGAACACCTTTGGGATGAATCAGAGCGGAGACTGAGAGCCAGGCCTTCTTTACCAACATCAGTGTGTGACCTCACCAATGCGCTTTTGGAAGAATGGTCAAAAATTCCTATAAACACTCTCCTCAACCTTGTGGACAGTCTTCCCAGAAGAGTTGAAGCTGTAATAGCTGCAAAAGGTGGGCCGACATCATATTGAACTCTGGGTTAGGAATGGGATGGCACTTCAGTTCATAGTATGAGTCAAGGCAGGTGAGCGAATACTTTTGGTAATATAGTGTATATATAAAACAAACAGCATATTGTTGTGTGACCCAAAAATGGGTAATGTGGCCAAATTCCTTGGCCACATTTGTAGCTTAACATAAACCATTAATATAGTTTTGGTTGATTATCTCGTTAGATATTCTCTCTTTAGGCTGGGTTTACTGTGATCAGTCTCAGATGAAATACTGTGCTGTCCCCTCTGCTCTAAAAACAGTGTTGGAATCCATCAGCAATAAAGTGAAACAGAAGAGGGAACATTTAACATATACATGTGAACGCCTCTTGTTACTGGTAAACCACCTCCTAGAGTTTTCATGACATTGGATGGAATTTGTTTGCTCTGTGTGCCTTAAATATGCTTGAAGTATATTTTGAATATATACTGTATATTAAAGCATTCTAAAGGACTGAATGAACTGGCATGATAACAAGTCTTCAGACTATAGTACTATTCAGACTTTGGCAGGTCAGTTATTTAGTCGGTACTCATGTAAATTTGAAGGGGTCTTTTCGGTGGCAACCTTGAAGTTCTAGAACAAGCTTCTATTTAACATAAGCATTGCCAAGGACTATGTTTATTTTAACTCTTCCAAGGACCCTCACGCTGGCATTCATTTTCAGTACTTTTCTTTTGCTCAGATTTGTCAACTGAGGCTATTTGCTACAGACCAAAACTTGCGACATGCAACACTAATACAGCAGTTGGAAGTGGGCAACATTAAAAAAAAAGACATCCTACGCTGTGGGGCTGTGAAAAAAGATAGTGTTTGACAGATTACTCATAACTGTAGAAACTAATGCAGGACCCAGCTATGCTTAACTCCACTTATTTTCCATCCTTCTCGTGGCACTTAAGACCAAATTACAGACAGCGATAGTTCTGTTGCCATGGAAACACAAATCTGCAAACTTTCCATCACTTTCGCTCACAAGTGCGTCAAGGACGCCCATGTAAATTTTGAGCTGGGTTCATTTATTCCCGACCCTGAAGTTGTAATCCTGGAGGATTGTGCTGGTTGCACTTTGTTGAATATGGCAGCTGGTTGGTAGAGTGTATTGTTGATGTTTCACTGGCCGTTATGTCGGAACAACATCAGAAGAGCGCGGGGTGTGTCTGCCCGACGTGTCTCTGTCAGTCAATACTGTTTACGAGCAGAAATTAAAATTTAATTAGTGTTGCAGGAATACTCGCTGCATTTTTATTTGTGAATCCATCATGTGCTCATTGGCAAACTCATTCCCGGAATGGCAGACTTAGAAGAAAAATATAATTAACATGGTTATCACCTTATACAGCCACAGTAAATTACACTGATGGAAGTGTGTGGTACTGTATTTATTAAATTCCTTGTGACATCAACAAGTTACAAAGTGCTTACTCGAGGCTTTCTCCTTTAAACGAGCAGCAGTTTTGACAACTTCACATTTAGTCAAAACTGTGGAGCCAATTTGAGTCATCGTGCAGACATGGATGATGGCTGGAACTTATGTACATTTCACGTATATAGGTGGTCACCATGTCCTGGGGGCTCAGCATTATGACTCTGCTCCTGTCTTCAATACCTGACTGTACCAACGAACTGTCCCCACACCAAGACTTGAGAATCTGTCTGTGAGCCTTGAAGCCTTGTATTGAAGATGGAAGCTAATCCACATATAGAAAACATATACATTCAATCAAAGTATTTATATCTTCTTAAATACTTATATCTTATTTAGGATTGTATCAGCTAACACCAAGTATTTTCACAGCTTTGTGTAAAGCAGAAAGCATTGAAGTATTACTTGATGATTATAAAGTTTTATTCTTTAAAGTGGAACTGGCTCAGTAACGGACCTGGTGCACTCCTGAAATTGGTGTGAGTAATTGTTGAATATAGACTTTGACCTAATTTAAGTAACTTAACTACAGTTCAGTACAGTGTTTTATTTGGAAATATGTACTAAACGCTACACGCATCTACTGTTATGAAAACTTAAAATTTAAAACACCACATGACCAATTTAGGCAACCAAACCATTTTACAGCAATCTAAAGTTACAGACCCCAAAACAGGACCTGTGTGTGTGTGTGTGTGTGTGTGTTTAAATTCAGCCTCACCTTTAATTAACCAACCGATAAACTGCAGTGCTCCTCCACATCATTATGATGCATTGAATAGGTTTTTAATGGACAGCCTTTGCTAACTTTATCCCAACAATTATGCACACACACACACACACACACATAGTCTTTGTTTCACAGTCCTCTAACCAGCTGTGTAGCATTACCATGGAGAAAAGTCCTGCTTAAGTGAGAACTATTGATGTTTGAGTTAGCGTCATGCTGACTGAGGGGAGAGAATGGGGTTGGGGGGTGGCGTCTGTTGTTGTTGTTGTAGTGGTGGTGATTGTTGTTTGGTAACAGCGAACCAGAAGAAAAGAGAATTGTTTTTAAGTGATATTACTCGGGCCGTGATTAGTCATTTTTTAAAGGAGATAAATTAAAACTGACAAATGCGAGCACTTAGCCAGACTGCGGCCAACGTGCTTTTATTTCTGTAGTTGTTCAGGATGTTATTCTTTGTAGCCGTTTCATCTTACTGAGAGCGATGCCTCCAGTCTCTTTAGTCGTCCTTGTAATACAAGTGAACAACTTTTAATGCTGCGTGTTTTCACCTCGTTATCATTTGTATGAAGTGGGAGTGATGCAGTTGATGTCAGATGAATATGTTGCAGAGGTTTTCCCTCTGGGTTTTTTTAAAACCAGACGTACGCTGACTCCAGCTCCCAAGTATTGACCATTGATACATTGTGATGCAGAGACCAAACCTCTATCTTCTAGGTTACAAGTGCAGCTCTTTACCACATAAAATGTATATATATATTTAATCCATCAACTGTGCAATTATCCCACCATTGGACTTGTACTGAAACACTGAAACGACCAGCCTGACCTCATGTGTGCTAGCCACTGATGGGAGATGCTACTCCTTATCTGTTTTCCAGTTACTGTAAGATGAAGTTGGCAATTGCATTGACATACTCCCTGTTTCTAAGTTACTGTTGGCCAATCTCACAGGTGGAAAAGAAAGGAAAGTGAACTACTTGTTATTGTGACACAGCACACCACTGCTAACAACAAAATGTGACCTCTGTTTTTCCCGGGGAGCAGTGTGTGGGGACGGTGCCTTGCTCAGAGCACCTCAGTGGTAACTTGGCAGCTGGTGGACTCAAACCTGAAACCTTCCGGACCCAACTCCGCTTCCTTAACCACTAAGCCACCACTGCCCCAAAAATGTGTTCCCTGACCAGGAATCGAACCCAGGCTGTGGCGGTGAGAGTACTGATTCCTGACCACTAGACCACCAGGGATGGTCCTGGTACTAAGGTCAACTGACCCCCACTCATATTCTTGTACACACATACAAACGTATCCAGCTCACTATACATGTAACTTGTCCTCGCTTGCAACTGGCACTCTCGTACAGACACGCGCTTGTGTTGCTCTCTGTAAGACCTGCGCCCCAGAGCTTAATTAAATATATATTAAAACCTTTCAGTTACATTTTCCATGAAATCTCTTTAAATCGATATATATAAAAATTTTATATTAATGGGCAAAGAGCATCACACTGCTGCTCAAAAGCTGCATCAGTGTAATTGAAGCTCAGTGTGTGCAGCGTCATCAAGGATGACAGCTGAATGGACCTGAACATCTGCAGCAACATGACCACAGCTACAGCACAGGTGTGGATCGCCATCATTTTTATATATGTATATATATAATATATATATATATTTATATATATTGAGCCATCCCATTGACCCATAACAAGCAGGGTGCTTTTGAAAGTACTTCTCTGATTGCATCATACTGTAGCAGGTAGGTGAACTGTAGATCAAAAATGAACTCAAAGCGTCAATCACTGTCACTTCTCGTATCAAACAGGTCTGTGGGTAAATAAAATACTGAATGTAACCAAGGCTTATAAAATAAATTAGTCCGACCTCCATGTTGCTCTCCCTCGAGGCAGCGCCTTGATGCACTCTATCTGCCTTTCTTCCCAGTAGATAAAGTGAAGGAGCGAATGCATCAGCTGTCTGACTTGGCAGAGAGAGGTTTTTCACTGAGGCTGCAAGAAATCTCACCGTCAACAAGTGTGGCTTTGAACAGGTGTTGATTAAACAGTCGCCTGTCGACGACACGCACTGTATTACTAACAGAAAAATCACATGAAAGGTGTTCAAATCTGTGAAGAATGTTGGAAGAAGTGAATGCACTGGGATTTAAAGTGGCAGCATGCTCAATTAATACACTGGGTGCAGGAGTTAAAGCAGAATTTACTGGTACTTTTGAAGTTTACCTTGCAGTCTCTAGCAACATCTTGTGGTGAAGTGATATTATTCATTTCACATCGTAAATTATACGAAAACATATTTAAACATTTTAATCTAATAAATCACAGGGTCTCTGTCGATCACTGTAATCACAATTAATTATGATTAATATAGATTGATCAGCATTCCTAAATATGACCAAACCTTTTTTTCTCTATACTGCTGGTGAAAGCAACACAAAACTGATTGAGTGTTTTTGAGGTTCACTGATTTGTATCAGACTGAAGAGCTTTTATTTGTGTTGTTTTCTCATTTCATTCTCTCACTCTCATCTCTTTCTCCTAGAGTTTCCTCTCACTTTCTGTAACTGAACATTGTCTCCTCTGACTGTAATTTGTCATTCTGCATGCATTATGCAACTGAGCTAAATTAAATGAGAAGGATTTCCAGGAACTCTTGAGCCCGGAGCTGTAAACGTCTTGGTTATTCAGGTGTCTTTGCTGCTACAGATACTCAATTGTAGGCAAATGTAGAATGATAAAATTATTTTATATTACTAGTACCATCGACACTAACTCTAACTGAAGTGTGAAATAATGTACTTTTGCTTGGAGCAGACTCATCCCGTATCAATAACTTTTGCAAAGTCACGCACTTAGGATAAGTTTAACGTTATGTCAGAATTGAGGCAATCAGACTAAAGTGTGTCAATGATTTTGTATGTGTGTGCACGTGTTTTTCATGACTCCCTAATGCAACATCATTGCCAGCAGTCGCAGCTCCATCATTGCCCTTTTAACGAGGTGATATCCGCTCACATGGGAGCAGATGTTACAAAGGAAACACTGTGACGTTATTGTGATAGATGCACACCTCCCAACACATCCACTGCATAATTTGGCGGATGGCATCAGGATAACAACCGGCATTATGTGGAGGCAGCTGTCGCCATGGCGCCAGGGCAGCCAAAGTGTCGACTCCCGCCTTATTTCAGGGGAAGACACAGGCGTGGAAGCCAATTAGAGTGATTTACAGCTCGCTCCAGTCGGTGCCACCTTGAAACCAGCATCTTGGAGCACAGGTAGTGAAGTGAGCAGCCAATTTGTTTACTTAGTTAGGTTTTCCAACTCACTTGAACTGTAACCTTTGGCTTCAAAAGAAACATCTGGAATGAACAGCAGTGATTTCTGCACAACCTTGGATTCTTACAGTGCCCTGTATGAATATGCAACAAAAAATACATATAAAAAAAATCTACTCTTGCAGTGGTAAGAAGGAACAGGTGTCACAAAAAGTTATGTTAGTTTGAATTTTGGCGTTAGAGAATGACGCTAAACTTTTCCTCTTCCCTGAGTGTAGTGCACAATGATTTTTTTCACTCTCTTCATCTACATTCCTAGCTAAATCAGTGTTAAATTTGCATGAAGGATTTGTTCTGAGGATTACACAAATCAGTGTAAAGACCCAGTGGCTTTCCCACCCATATTTCTTCCTTTTCTGTTTTCTCTCTCTGAGATTTTGTTGAGTGTGCAATTGAATGTGACATGTTCAGGTGGATCCTGTGAGCTGATTGGTCCTCTGCTGAGGCTTCACACAAAATGGTGCATTCCAAAGAACAGGGAAGTGGGAAATGTCAGACATCTCAGTGCATTGAGGAGGCTCACATCCACTGAGATTCTGCAGGCTGACATCACAGAACAGGAGAGGGTGTGAAGACACATTAGCTTTTCAACATATATTTTAGAATTGTATGTTTATTTCTGCACAAATGCCTTTCAAACTTTGAGGCAAGACCAAGACATTTTGTCAAATTTATTTTAATTATGAATATGAGATACTCGGCCTTCAGGACTTTTAACCTCAAGCAACATTTCTTTTCATTGTGGTTTTATAATAGTTTCTGTGAGTGTTCTCTGGCAGAAAGAACAACAACAAAGGAACTGTTTTGTATGTAAGTACGTATGTATGTCTTTGTATTTAATTCGTGAATTTAAAGCTGAAAATTCACAGTAACAACAAAACCCAGCAGGTGTCAGTAGTAAATAAAACAGTCTGTTTCTCTGCCGGGTTAACGAGGAATTACGAGGTGGCTCTTGGTAATGACGCAATAATTCTGCGACACTACAAACAGACACAGGACCAAGAGGCATCCGAACTAGCAGGAATTGTAAAAGTTTTGCGGAAAAAAAATGCTTAAGAAGAAGCACAGTAGCAGCGACAAAAAGAGAAAACGCTCGCGGTCAGCGGAACGACATGACAAGGACGAACGGAAACCCGCGGTAACGAAATTGACGGTGAGTGTAGCACTATGCCAGCACTGTGCTGTGTTCATATTGTTAAGGCATTTACTTTATGTATTGATTATAAGTGGTCCAGTTTGGAGCTTATAGTTGAGTACAGATGCAGACGGAAAAGCTAGGGTATGCTTGTTGTCATGAATAATCACCCTGTATGGAGCTGCACATGGCCTTGTTATGGTTATGTAAACACTTTTCCAGGCCATATGATTTTACCAGGTTTGAAGATGACCAGTTTGTTTAATTTAGGTGATGCAGTTTTAAGCGAGCGAGTCTGTGAATTAAACCATGTCGATGTTTGTTTCCCGTGCGACATCCGTTCTTTAAGGATGAAGAGCAAAGAACCACAATAGTAAAATGTAAACGATTACTGAAATGGTAAAATGTTAAGAATAGATTGTCATTGTGACACAACACACCACTGCACACAACCAAATGTGACCTCTCATTTTAACCTATCACCAAAGTGAACAGTGGGCAGTTTAAGCGTGGGGACGGCGCCATGTCCGCTTTTTTTAACCACCAAGCCACCACTACCCCGTATAAAGTACAAAATGTCAAAGCGAGTAAAGAATTAAAGTGAACAGACTAGAAATTAAGTAAACGACAACAATGTGAGAAACAAGTGTGGCTAGAGCAATGTTGTCCAACACATCAAGTTAAATACAGGAATTTGTACATGTATTTAACACAACACTGTGTTTGTTTTGTTGTTTCCATCACATTTTTAAAATATTCAATGTTTTTTCCCTCTATCTATAAATGTCTTAAAAGTCAGCGTTGTAGAATAGGAGTACAGCAGTACTCCTGTTGCAAATATTTATTGGAAAGCAGACTTTGCTGGTTAATAAGTCACCTAATAGAGAAGCCAGAGTTCATTTGCGCTTTTCTATATTATACACTGTACACAGCATACAGACACTTGCAATCTTTCATATATATATATATATATGAAATGAAATGAAGTAACATTTAGAAAAGTAAAATAACTTTAAAGATTAAATTCCCCATATAATAGCAAATTTATTTATTTAATAATGCAGAATTATTGTTTTTTGTTTTGTTTTTTGTTTTGGTTTTGTTCTAATTTTCTGTCTCTATTTAACAATTAATGGCTTACTGTTTTTGAACAGCTGGACTCCAATGAGCTTGCTGATGCAGAGCTGGACAGGATCAGCAGTGACATGGAAGAGGGAGGACTGAATCTAAGTCTGCTGTTTCAGCCCATCACTGCTTATGTGAGTAACAAACGCGAGATGCTGGAGCAGTGTTTCCATGTGCTGGGGGAGAAGAAGCTGCACAAGATGCTGCCTGAAGAACTGAAGGTGATTTATCAGCTCATTCTGTCTGTTTGTTTCTTCTGTTTTTTCATGAAATTAAAATGGCACTGTATTCCTTTTGCTTTTGTAAAAATCAAAAAAACAAACTATAAACATAACTGAAGGTCAACAGTTGAACTAAAAAGGCACAGACTAATGATGTTTGTTTTTTTGCTGATTGTTTGTCTTTTGGTTCTGTATCATAATATAATTCACTTTAATAAGCTACTGTGTTTGGGTATGTTGGAACTGTATGTACAATATATTTTCTACCAGTTTCTCTGAGGTTTGCAAATGAAATTTTAAATATTGTTACCAGCAACGTGATCCTCTTGCGTCATCATAAACGTACATAATGTTGCATCGGGAAGGGCAGCTGCAACAAAGACACACCTCTAATCAATTCAACATTTGTCTGCTTTACTAACACCCTCGCCACCGCCGTCCCCTCCCAAAAAAACAGCAGCCAAATATGATTCTTCATATTATCTTATGTTTACATAGGATTGTAGTTTAGAGGAAATCAAAACACTTTGTTGGGAGCAACTGGAACCCATCTCGGAGAAAAACCTTCTTGAGATACTTGCAGGTAAGTGCATAAATTTGTTAATGTCTGATTTAGTTCACCAACTCAAGCATTTTTATTAACTTACATTTTAAATTTTATGTCCAGGAGAAGACATTACATTACAAGAGGATGATAAAAACCCAGAGGAGATATTAGTGGGCCAGTGAGTAACAGATGTCTTTAGTTCTTTTAACCTCAGGAAAGTTTGTTTGAAAATATTACTGTGTTACTTATTCTGTTTTTTTCTAGGCAAGATAATAATGTAGACTCCACATCATGCCTCAAAGAAATGGCAAAAACCGAAGACCCTAAGCAAGGTAGTTATTACAAAGTGTTATAGTAATAACAAAAACAATTTTCAATCTGTCAATTTTGTATCTCAAAGACAGAATAAAATATCATTATATGAATTTTTTATAACTTGTTTAATGTCCTCTGCAGAATGCACCGCCTCAGGCGAGGAGAGCGATGTCCTCAGTATAAATGCAGACACTTATGACAGTGACATTGAGGGACCCAAAGAGGAGCAAAATATTAAAACTGCAGAAAAAGCAGTGAAGTCAAGGGACATTGCAGATCTAACTGCAAATCCTGACCCTGTGAAGCCTGAATCCAACCCTGGTTCTCCATCTCGGAGTGAAAAAAAGAAAGATATTCAGAGTGACATTGACAAAAGCGTCAGTGAGATTTTATCCCTTTCATCAACCGCAGGAAGTGAGGTCACTGCAGAGCACACGCCTCCTCCAACTCCTCTTCCTCCGTCTGCAGATGTCAGTACACCTGCTCAGGGCAGACCTGCTGCAGATTCTGCTCCTGGAGCCTGTCAGCCGTCCATTCAACAACTGGAGCTTCTGGAATTGGAGATGAGAGCCAGAGCCATAAAAGCTCTGATGAAAGCAAGTGAGCTGAGAAAGGCTTCGGTCTCTAACGCCTGACCTTGTCTATATACATTGTTAACATGATTAAATTACTTTGAAGCTTAAAAAATGAAAGTGTTAACTTATGTTTAGGTAATGTATAAAGCTGTACAAGTTGTTTTTTCTTTTGTGTTTATCTGTGTGTGTCACTGTTTCTTTTTTACACCATATTGGAGCGTTATTTTACAAAAAATAAAGTGTTGTATTTTACTGGCCATCCATCACTTCTTGTTGCAAAACCACACTGATATGTGCACGTGCAACTCGAGCACTAGATGGCAGTATAGGTCTTCTGCAAATCCACAGCCTCGCAAGCGATGATTTATTTGCTCACTGTCAAATCGTTAAAAATCGTACTCCGGCTATTGTGTAAGTATTGGAAATTTCAGAGGGTTAATCTAACATTAACTGTGTTTGTTCATATGTAACTGCGCATGAATCCACGGTATACGTGCCAGTTTGTTAAACTATCTGAATTCCAGTTAAATGATTCCTTCAGTGGTTCTGCACTAAACCTTTTGTTTGATTTGCCAGAATCAGAACAACATACAAGAACAAGCATACCTCCTCTTATTTTAGGAGGTACGCCCTGTGCTTGTGTGTATGTCTGAGTGTTTATACGAAACACATATCCATATATATATATATATATATGGATATATATACACATATACATACATGTATATGGTAAATATATACATGTGTATATGTATAAGTAATACATATACACACTGCATATACTGTGTGTACCTATATATGTATACGTATACATATGTACGTACATGTATGTATATACACATTTTTATAATTTATTCCACCGCTCATTCAAAAATTCCACATTTTTATCATTTATTCCACCGCTCATTCAAAAATTCTACACAAACTAGATATTGTTCTCTTTGCCTGTTATATATTCTTAATTCTGCGAATCCCTCAGTACAAAGTGTGTACTGTATGTGTATAGCCAATTACATGCAAATGTCCGAAATGGCCCTCTGAATTGTTACCCCCACCCCCTACTCGCATGCCTATAGGAGACAATTGAATGGAAGATAAGAAGACAGGTGCCCCCTTGGGTGTTTGGAATGGAAATGGTTAGTTAAATGCACAGCTGCTGCTGCATTTGTGTGCATTTTTTGTGCATCTTCATGTTTATTGATGGTTTTGAGAGAAAAGTATCCACTTTAGTAATACAGAGATACAACTCTTCTAAAGTGGTGTCAGTGGTTAGTGAGTCACTGCTATAAGAATGACAATTATCATTTAGCAGCAGCAGCAGATAAATGGCGTTAAGCAGTTTTTTGTAGTTTGAAAATGGATCGGAGTTCAGCTGTAACTTGTTGAGTGCTTTGTTTTTGAAATTCAGATGAACTTGTTGAAACACAAAAGCTATATTGTTTCATGAATGTTTGTCATGCCCAACAGTTCGCCTACGTCCTCGTATTTGTTTCATTTTCTTCAAATGAAATTGCAGGTCAGCAGAAGTCAACAAAGATTTAAGGAAATTGTTTTTGACTGCAGAACAAGTTTTCAGTTCAACTCAATGTAAAAAAAAAAAAGGATACACTGGACCTCTGATGGGACAAGCAATGAATTCTGAAATAGCGCCACAAACACTAAACTCTGAATCCACAGTGCTGCAAATGTCAGCCCATCAAAGATGAGCCATAAAAACTAATCCATGTGGAACAGTTTCACCAACACCACATTTAAATCTTTTTACAAGATAATCGTTACAGCATCTCTTTGTTTACAATAAGTCTTTGTTTACAGTTTAGAGCATCTCTTTGTTTACAATAAGTCTTTTATTGTGTAATAATTTTTTCACGGTATCTACAAAGTTGGCTGCACAGTAATGTCCTGCAGGATTTGGAGATATTTCCAGAATGTTATATTTATTTCAGTGTATTCTAGTACCTTCTAACAACATATCTTGCACCAACACAAAACTGTACCAGTTTCATACAGTGCACAGACAAAACTCCAAACTGTCTTGATAGGTAGGGAGAGTGCTGTTGAAGCAAACTGGAACAACAGAATTGAAGGGGCCATTAACAAAGCTATGGCAGAAGCACAAAGGCCCAAATCATGTACAGTATTTCATGGAAGAGTATTTGTGGTGCAGCTGTAAAGACTTTAGGGGTAGAAAACGCAGTGTCATGTGGTACTATTGCCACACATTCAGTTCTTGAAAATGCAAAACAACCTTATACGTTTTAGGAGACCTCCAAAAACCTCCCACAGGAAGCATCTCTTATCTGCTAACCTGACTACCACACAGTCCAACCTGCTGCCTCTCCCAGCAGGTAGGCGGTCCACAGAGTGTTGACTCCATTTATAATTTCTCAGGTCTGTTGACCAAGGTCTTGCTGCTTTCAGCTAACTCCTGTATCAGGCCTGCCTCCTGTGCCCCACTTTCCTTAAACCATGCACAGTGACACAGTTTCACAGAAACCAGGTTGTTGTACGTTGCTCTTTCTTTGACCTTTCCACTGAAACCTATTTCTGCCCAGAGAGATCCAACCAGGAAGTAATGCTCCTGACATCACAGCTCCCACTGACTTAGAAAACTCGGCACCACATTAAGGTGTCGTATCTCAGAGGAGAGCAAGAGTGTTCCACCCACACAAGTCTTTTCTCTTTGATAATATCTAGCTGAAACTGTATTTAATTAACATTTTCTTCACTCTAACCCTTGAGGTCTGGGGCAGCTGATCGTTGTTGGTGTGCAATTTAATGAAATCACACCTTCCACCTTAGTGAAAAGTATAATCAGGCAGCTGTGATTGAAGACAACTGCATGGTGCATAATAATGGTAGTGGAGAAAATAGGAGCATTACATTCAAATGTTCATTACAGGTTCAAAGCTGTGCAATTGGTTATGAAATGGAATCTGGCCAAAGAGAGCTGGATTAAATATTATTTTAGGGGCAACCCTTAAGAACATGGAAAATATTTAATATTTCAGTAAATCTCATTCTTAGTGAAAATATCTAGGAACACTTTAAAAATACTTGTGGGACTTTTATCTAAATCTTGTAAAAACCACCGATCTTATGTCAGATATTTGTTGTACTCGATTCACTAACCTTTTGTTTTATGTATACATCTTTGTCATCTCAAAATAGCAAACTATGCCACCTTATGCAGTGGCAAAGTGTAGCTCATCTCTATCTTGGGTACTAGCTTTATTTAAGAAAGGAGAGTCTTTGCACATATTAAATAGAACCTTTCAATGACCTTTAATCCCTTTTAAGTGTACTTTGACTCCCTTTTTATGCGTTCTAGAGTACTGTATTTTCTTTATTACAGATTTTTTTTCTCAGTGTTTGTGCTTTTGCATGGCGTGAGCATGTTTTAGATATATATAAAAAAGCCTGTTAATCCAAGGTTAAATTCAGAATTTACTGCAGTACCATCGTCATACAAGGTGTGAATATGAGGACACGTGTTGTCAATGTGTTTTCTAAGAACACATCACATTTGCATAGATAAAGAAACACTCTTCCATCTTCTTCTCTCAATAATCTGTGTTCTTTCTGCAGCCAGGAACTAGATTGAACCAACAGCTCATGCTGACAGACAATTAATAATTTTGCACCTCTGTGAGGCTAAATGAATTGATTTCCACCAGCAGTGACTCATTGGACACATTTCAGGCAACATCCCTCCCTCTCCCCCCGAGCGGTGTGGAAAAGATCATATTAACTTAAGACGTGCTCTGTTTTCATTTAACGTCCAATTGTGTGTGTTAATGCTAATTGCTGCTGTATTAGCAGTAATCCTGATTGCCATCTCGACGCCTGGAGAAACATAAATGTGCTGTTTATTTAAATGCAAAGATTAGTCAGGCTTGGTGCTAAGAATAACCTCCTTTAATTAATCTGTATTCATACCCAACGATAATGTTTCAGATTTTCTGCTGCAGTATATCATTTAAACCGCAGCCAAGTGTAGGCATATAATGGACCTTCTGTTTCCTGCTGGATGTGCTGCAGATAAAAAATAAAAGTGAGGACGCTTGTTGTCTCTGTGTCACAGGTGTTCGGCACATCTGTTCGCATTCATTTTCTGTGCGTGAATAAATGATCGGATTCTCGATCTCGTTGAGTTACAAGCGGAGCAGAATCCTTTTGTGTTGAAGCCTGAAGTGGGCCATTTCAACTATTTGCTTCCATTGAAAGAGAGAGAGCTCCGTTCCCTCTTTGTCTAGTCCTGCTTCAAAAACTCCAAGAGAGACTTTTGAGCATTTGATATTCCACTCCAGTCTAGTATCTGTATTTGAAGAGAATTCCTCCCCATCCACCAGCTCCACTGACATCTTGACTTCTCTGATTCCATGCATGCTTGCTCTGCACGGGTTTCTCCCTACACAAACTTCAGGGTCTGCATTCAAATGATGCTTTAATACGATCAAACAAGCATTGATATTCCGGTGGTGGTTGACGGGCAAACCAATATGAGCAAAATGCTTTTGAAAGATACTGAGACAGCAGGCAGGAAGGGATGACCTCGCACAGTCAAATCGGCATAATTAAATGCAATCTCACAATATTACATCAAAGCCCAGTCTTATTGTTGTGGCAGTAGCGACGGGATGAGTGAGCTGGATCCTTGGGGCGTCGGAGGTTGTTCACACAGAGATGCTGTGATTGATTGTCTGAAATTAATGAAGTTTACTCTTTACAGAAGACTGAGTCTGAAACTCTGTGTAGGATTCAAGATTCAAGTTTTTGAAAGCGAACGTTTTATCTTTGGTCATGAATCATGATGATTCATGGGGAAAATGCATATTCAAGGTACATACAGGGGTCAGTTGTATCACATTAGATATTAGATATATCGATGTTATGTTGAATATTTCGATTTTAATATCAAATCTATTTAAATATTTGATTTTTACTTTTATTCTTCTTCTACTCAGGAAAGGATTAACCCATGGTTTCTCAAATACAAATGTGCAAAGACTTTTTCCAAGGTCAAAGGTCCATTTACCCACAAGCCAAACCAACTGCCATTAAAAATAACATCAAATATATAGTTATATATTAAAAAAACATAATCAACATTAAATCAAATAAATACTCAAACAAAATATAATAAAATGAAACAGAAGCCCTGCAAAGAGTCCAAAATAAATGTATCAGGAGGGCCTTAAATAAAACATATATTAAAAAAAAAAAAAAAAGACTCAAAGTATCAAGGAGAATCATGGATCAACATTTTAAAAAGTATTGATAAGGTCTGTCTGTCCCCCATCTCTGCTGTCTGTGTTTCTGGGTTTATCAGTGTCATCACACTCACCTGTGTCCGGTGATTGGACTGTTTTGGATTGGTTCGTTAGTCTCACTCTTGTCACCTGGTGACAGTGCGGTGTATATACACCTTTCTTGTTTAATGTGCAACAGGCCTGGTCAGTGGTGCTTCAGCTTGTGCGTTGTTACTGTGCTCCTTGTTCCTGTTGGAGACCACCGTGTTGTTTGTTCTTCCCTGGTCCTGTTACCCAGTGAGTTTTTTTAAAATTGTATTTACGTTGAGACAATTATGAATGAACTCCCTGCAACTGAGAACTGTCTCTGCATTGTTGCAGCAAAGTACACTTACCAATAGATGGTGTTAAATTAGTTCTGTACATCCATGAACAACCTCTAGATTGTTAGCCAGGGCTTGGGTCAATGTTTGGTGAAGCGTTATTTTCCTATCAGGCTGTAGGAGAAATAATCCACCCAAACACAATTGGGTGTTTTCTTGAACCAAATCACTCTTAGCTCTGTGTTCAGCTTTATGTAGCTCTGACATTACAGTCCCAGCTGCTGTACAAACACCAGTGGACCACCAAAAAGTCCTTCAGCCGGATGATGTATCACCTTCCATGGAAACTCGCACTTTTATGACACTAGCTGAAGACGACAGCGTTTGTGCTGTGGTTGGAAGACACTGAACTGTCAAACCCTGGTGGGGGCCCCATTTATTTATTTTTATTTGGATGATTTATTTCCCACAGAAGCACAAAAGGACCAAGCCGAGTAAATTACTTTTGTCAAACTTGTGATAAAACTGTCAAATTGCTTCCCACCACCAGCTGGCAAGCAATTGTATTACATAAGTAATTGTCAAAAGAAATGTCAAGAGAGGAGTATATTGCTTGGTGAAATTCTGTTCTCTTTTCTTCAGGGTTCTGCGTTGGTTTGCCTTGGATTAATGTCTTTGTTGTGTTTTAAGTAGTGTTTTACCTCTTATTGACATGGGAAAAAACCCAAAACAAATGGAAGAAAATATATACAAATCTTTGGCTTTCTCCCTGGAACTTGTGTGTCTTGTCTGTTTGGACCAGGGAGGTCTCTGACCCATTATTTCATAAGATGGACATCGGTGTTTGATGATGAAGAAATGTTTGGTGTTTATTTAATAGATGAATGTGTAATTCTATAAACAATGCTATAATAATACTATTGAATTATTTTTTTAAAATATATTTAATATAAATCTTATATGCTTTACTGGTACTAATACATTCAAGTGGCCCCTTGGCCTGGAGTTTGAGGCCCCTGGTGTGGAGTGTTGGATTTCACTGATCTGTCTGAACGTGTAATTGAAAACATTTCATTACACCACAGGTTTTAGAGTGAAAGGTGTATGGATGTTCTCTTAGTTGCTCCAATAATTATTGAACAAGCCTAAATCACAAGATCAACAAACGCATCACCAGCCGCCACGCTGCCACTTCAATTCCTAACATCCATAATCTCCCCTTCTTCATCACATCACATCATATCACATCACATCACGAGAGTCCTGTGCTATTTCGGCTCCACTTCTCGACAGCCAATTAACCAGCCTGTGTCTGCTGCATGGTGCTCCCAATCTGATTGCTTTTTCCCTGTCTCTGATTATGTGGGGTTACATGGAAATTACACTAAAATAATCAAACTGAATAGTTGTAATTGAATGAATAAAGTGATTTCAAGTCATTAATATCTCTGAGTTAAGTGGAAATACTCAATAACGTACCTCTCCCAGCAGAAGTTCAAGAAGAACTGAATTTCTGCTTATAATGGTTCCAAATGACATTTAGACGAAAAATAACCAATCAAAAGCAACTTTGTAGTGTAGTGTAGTTTTCTCCATGATGATTGAACAAACTGTTTAAGGGACAGAACCTCTTTCTGTGTCAGTTCTCTTGAGAAATTGACGTTTGGTATTAGCTTAGTGATGTAGCCTGTTTCCATTTGTCTGACCTTTGAATTAGAACTCTAACCTTTTCAGAATTGTGCTTGCTCATTGCAGGTGTTTGGTTAGTACAATCAAAGTTCACTTTTACCTTGGTGTTTATATTCATGTAAATGGACTTGAAGAGCTTCTCATGTTGATAGACCAGACTGGACTAGATAGCATTAGCTGTCACTGTGTAGTACTGTATTTAATATGTTATTTGATGTAAATTCTATACAGAATATAGTATTTACAGCAAGTTAATATTAAATCAAAGATGGTTATTTCTTAGATTTTCATCCTTATTTAATATTCATCTCCACAACTGTCTTACTGAAGTTGGTATTATGTACACAGAAATAACAGCAGATCTATTATCTGTTTTTTTATTGTTTCTGATCATTTAAGCAAGATAGCAAAACAAAAGGAATGTGATTGATGGTTTCCTCTATTATTTACCCGCTTCTCTCTCTGTGTCAGTTTGTCATCATTTGTGTCTTTTGCTCATGCTTTACACTCGCGTAACAAAATGCACTCATAAACACATCATCTTTTTGAGTTATTTTGAGGCATATGGTGTATGATTGAGCTTTAGCTGCAAGGTTATTTAATTTTCCTGAAATATACTTATTTACTTGATTTAAAAAAGAAACCATTAACCATAAAAAGAGTCCATTAGTGTGTCCGTTAGTGTGTAATGTGAGTTTAGAACATTGATTTTCCCCCCAAATGTTACATTTTAGCCTTAAAAATGTCTTATTCAAGTGCAATGGGCAGGTAAAGACCATACATGGCTCATGGAATTCTTTCATGTCAACTTGGTCCCAATGTATGAACAACAGCAAAAAATAGTTGAAAATATCAATAATTTATTCTAAACGCAAAATGTTTTTCATGTCTTGTTGTGTGCACAGACTAGAGATATTCAAGATTAAGTAATAGAAAACAAGTAAATCAAAAATACATTTTAAAGTAAACAAAATAAAGTGTTTAGTTTTAATGAATAAATTAACAATATCAGCACCTTCAGGTTAAATCAAGGGTGTGGAAACAAACTTGCTCACCAATTACAGATATATATATATATATATATTAAAAATGTTTTTATTTAAAGAAAATTCTGCCTATTTCACTTTGAAGTGTCATATGCAATTTATTTTTTAGAAGTGTTGCAGGAAACCTAGATTCGCCCCAGACTTGTGTGGGACAGATGTTACAATCTAAATCCTCTTTTGTACTTTGGCAGGAACAGGAGTCTGCTGATCTGCTGCTAAATTGAGTGGGCCTTCTGGGAGGACAGGAGGTGGCTGTTTATCTCCAGTCCCTAAAATCTGTGGACTGTCTTCAACTCTTTTGTATCAGCAGGACCTGCCCGTAGAGGTGAGTTCGCACACAGTGATCCTTCACGTTGTCATGCACTGATGTAATATTACTGATGTTAATTTGGAATGACTCAAGGGACAACTTATAGGTTAGAAATATTTTATTTTATTTTGCTTAAATATTTAAATGCATGACTACATAAAGCTGTGTGTTATTTGAATAGCTTAGCTTTTGAAAAGCTTTTGTATTAAATTCCCACCATCCTTTGGTTGGTCCAAAGTTTGAAAGACTTTGAGGACCTTTTTGCTCAACTCAAGACTCACTGGCAACACAATGAGTTTCTGCCACACTTTCCTTCGACAAATGCGCGCCGCATATCACTGTGCCATTAAAGGTCACATGCACGAGACAAGTCATTTAAAAAATCAACCTCGAGAAACTCTCATCCATCGTGAGTCACCCTGTATTCACTGCAAAGGTGCAGCCATGATAGTGCTCGTCACTATTGATAACACCAGCTCGACCTATTCCTGGGTGACTAATTAGTCAGTGTCATAATGATGTGTCATAAAAGTGCAACCAGTGTTCTTGGTGCTAAGTGATGACTTTGGGATAACGCACACACACCCAAACTCTCTCTGTTTTGTCTTTGCTGCAAAGTAAACAAAAAAATCTCCTGCCTGCTGGAGTTAAATGCTGCATTCAGGAAAGCCTTTTTAGAATTAATGGAGGGAATCTGAGAAGTCAGAGCAGGTATGTTGGATGCTCCATCAAGGCTTTATCATCCTTAATACAGACTCATTACGTTGGTTGGGGGATGGCATAATAATGGAAGCCCAGCTTGCCTTTCTGAATAATGTCTCCCAACAGCTAAATATGGGAAACAATCAGGCAGAGGCTACTGTTGTACTTAACCTCATCACCGTCCTCATTTAGGTGATGGAGGACACGGATGCTGAGGTGAGCAGCCACTTTTACTGTGCACCTGATGAACCGAGTCAGCAGTTTGACTTGGGGAGAAGTAATTACAAACGTACGTTTGATTAAATTATGCATTTACTTTTTTCATCTGTAATAAAACAGCAGCATCTAATTGTTTAGAACAGTTTGTGATGCCTTCTGGTGTCTTCCTAGAGCTTCTCACCTAGAGCAGGGAAGACAATTTACTTTTTAACTGTTGTTTTGGCCCTAATATATAGTTCAGATAGACTTGTTCCTTTTGCTAAGTTTGTACTACTGTGCTAAGTTCTTGAACTTGAGCACTTTTATTAGTTATTAGCTATCTTTTATTAGTTTGTTGTTAGTGTTGGGACATTTTTGATGACATTTGAGCCCCTTTTAATAAGACCAATCTGCATTAATCCAACTAATACATTATCCTATGGCTAACATTTACATTGTATTGACTTATTTCAATGTTTTGTGGCTAACATTACCTAGTTTCTGCTACCTTTTTCATTTTTAAGTAGATGTTGACTTATCTATTATTTTGTTTTTCTAAACATTGGCTTATCTTTAGTTTAATCATGCTACCTTTTAGCTATTTTTCATGTAATCTTATAATTATTATAAAATATAACGTGAATGCTCTTGATGGACTTGTCTACACTTAAATAATTTCACATTTATTTGGCTGCTTTGTTTCCTTATTTTGAATTGTTAATCTGAGACAACTGTAGTTAATGTATCTCTCTAATTTGTACAATGTAGTAGAACATGGAAAAGCCTTGGCAAAAAGTGTGTCCCAGACGTCCATACTAACCACACGTTTAACAAAGAAAATTATGGACGTGTCGTGAAAAATTGAGGAGCTATATTATATTCTTTTCAAGGCCATTTTGATTTTTTGTGGATAGCTTTTCAGCATACACATAAACCTTCGATGTTTAAATACACAGGCAATATTAGATGGAGATTTAAAGTTTGAACAAATATCTGTTTGCACAGAGGCAGGAAAATTCTCCCAAAAGCTTTACCAAAGTGATGTGGAAGTGTCTGTTTCTGTAATGGGCAGGGGAACGTTTCCATGACAACGGGGCAAAGGCACTAGTACTGCTCAATGCCACTATCTGCGGAGTATCAGGGGAGCTTCTGCTTAGCAGGAAACAATGATAATATGGCACACTGTTGGATAAAACAGAAACAGGGGAAGGACTAACCTCTTCTTATTGCAGAGGAAGCAGATGACATTCATTTTCTCCTCAGACCCTCGATTTTTTTGAGCAGTTTCCATAGTTACCATCCTTCCATTTGTACCATTTTGAATTTTTTATTTGATGTATATCACCTGAGCAGACTGTACTGGAAAATATTAAGAAAGGAAAACAGAGCCAATAAAATGTCCTCAGTTTTTATTTGATAATTTCATTATGAAATGTGGAGTCTGTTTTATAGTAAAAATGCTGCAGCTATTCATTCACAAATATTTAAATATTCATGTTTGTGCATCTTTGTACAATCTTTGTCCAGTTAGCTTAAAGCCTATTGGCTTCTTTAGACATTTAGCCTAGTTTTTAATTATTGTTTTAACGTTTAGCTAATATTCTATTGTTTTTTGCATTGGTTAGGGCTACAAAGAAATACTTAAGGCTCTATTAACATGTTTTGAGTATTTTTTGACAATCTATTTTCTGTACCCTTGCTAATATTGGCCAACCTTTATCTTTGAGGAATAGCCTTTTCTGGATACTAGGCAATGTTTAGGTGTTTTAAAGTTTGGTTTTCTAAGGTTTTGTTATTTTTTTCTGTTAATCACTAATCACTTTTTGGTGCCCTTACTAAAGCTATGATTATGATGATTATATGAGTATGATTATGAATACTCCATATACCGGAACTATAGTTATGCCCAAACGGAACAAAAACAAAGTTACACAACACCCACATGTTGCTGAGTGTGTTGTGTTGTTTTCGGTCCCTGCTAATTCCACTAGAGAGGGGTGACCATGTGGGAAAAATTGGCAAAAAAAGAGTTATTCCCTCGAACAGCCCATCAAATCAACTGTGTGGGATTCTTTTGGCTACAGACCATGGCGTATCGTGGATGACGGCCTGCCAGCACTTCAAGCATGTCATAAAAAAACGGTGAAAGGAGGAAATATATCCAATATGGTTTATCAGCTGCGGGACAGCCACCTGACATTCTTTGTTAAAGTAAAGGTAAATGCACAGTAAATAGATTAGACGTCAATGTTTCCCTTTTTGTCTGGCAGTTTCAGTGTCAGTGTGCACTGACCTGTAGAAGAACACGCTATGTAGTCTGTCCTCAAAGTCCTCGGTCATTGAACATTTAGCATTAGTTTTTCCCAATCATGGAGTAAACCTTGGGCTTGTCTGTTTCATATTTTACTAATATGTTGGTCTTTGTAATTTAAACACAAATGAACCAAAATAATAAATATGTTTTATATGTGGTAACATAAAATGAGACAAACGATTAAATGCTGAAAATAAACTTAAACATTTGGTATAGATCAGAATGATTAATGATTTGTCCTGTATAAATAGATACTTAAATATACAAATACAAATATTGGGTCACATAATTAGTAAGAAAATTATATTTTGTCTGATTGAATCTACAGAAAGATAGCCATTCCCATCTTTTTTTCTCTCAGGGAAATACATACTGTTTTATTGTTTACCGAGCAATGGGAATTTTTGTTTAGTTACAATGGGATTATTGGTCATTTTTTTTCTTCAGTTTTTTGACTTGTACTTTCTAGTTTATCAACTTCGTTATTATTAGTTATTAGTGTTTGTTGTAATTGTCTTTTGTCTAGTTATTGGCTATATTTTTCACTAACAATCGTCTTCTGTTATTTCATAACATACATATCACCAGCGTTTGGCTGTACTTCTTCAGTGTAAATTATATGTATGTAGAATGTTGTCTTTTTATGATAAACAACCACATCGTCTGCAAGTTTTTAACATTTTTTTATGCTAACCAACATGTAAAATATTCAAAGCTTCAACAAAACACCTGTCACCCCTTTAGCTACTTTATTTTGTAAAACATTAGGAGTAGTTGGCTTTCAGGTATTTAGGTAAGTATTGACCTTGGCAGTAGCCTCCACGTGCTGCCAGGCCGTTTGTTCCAGTGACTTCTCATGGTGTGAAATCTCTTCCCCAATCAGACTCCTTTGAACAGCCCACCCTGCTCCTTTCTGGTTCTGATTTTCGACACTTGTGCATGTCAGCCGTCTTTGCGTCAGATCACAATTTTTGCGTCAATGACATTCAGTGGCAGAGTCACAGAAATAACAGAAGGCAGAAGCTGTCGGCGGTTGAAAATGTCATAATTATTTCAGACACATTACGCCCTGCCTGACATCTTAATAAAGTGGCCCATTAGAATGTCAAACCTGCTTACTCCTGAGTTTTGGAAAAAGTTAATTCCATGTGTCATTGTCGATTATCCCCAAGTCGTTGTGACAAGAACAGCTCAGTGGACCTGAACCTGCAGTTCAACTTTGGAGGGCACTCAGATATTTTTATTCATAGCTTTGCTTTGAATAATTTCCTTGCAGATATATTTTGGCCAGAGACTTTGTATTTCCTGTAATAATTTTGTCCTTGATTAGAGGTTTTGACTTTACTTTGTCCTTGTGTAAAATATGAGTCAAAGACTCAGGGATTTTCTTTAAACAGTTGTGAGTTTAACAGGACCAGGCAAAAATATCCTTGAGTGATCGTCTGGACTTCTTTGTGAATTTTTTTTTTAATATCATGTGACCACATGTTCAAATTCTTAGGATACTCCAGTATTACGCTTTTAAAGACTTAAATCAGAGAGTGAATCATTGGCATTTTTTTTGTAAGTGAGAAAAACCAAAGAATAAAGACAAATCTTCAAGGATCTAACCTAGGGAGACATTTTCCAGGTGTTTGTTATGACCTAAACTTGGTAGATGTAGAGCATGTAGAATTATTTCGAACCATTTTTCAGACAGTTTGAACCCTGCGGTTTAAACAATGATGCAGCTAATTCATGGATTTTTACGGGCTAACGAAGTTCATACTGCTGGTGATCAATGACTTTTCTGGTAGGCTACTGTGTGTTATACTAGTAACGTATGTCTGTCTGTGAATGGCTGTGTGTGGTGGGGCCCATAAGAGAGAGAACGGTAGCAAAAGTTGAGAGCAGTTTGAGCCCTGTCATGTTGAAGCGTGAGTTGGTTATACAGGAGCTGTTAAAACTCTGTTTATGTTCTGTTGTGGTCGGTGTGGTTGATAATAAAGACCCCAACAAGTCTCCCCTCTGCATTCTAACACCGGTTGGAGCGCCGAAGCAGTAAAGAGCTGTAACCAGCTGTGTTTCAGGCACTGTTCAGAAAAAGCATTTATTTAATTAAAAGTGAAAAAAATATCTTTCCTTGTAAATAACCCATGTTACAACATGGACACCTGCAGCTTATAGAGAAGTGTGGCCTATATATGTACTCTTTTTAAATTTAGTGGGTGCGGCTTACATTCAGGTGCACTCAATAGTCTGAAAATTACACACATTTATGCATTTTAATCATTTTTTTCTCTCAGCCTCAGCTGTGACCTGATCCTGACCCTCCACTCTGCACTTATATGCATAAAGGGACATTTATTTATCACAACTAAAATACCTGTGAAATTGGATTGTTTTTTCTTGGTCAGGAACAATAAACAACATTTTTAAGTTGTGTAAAAAAACTCAAAATGAGTTTCCAAAACATTATGTTGGTGAATTATTGGGATCCAACTTCCAAAAATCCAAAACTAGTGTTTCAATTGATTTGTCTGCTTGATGACTTAGTAGCTGTTAGCTTTGTGGAAATGTTTTTAAACCCAAACTCATGTGACATATTCTTCTAGATAGATTATGCAGAAGACTTGTTGCAAAAATGATAAAAAAAATAAATTCTAATATTTGTGACCAGAGTTGTCCTGCTTTTTGTGTACAACAAGGTTTTAAGCTCTGCAGCTGCTGAAATTATACGATCCAGCCCCAGATCAGCTGACCTTTCAAGCAGACTTGTTGGCAAACAAGTAAAGATGTCTCCGACTCAAGTGACGGAAATACTCATGACATCTACAGACAGCATTCTCGAGCAATTTTATAACTCTAACCTCAACTAGTGTTGCACAGCTGGATCACTGCATATATGTACTGTATATCTTACAGTGTATTTGTCCAACTCTCCTGTGTTTGGTCTATATAGTGCGTCAAAAACAGAAGCGACCCATACATATGTGGATTTCTGTACATTATTTATCTCAACTTGTTGCTACAACTCTCCTGCTTGTGCTTAGAATCCGTGGCAGTCTTTTTTTTCTACACGTCAGCAGTCTCATAGCGGAGTTTGTCTCTTCCTCTCTGTGGACATGGAGCGTTTCATGTCCTCCTAAGACACGTCGCTGCTGGAGCTTGGGGACAAACACCGGATGAGCGACTAAGAAAACAATTCCCGTGGATGTGCATGCTGTCTTTCTCTTCCTCGCTCTTTTCTTGGTGCCTCTGTGGGGTTGAATCACATTTCCCTTGCTTCCCCCCTTCAGTGTGTCTGTCACATATAGGTGCATGTACACCCACAAATACACACACACACACACACACACGTGTGTGTGTGTGCGTTCAGTCTGACAAATCCTCCCCTTCGGCCAAAAAAGTGGATAAATAAATGCATTGTCTCTTCACTTTTCTGCTGTTGGCATCAGCCTGTCTAAATTGTCTGAGAAGGCAGTGGAGTGTGAAATTGAGTTCAGAACTGTACGCTGTGTGAGATCAGCCTGTGTTTGCTTATTTATTCACGCTGCAGCAGCAACCAGTCGCCCTTTTTTTTTTTTTTGTTTTGCAGAGAAGGGTTAGTTAAACACGTGGACGTGTCGTTGCTAAAAATGTGACAAGTCTAAAGGATGGAAGGCTTTGGACGCTGGCATTTTGCCCCTGCAACAGGGCAGCAATGATGCAGTGAGGTTATTCATGCGGGGGGTAAATTGTGAAGCAACACAGGCTGAAGAGTCTGGGCCACTGTGAAGCAGGGTGGTTCCTCTTCTGACAGCAGCTATCATTTGTTCTAAAAGCTCTGAAGCCCAGCGGTTGCACACAAAGCAAAAAAGGTAATTTCACTTCAATCACTAGGTAGTGATTGAATAAATTCACAGCGATTTGCTCTCTCCTCTCCCCGAAAAAAGATGACAAGACGAGCTGAGAATAATGGCATCTGCCCTGGCTAATTTGAGAAAAACAAATGATTTTGCTTGAGATGGTAACTTTTGCCAGGTTTAATCGGCGGCGCTACGCAAACCTTCCTTTTCTCAGCTCTTTGGCTGCCATTAGGTGATGAATGTGTTGTTCCTGGATGATGTATGTTCATTGATTGCTGAGGATAACTTCTGTTTTGAAGAGTTATGGCTTCCCCTTCACAACCCAGAAAGTGCATCTATGCAAAAATCAGTCGAGGATTTCGAGTTTGTCTCTCAGTTTTCACCCAGCATGCTTAGTGATGAATGTGCACCGTTTACAAAACATCTCTGAACTTTGTTTCCAGACTTTTTGACAAGACTGTTTGGATGTTAGGTCCCACCGCAGTGTCTGGCATAAGCTCCATATATAACCTACCATCGGGGTGAGCTGCGGTGGTTGAAGTGTCCTTCACTGACGGTTTGGAGGTCAACCTTTCATGTGTTTTTATTTTAGAGTGACAGAAAAGGTAATGGCAGAGTAAATCCCATCAAACGCTGCCCATCAGTCTCAGCGTCACCTATAAGGATTGACCGGAGGTCGACTAATGCTGCAGCTTTTTGCAGAGCTCATCCTTTTGTTGTTTCACATGTTTTGTTTTTTTTTCTAACTGAGAGAAACTGCACCACACTAATGCAGTTACTTACAGATGTATTTGAAGACAAATAATTTGAAAAGCAGTTTTGAAGAAAACCAGAAAGATACTGACAAAGCATATTACAAAAAAAGTTTTTTGAAGTATGCTGTGTCAGTTATTATTTTTCTGGTTAAAAAAAAACAAACAAACTTGATCTTACGCTTTAGTTTAAGTAAAGGCAATATTGGGTTTAATTTGCCAGTATCTAAAATTTTGTACAATATTTGCTACAAACCCTAATAATTCCCCAAAGATAAAGCTGAGCTACCTGGGGAACAATAATAGTGAAACAAATCTGATGCAAAAAAAAAAAAAAGTAAAGGCAAGTAGAACTAAAGCCCAAACACCTAAAGGTTAGCTAAGAAAAATAGCTAGAGCCAACAACAGCTACACAAAAGAAACACATGTCTACATTTAACCTAAATAAAAATGTAAACACCCACAAAACAACAAAAAGTTGAGTCATGTTAGTTAAAGATATATATATATATATGTGTGTGTGTGTGTGTGTAGATCAGAAATTCCTAAAAGTAAACCAAAACAGCTAAATAGTGGGTTCAAAAACCAAGTCCATCCAGAAGTGGGAAAATATTTGCAAAAATGACTTGAAAATGATTTAAATTCAGCAAATAAATAAGATATCCACTAAAAAGATCCTGGAAATGTCCCAAAATATGCAGGTAATTGCAAAAACATAGTTTCATTAGGTCATTAAGTTGAGGTTAAAAAATAGCAAGTTAACTCAAAGGCGTCCTCAATGTGATAACATCTTAGAAACATGACCTGATGATGTAATAAAATACATCTTGCAAATGCAGTTAATAGTATTTTCTGTATGTGGTTGTTTACTGATCCCTGTGACGAGGTCATAAACCTTAATAGAGACCATAAATGAGCGCTTACAGAGGAGAAGCTCAGTGTATGATAATCACCGTCCCTGGGGACAAATTGCTTTATTATCTCCTTTCAGCATCTGCAGTCATTAAATGAGTAAATACACAATTGCTGCCACAGTAATTAATAAACGATTTTTACCCTGTCCCTAGTTCTCTTACTCTAATATCCTGTTGCTGAGCTGCTATAAGAAAATAGCACTATCACTGCGCCTAATTGTTTATCCCTTTCTACAGTGTAAAGTCATTTTAACCTGCTTAAAGGTTTTGATATTTGTATGAACTGAGGGTGCAGATTTTTGTTCTTTTACTTTTACTCCAGTTAGATGGGCTGAAGCTCGGCTGAAATGAGAAAAAAAAAAAAGCCATCTTGCTTAATCTTGTCCTCTTGTCTTTTGATTCAAATTGAATCAGTTTCTAATTATTTGCTCATTTCACTGCTTGAACTAGCTTTTAGCTCTTTTGAGTTGAAGTTTAGAATTTGTTTCTTCCACGTGTTGCTGATTTGAGATATTGAGAAGATAATCTGGTAGACACATTTTCTGATTTATTTTTTTCAAAAACTGATTGCCATGTTTTGTTATCATTTACCTTTTCTTTTCTTTTTTTGCTTATTTTGAATTTTTAACACTATTTTGACCAATTTGTTAACAATTCTTTAAAGTCCTTTGTTTAAAAGATATTTTCAGCTTTTAATAACATATCTTTGACTTTTTCACTAACGCTTTAGCTAATAATGGTATTTTTGCTAGCGTTTAGCTTTCAGCTAGAAGTACTTTAAATTTTCCAGTTAGCTAATTTGCAAACCAAATATGTCTATCTTTGCTTATTTACCTATCATTCTTCTAAATGTAATTTAATTTTTATACCATTTCACGATATTTTGACCCTATTGTTGATCAAACTTTCAGTATTTTTTTTCTTTTTCTTTTTTTTTTTAAAGAAACATTTTTGGCCTTGTTTAGAGACTGAATGTTTTTTCTATTTCCTTATTGTGAAAAGTTTAGTTTGTGTGAGATTCTTAGTCCATTAGTTTTTTGAGGTTTTTTTTTTTTTGACTCCTATTTGATTACTTTAGTGAAGAAAAAGCATTAGTTATGCATGATTAAATGGCACTGTAGGAACACTACAGTCCTCATTTACATCTGCAGGTTTCGGTCTTCTGTCTTGAGTGTCTGGAAGCCTAAACTGCAGTGTTCCATTGTACTTGCACCAAAGACTCCCTTGAAGTTAACTTGAATCAATATTTCAGTGGCAAATTTGTCATTAAACAAAAACAATTTTCCTCAACAACCTAAACAAGCATCACCCCATTTGGTGAAAGGACTGCCTTGCTCAGAGGTCATTAAAAGGCTTTTAATGAAGGGAAAGTTGAACGCGGCGGTCGACCTCCTACTGGCTTTTGATACAAAGCCCTGTCACCTCATTAATTCCTGATGATGTTGATGACATTCCAGGAGAGTGGTGAGGCCCATGTTTTACGCTGTGGACTCACATTGGCCACGGGAGGACTCCTGGGGGGGTGCAAGCCAGACTTGGCACCACAGCTCGGGCTGTAGACAATTATAATGGCCTCCCTGCTTCTTGTCCATGTCACATGATTTGTCATTTTAAACTGCGACTGTAACGGCCTCTACGGGCTTCCTTGAATTGTGCTACAAAGAGAAGGACGAAGGCAGACAGCTGGAATAGTAAGAAAACAAGAAACGTTTTTTACAAGGATTTTGTTGACTGCTGACAAACATCACTTCATAGTCATATCTATCCATCCATCTATCCATCCATCCATCCATCCATCCATCCATCCATCCATCCATCCAGCCATCCATCCATCCATCTATCCATCCAGCCATCCATTCACTGCAGAAAAGCATAAAGGAGCAACAGTGTTATGTCTCTGATTAGTATCTTGTAAATATTATAATTCTGTTTCACTCTGAAACAGAATTATGGCCCTGCTTCACAAATTAAATGAATGAAAATGGAGACATTGTTTTTGTTGCATAGTAAATAGAGGCTGAGTATTGTCTAATACCACATACACATGTATCTTGTAGGTCGATATCTGTCTGTAAAGCGGTGGGTGTTTTTTAAATAGCCATAATAAAATGTATTTACCTAACCAAAGCTGAATGGACACGTAGATATACTGTATCCTGTAAACTGTAAGAAATCAGGCCATGTTTTGCCTTCACGGCAGCTTTATTGCTAATTGTTATGTTGTTCCAGTATTGAACTGTGGGAAGTTGTAGTATCCCTGAGGAAAGAAATCACTCTTGTTCTTTGAGTGATGAAGGAGGCAGAAATCTTGGCTCTGCTCTTCAATCCAGAAATTCCCATTAAGGATTATTCCTCTGTGACTGGAATGCCGGCTTGTTTCCTGTTTTCCTGTGGTGCTTTTCCATCACTCTTGTTTTTTTTCCTGCAAACACATTAATCATTACTTTCTAAACCATTCAACAAAGCACTCAGCAGAAAGGTTAAAAGAGAAGACTAGATTTGGTTTTGTTTCTCGCACTGTTGTCCTTCCGTTTTTATCTTTGTTTTTCATTGTTTACTTGAACAAATTGGGACAGTGGCCTCTTTCTTCTTATCTAATCTTAATAACAATCTCATTCTACATAAGCATTAAATATGCATTAAGGCTGCATATTTATTCATAATTGCCAGCTGGAGGGGATCCATATATGATATGGAGAGTTTAGAAAAAGAAAAGCAATCTACTCCTATCTGTAGGCTTCTTATATAACTTAATCGCTTGCCAACTTTACTTCCGAAGACAAAGTAGGACATTACTTTTGATGTTCTGCAGCATAATTGGTTCAGTTCTAAGGTGTAGATGAGCTATTTATTCAATCTAGTTGTCTGTTATGTTTGTTTTGTTTTTGTTTGTTTTTTTTGCATGTTTTTAATAAAGCATCTCAAGCATCATCATTTCAATATTTTTCAAAAGTAAAAAATCCATGGCTTATTGAAATTGCAGGTGTCCTTTAGGCCTATAATTTGAAGTCAGTCTGACCTTCAGTCTGAGTTTAGGCCAACAGTGTTCTTCACCAAAACTCACTCTGCTGTAAAAGCTGTGTACGTGTTTCTTTTTCTTTGCGTTGTTATAATAGATGTTGTTGAAAGAAAACAGACAAGATAATGGATGGGAGGCTGAGTGTGGGCGAAGTCCAGCAGAGAAACGGTTTATCAGTCACACAGATGTTTGAACAAAGGTAAAAAGATTCACAAATGAAAAATCATTCCCAGATCTGAGAATCTACAGCAGAAGTGATTGAGTTGTCCATAAACTGCAAAGGTGAACTGCACTCCTTGTTTGGTTGCTACAAACTTATACCCCTAAAAACTGCCTGATTTTCTTTACTTTAAGATCTTGCTGCAATTATTATTCCTTCATGAAAGTAAGTCAATAGATGGAGCTGAAAAACGCTAAAATCAGAAAACTGGTGATGCATTTTTCTAATAGTCATTCCGAGCATCATGTTTCAGGTCATTGTCAATATGACTGACGATGTCATAGGCGTGGGCAAACGTTTTGACTTGCAAGCCACAATTGTCCTAAAATTTAACCGGTGGGGGCGGGGTGAGGAGCAGATACATGGAGTGTTTGTGTGATCTAAGGTAAATTAAAAAAAGTCATGCATAAAGGATAAAACACTTTTATCATTTTCTACACCATCTATTGGGAAAAAGGCAGAAGTATAATGATGATATAAATAAATTTTAGAATTTGGAAAAGATTGGCTGCCGGATTAAAAAGCTGAATGGGCCACATCCGGCCCCAGGCCAAAGTTTGCCCATGCCTGTTTCAACTCTTTAATCCCCAATTGTCGTTATGGGATTTGTGCTTTAAAATAACCTGTCTGAGTTCAAATTAATATTTTGCAGCATTAGCAAATAAGAAACAAATATGTACAGGTGAGAAATGTATGATTATAGTAACAGAAATATAATGGGTATATATTATTGTATTCTTAGGGAAATTATCAAACTGTACATCGAATTATCAGGTGATGCTTTTATTTTCTTTTCCCCACTGTCTTCTTTCTCTTCTTCACCTCCTTCTCTCTCTTATTCCTCTACCTTTCCTAGGGTCTCTCATTTTACCTTGCTTATTTTTTGTTTCCCTTCATTTTCCCCTTTCTTTTCTCCCTGACTGGAGCGTCTCACGAGGCGGATGGAATCACTGAATCATTCAGCCAATCGGGCTTGTTGTTCTGAGACAAGCACAAGGACGTCACTCCTAGCTCACCTTTAGAAAAGTACAATTGGCTGGAAACTTGTTACATGAGAACAGACACCTTCGTGCATCGTAGCGAGATCCAAATTATCGCACAATTAATAATTATCGTACACCTAGCAACACTCAGTAAATGGGAGATTTATCCTAGTGTTGCTAGGTGTACGATAATTATCGTATGGTCTGGTATTTGATTGAACGATCAACCCTATGATCAACTTACTTAACAGCACTAGTTTTTAAATACTTTGCCGCTCAAGAGGCTAGGTGCTACAAATATTGTTTGCATTCTGGGTTCCTGGCCTTAATATTTTTTGCAACCTGTTTTACAGTGGAATATAAAATTCATATATTAATTATGAGTTTAGACTTTAGTTATTATCACAGCTGAAATAAATCTTCAAAGGAGTGAGTTTTTTAAAACCTTCTTTGTGACTTTGGTCACAATTTGGCCAACAGTGACATACTGTACTATATAGACAGTACATGAAAAAAGTTAAAGACAGAGGGAGCCATTTTTCTTAGCATTCTCTAAGAACAGTTAATGACAGGTGCTTTATTTGGAATTAGACACCTATTACCATCTGCCATAATACCTGGTTGTCGTTTTCCCTCACACTGTTTTCCTGCACTTTTCTGGTGAGAAACTGAAAGTATTTTGTCCGTACATGTGGAGAGATTAATAATTGATATCATGATTCAGGTTTTGAAATATGTAACTGGGCTCTAAACCTGATCCCCGGTTCCTGGAGACATGATAATCCTCGTGCCCCTTTTTGTCAAGTTGAAGTTGAGTGTAAAGGCGCAGAGATGCCCCCCGGGGGAGCAATGATGGGCTAAACAGACGACATGAATCCAAGCAAGTGTTCCAATGAACTTTCCTTGAACTAGAGAGGAGAAGTGATCCATAGCAATATCTCTCTCTCTCTCTCTCTGTCTCTCTTCCTCGTCTTCTTGCTTTCCTTTCTCCTGTTGATTATGACTCCCCTCAGCTCTTCCACAATGTCTTTCTCCTTTTCATCCAGTCTCCCCCTTCTCCTCCCTCTTAGAAAGAACCAGATGCTGTAGTTCTTAAGCTCAGGCTACTAACAAGGCTCTGTGACAGTGCGGTGCCACTTGGCTGCTTCTTTACTATCATGTAAATGTTTTTTATTTTTTATTTTTTTAGTTAGGGTTAGAGGTGGCAGTTCATTTTCTCACTTCTTCTGACCATGCCCCATTCAATCTCCCAGCGCAGCTGACCAGAAGACTTCCCAGGCTGTTGCTTTGATTTATGCACTGCTGCTGCAGCAGCCAGCAACCATAGATCATGTGAGATGAAATTTTCCCCAAAAACTCCAGAGATCCACTCCATCTTTGATTCTGTCGGTGGTGTTACACATCTTCGTTTGAAAATAGCTTCTCCTTTTAATATCCAAATTTGTATTGTCCATATTAGACCCCAACATTCATTTAAGAAACTATTCTTTATAAACCACATTTTGTGGTGTATATATATTAGTAAATGTAAAGTAATACTGTATTATAATAAAGGTAAAGAAATTCCAATCTCTTCTATCTATTTTCTATACCTGCTCGACCAGGTCGAGGTTGCTCTTCAAACCCTTCATTGCTGCTGAACTGTGTTATAGAATGCGAGTACATTAATCTATGCAGAATTGTAATGCACAGCCATGTAAAGCCAACAGGGGGCAGTGCAGGAGTGTAAATAATCCCACGTCTTTGCAGAGGCAGCTACAGGCTGTCCTCCACAAAAGCACATTAACATACACCAGTTTTCAAAATAGTTTTCTAAAACATCGTAATATCTCTCCATTTTCACTTTTAGATTTAAATTCTCTCTTTTTAAGAAAAGGCTCATTTCGATTTATATATTTGTTGTTTTTAACAAAACAGATGTAAAACTGTTTTAAATTATGCTGTTATAAACCTTTATAATTATTTTTTACATTAATAACAAATTAGTGAGAAATGTGCATTTATTGCTTTCAACACATTTGGGGCTCTGTGACTCACCGGCTTCTATTTTTTGGTTGTATAGCTTGATGTATAGGCTTCAGTTTTAGGCATTTACTATTTTGAATAATGTACTTCCTGTGTGTTATCGTGCTCTTCTCAGGGGATAGAATAATTTATATGGGCATGCTGAGGCCCAGTATGTAGAGGGAGAGCTGGTCATCCATTAATGGAAAGGTCGCTGGTTCGATCCCTGGCGCCTGTAGTCAGCATGTCGAGACAGAGAGCCACATGTACAAAAGGATGAAAATGACTCGACATATTTGGCAGTGGTTAAGAATAGAAAAGCGGCATTCAATTTTAATCTGCTGCATGTATTTCTGCCAGCAGAAATTGCAGAAAATAATAGTGTTTGTTGCCATAAACATCATGTCAAAGGAAACTTTACTGCGTGGATCTGTGCATTATTTGGAAGTTTCAAAGTCTCTCACTTTTCTACTCTTTACTTTAAACAAATATATCTAAATGAATATAACAATAAATACACATGCATATATATATATATATATATATATATATATATATATATATATATATATATATAATTCATTATATCAATAATTCATTATATCATAGTTCTGGCTTCAGAATTAAAGCTTTGCATAGTAGGTAAATTTTTGATGCAACCTTTTCTAGCATTTCCTTTAAATAAATGTTTCTCAATTATAGAGTGAATTATTTATGACATGACATACAAGTATTTTAAAACAGCATACATGTTTGCCATGTATAATCCCAGCCTTCTTTAGGCTACATGCCAATGTGTCCATTGGGCAAACAGATATCCTCAGGTTGTTTCTAGCGCATCTTGAATCAGTGTGAAGTACAGTTGTTAGGAAAGCATCATTGTGTATATGTGTATGTAACGGTGTGTGAATGTGTAAAAGGCAAAACAGTACAGTTAAGGATGTCAAAAGGGCAACAAGGTTTAGAAAGTGCTTTCTGAATACAAGCTATTTGGTATTTATCGATGACATGCCTCTCTGTTGAAGAATGGAGAAAATTAGTTTCTATGAATGTTGGTGATCTGGTGGTCTTTTATTCAGGCTGTAGTAATTACACATGTTTAAGGAAAGGTTTTTCGTCAATAAGTCGATGCCCAGAATGCGCTCACCAAGGTCAGGGCTCTAGGTATTTCTGTGACTGACAAGCTGACTGACATTGTGAGGGACTGTAGACCGATTAATACTGTTGAGGACAAGGGCTTCACTGAAGTTTTGTGAGCAACTCTTAACTACAAACCACTGCTAAGATGCACAGTAATGACAAACACCACCAACACTATGAAGCTAAACGTTGATCTTTGTATGTTTTTCTTGACCTTTTTCCGTTTACCATTATTAATTCCATCCATTCTATTAAGCAGTTGTGAACCACAAACACCCCTGCTGTTATTTGTCTTTCTGCTCCAGCAATATTTTTTCAGTCATATTTCAGATTATCTTGGCAGCATGAAAACAGGGATCGTTTTCTGTTCCCTATTGAGGTCTGAGTGAGTTTCCTCTGCTCTGCAGTAAGGGTTTAGATGCTCTGAACTCATTATATATAGTCACTTAAATAAAAAAAAAAAAGACTGCAGTCGACTTCTTGGCTCCAGCCCTGGCTCTTAAGTACTGTATGTACGAGAGAGTTTCCTGAGGTGATGTATTGGCATGAGAAATCTACACCTGTCAGTGCTAATATTTAATATAAGCAGCCCCTCAGGGTGAAAATGTCACACTTGTTTGCAAGTCCCCAAGTGTTTCACAGTTTGTTGAATCTGAGGATTGAAGGAGTGAGTCCCAGGTGGAGCGTCGCCCGGTGCTCTTTCCTCACGAAAGTGCCGAGCAGGCACAAATTGTCCCTTTAAATGAGATAGTATGAAGCTGATAATGAAGAATAATAGGACTACCTGCAGGTATTAATCCAGTGTCAGTGGTGAAATGAAGTTTTCCTGCTGCTGGCAGATTACACATAATAGATTTCATTTTTTTGTCATTATTGTCAAATTAATTATCCGCAAAATTCTCAACACTCGTTACTATTAGCTACTGAATTTATAATCCAAACCACCTGGTGGTGGACTGTTTTTGGGAAGATTAAAATAATCCATATTTTTTTACATATGCTAAATTCAGTAATTTAAAAAAAGTCCCAGGAATCATTAAATCATTATCATTACAAATCATTAAATCTTTATCCACTTGGCTTTTAAATGCATTGCAAATAAAAACAATAGGTGACGATTATGTGTTTGTTTCACGAAAAGTTGGAAAAGGAGGAGCTATCTATACCAAATTCAAACAATTATACACAGTTATTTGTGTACTGTATTTGTTGACTTTTGTTATGGATACAGTGACTAAACTGTTATGTCACTGCCAAAATGCCACAAGATATTTTTAAAAATACATATAAATATATACCCCTAGCTCAAAGAAGACACATTGGTACAAAAGTACCCTAAGGAATGCATCAAAGTCTAGCCAACAGAAAACTTAAGAGTTGGAGTTGTTTCCTCTTCATATACTGTACTGTAACACAGCAAATGAGTCGAAAAGAATTGTCCGTAAAATGTATGAATCAAAAAAGGACAAGCTTAGCTGAACTATACATTGGAAAAATGTGATGGAAGTTAATACAATTTCAGGTATATATTATAAAATCACCAAACAAAAAGCTAAACATGGTATAATAAGTAATTACCGTACTTTTGTTGTTCCTTTGTTGTTGTTTTTCTTCACTGTTTCAATATATTTGACAATATTATACAATAGCTGAAAGATATTACAATGAATAGAAGAAAAAATTAACACTTTCTTAATCTTCCCTTTATGAATAGTACGCATGAATGCTTTTCATTCAAAGAGATAGCAGAGGAAGTAAGGAAGCATTGTTCCTTTTGCTTATAAACAATTTAACCTAGCTGTTCAGCTACAGCAGCAGTTGTTTTTCTTATAGAATGAGATTTCGGAGAAGAGCTTTTGTTTAACCTGATGTCCTGTCACCATGTAGCTATAGATGAGATTCGGACCACACATGATATCCAGCTCTTTTCCCACACTGTTGCATTAGAGGACAGACTTCAACAAACTTTCATTTATTCCCCAAAACACAACTAAAAACTAAAGTCTCCCTCAATTGCTCAATTCTGCGTCGCTTTTATGAAGAAACCAAGTGTAGAACTAGAGGTAAAATGCAGAAAACAAAATAAACCTCTGCTTTTTTCCCCCACTTCAGCAATGTTGGGAGGCAGCAGCAGCGATTCCTGCTAAACGTAGCATGTAGGATGTAGGGAGGCTTTGGGGCTTCTTAAATCCACATTATAATAGGCATTATTAGGCAAATAAAACGCATTAGCTCTGTAGGTGGAGGATCATTGAAAAGGCATTACATGAAATCAAAGCGTTTAATTGACTTTGCAAGACATGCAAATGGGTCTCGCAGAATAATGATAGTGATAGAATAATGATAATAAAAACAACAGTGAAGGCATTTTAGAACACAGGTACAGTATGTTCTTTAAACTAAATGTCAAATCAAATTAATCTCAACTGTTAAATATAAAAGTCAAATATGTCAGGTTTTGATGATATTTCAAATTGCCTCATACAATATGTCCTTTTCAGTTTTTTAAAACATAAAACATAATCAATAAGTGGTGATTCAACACCAGTCAGTAAGGCCAAAAACCATTGGAGTAGGAGAAACTGAACAGTAACTTAAAGCTACACAGGCAACAACCGCAGGTTAGCTTAGAGATAAATACACCTTTAAACACCTTAAAAATAAAATTTAAGACAAACAATACTTGAAAAATATGTAAAACTATAAATAAAAAAACTAAATCAGGTAAAACTGAGCAGTTTTTAAAAAGTAGTTTTCCCAAATATGTAATTTCTGTAAGAAAATAGTGGCAAGAAGATATTAAGGATAAAATCTAATAGCTAACAACTAACATTATAATAATAGCTAACATTTTTCAGTTAATCAAAAATATAGTAGATAACAGGTAAATTTGAGAATTAGCCAAAACCACTCAAAAATACTATAGATTGTTAAAAGACATGAGCTTTAAGCCAGCAAAAAAACCTTTTAATGACTAGAAGTACTGTATTATTTTACAACATTTTCTGGCCTGGGACTTGCATACAGTCCAGGAAATATGATAGCTAAAGGTTAGCTAAACAGTAGATACATTACATTGAATGATGAATAGTGAGGTGTGGCAAACTTCCACTTGAGTACTAGCTACACTGACTTGATGTCGATGTCAGATTAGTTGTTGTGTTAATCCGGCTTCAGTGTGAGTCAGTGTGAGCAGTTACTGTATGGTACCGTATGGTAGTGTACGGTACTGTACGGTACTGTACGGCACTTCATGGTAGTGTACGGTACTGTACAGTACTGTACTTCTCTTCTCAATTACTTTGGAAAATACCCGTTTGAGAGCAAATTAGATCTGTGTCTCCTGGCGTGTCCGTGACTCCCCTGAATGAACAGGTGCTGCCGTACATGTGGCAGCTGCATTTTCTTGGCACGGTCTTTACCAGGACTGTTGCTCTGCCCTGGTGCTGAGCCTCAGATGTTTCTCTCTTTATAATTTATTTTCATTTATTATTTCTGCTTGTCCAATTTCTTTGTGTTTTGTTTGCCAATACCCTGCGATTTCCTGGCTCATATACCGTTTCGTTGCATCTCTGTGTTTTCAGAAAGTCAGTGACATTTTCCATTGGTATATATCAAAAGTAAAGATGCATTATATATTCATAAAGAATACATTATTTATTGTGTAAGTTAACAGGACTTTGAGAGACATACAATCCACTATATATATATATATACATATATACATATATATACATATATATCTACATATATATATATATACTTTGTATATTTATATATATATATACACACCGATTGTTCACTCAAACCATTTTTTTATAGAGCACATTTCATGCACAAAGCATACTTGTGCAATGGTTCAAACAGTTAAAGAGTAATAAAGCACTTTTATGCTGAAGTATGCAAATGTTTCTTTTTCTTTCTTTTTTTAAAGATCCATTTATATTTGTGAGTTTCTGTAGGGTGCAAAAGAAAAAAACAATGATGCGATTTCACTCGCTGCCTTCTCATCTGCATTTTCATCGTATCACACTGTATCCATCATATTCAAACTACATTTGAGTTTAGTTATCATTCTTCAGTACGTTTTATACCGTGTTTATTAGTATTTGTCCAATTTTTCCCCACAAATTGACTGTTTGTTTTTGTTCCCTTCCTGCAGCGGATGTTTTGTCATGTAGTTTTATCTAATGTCTACCATCCAGCTCTTTTATTTTTCCTGACGCACCAGTTAAAAGTCCCACTATGAGGAATAATGGCGGCAGCATCAACTTCCCTGCTTTGCTGTTTCTGTATTTAAAGGCGTTTGGACAAGTTCATTTATCACTCACTTAGCTAATGTGGATATCCCTTTTTCGGAGAAAATGACTATGGATTTCTCGGCAGAGAGAACGTTAGCACATTTGTCATTGTTATCATTTCCACCTGATGTTGGACACTCACTAGGGAAGCTATTCAGGAAAATGATGAGACCAGGAGACTCTAAAGAGTTCAGAGCTGCTGAAGATGAATGGGAAACTCACTTCAATCATCCCTTCGACTGCATAATGGATGGTGGTACGATTAAACAGGACACGAGAAAAGGTCAGGCAATCGTTTTTGACCACTGTATATCCATATGTGATTGCACAGACACCAGCAAATCACTGTCTCGACGTCTGAATGTTATCTCTCCTCACGCTGCTGACTGCAGAAATCTTTGTCAAGTGTTTGACTTTGAGGAGTCCAAGTATCTGAAAGTTGCATCAGCTAAAAAAACTAAAAAGTGTTTGCTGCCAAAGCCACAGTGGCTGATGTGGCTGATGTAGCCTGTGGTATGAAGAGGTAACAGAAAATGTACCTGCGTCTTATTCAGTTTTCTCTAGTTATACACACGTATTTTGCAGTTATGCACAATGATGTGTTAGCAGTAGCTTGTTCTACAGCAAAAAAAGGGTCACGTGTTTAACCCACGGTGGTAACTGAACTTCTTCCAGTATAGAAGTTGTTTGTTTTCTGTGTATGGGTTAACATCAGGTTCTCTGGGCTCTTAATGCTAGATGGTTGTTTGTCTCTTTACCGTACGTGGTCCTGTGATAGACTAGTGAACTATCCCCGTCCTCGTCTCGTAACTGCTGGTATTACCCCTCCCCTCCCTCTGTGTGTCCCTGAACAGGATTAAGTGTTAGACTGTGGCTATGGCGATGTTTACATTACACTTGACAATATTACCTTCATCAGACAAAGTGTATGCTCAGAGAGTTACCGTTTCACCTTCAGATGAAATCTGTAAGATAACCATCATTATTCTGACTGTGTACTTGTAGTTGGGTTTTTTTTTTTGGGGGGGGGTTCTGTAAAATGCTGGGTACATTTTGGGCCAAATGTGCAAATTTCTATTTATGTAGTAAATAGACATATATAACTATTGTTAACTTTTAGCTTTTAACAATGAGGTCAATGAAGAAATTATTATTTTATTTTATTTTAATTATTTTTTTGCTGAAGTTCGAAATTTTTTTTAAACATTCATTCAATTAGAATCATGGTTATCTTTCCACTAAGGATGGAGGCCAGGGAGGAAAAATACCATGATGGATCCCTGAGAGTAAATTATTCTGGAAACATTCTGAATAAAATTTCACAGTAGGTGAAATGTTATTTGGTTTTAAATGAAAAAGACATGGTATTTTAAATGGATCGATATTGGTTGAAAAAGTGAAAGAGCTCTTATTTAAATGAACCCACGCCCTGATGGTCTTTAATAGACATTTTATTGAAAATAATTAGTTTCTTGTCAAACTAAAATATGGGATTTCAATATGCCTCCTTTAGTGTGAATAAAGATGTTGATAAGGACTACTTTTTCTTAAGGCAACAAACAACAAGTTCACCCTGTACCACTCCCAGCTGCAGGGGGAGAGGCAGGAAAAGAAGTTTTGACAAAATTAAGTTTGATACAAATTGAATTTGCTCTTGAGGAGGAGACACCGAAAAACCTTTGGCAGGAATCCGCTGACAGTGATTTCATTTGTCTAAGTAGATAAATCATACATATTGAACTTGTCTCTCACGGTGTGTCACTGCTCAGACCTGATTCAATTTGCCAGTTTTTCTGCTGGAGCGAGGAGCCTCTCTAAAATATAGAAAACTCTGAAGGTTATACCATTTGGTGCATCCTAATTAGTTGCTAGTTGTTTCTCCTTTCTTTTCACATCCTTCATCCTTGGACCGGTTACAGTCCAGAGATTTTTCTGTCTCCTGTCCGCCACCTGCATTTTTTTAAAATAAATTTTTCCAAAAAAATAAACAACCTAGAAAAAATGCTGATTCATTATTGTCAAACACACATTAATCCTTTAAATGACCCTCTCCAGGACTTTGCACGTCAGTATGCTGAGGAAAAACCTATTTTATCATATTATTTAGTGTTACTCGTATGGTCCCTGTTAAGATATTTTTGCAGACCAAAGATTCTAAAAAGCCCCTTTTCTACACACTACAGACAAGACAATCCCATAAGAATGGACATTAGTGGAAAAGCTTATTTTTAACTTGTTTATTTTGTGTATTAGCAATAGATCATTGACAATTGGTCCAAACCTAAGTTGTTTCGTTAGATATATCAACCATTCAGAAATTTAGGTAAAATATTTTACTCATCCTTGATGAATAGCTGGACACTCATGTAGATTTTTAGACATAATGAAAAGAACTATTATAAGGTTTATTATAAGGGTGGGAACATATACACTAGAACAAGCTTACCAATGTCTCAAAAACCAAAATACTGGAATTGTGTGCTTTTGTCACGTGAGAGAAAACAAGAGTGAGTGGCCTTAGAGATTGCCGTTGTTGTGATGTCCTTTGGAGTTTAATTGTGGAAACCTTGTTGGTATGGATTCAAATGCATTGTCCGTCAGTGTCTTGTAATAAAAAGGTTTGCCAAAGATGTTTCCTTAGTACACTTGGACTAAAGAATAACTTCTGTGTTGTTTAATTGTCTATTGGTAATTTTGATTAAATCTGGTTGCTTTACACCACCTCAGTTTGGGGAAAGAGGATCTTGTGTTCCTATTAACTGTAACTTTTGATTAAAACAACTGGCGATTCTTGCCATTCATTCTAGTTTTACTGCCTACTTATTATTTTGTTTGTTGCTATCTCACATCTCTAAATTCCATTGTGTCCACCATTCCATGGTGTCTGTATTGATGTTGCTCAGTTGGTTTTGGTTTAGGCATTGAAATCAATAGACTGTTAATCTAATAATTTGTCGCACAACTTAGACTGTGTTTTGAATTGCGTGATTGATTTGGACAGCACTGCTCTAGAAGGTTAGAATGAATGTTATCTGCTTGCCTGAACAATGACTTACGTAGATGCTCTTCAAAACCCGTGATCTTAGTTATAGAGCAGGGAAGAGAAAATCCTGATGTTTCGAAATGTGGAGGAGCTGGAGAAAAGATATGTAATATCTGTACCCCATGTCATCATAAAAGAATCAGCACAAGTCTGATAATGTAATTCAAACAGTGCTACAGGACCCTCTCCACCCAAATTGGGTGGGGTTAGGAGGTTCAAGTGCACCTGATGTGAGATCAATTGTGTTGAAGTGAGGCACTAACACTTACCACGCTCTTAGCCACGGGGTGGAGGTGACGGCTGCCATGTCTGACAAAAGGACAGCGGCAGTCGCAGTCAAGAGAAAAAACATTTTACTGAACACTGAAAGCTATATTTTACAGCTGCTATTCCACCAAATTGCTTTTGTGCATTGGGGTGGCTTTTTAAATAATGCAATCGGTTAAAAGCTCCTTCCCTCTCTCTCTCTCTCTGAATGTTGCGCTTGTGTAGCGTGGGAAGCTAGAAAGGGATGGGGTACATTTTTAGGAGAAAGGGTTATAATTTATGCACCATTCAATTTGGTCCACTTTAAGTTCCTTTGCCACTTTAATTCAATAGGGTTTGACATGCAGACCATCTTTTTGAAGACGAGTTCAGAGACTCTGTTGTCTTTAATATCAGCCATTGAGACCAAACAGGACATTTTTTTATACATGGTATTATCATATGATAATACCGTATATAATAGAGCAAAGGCCAGGAGTTGACACCTGGCCTTTGCTCTATTTTGCCTTTTCAAACTAATTGTTTAATTTTCATCACGGGGAGCATTGTGTATAATTATACAACCTGTTGTACAGTGGCAGCACCAATGCTAAGTTTAGCCCGCTGCTCTTCCTCCGCCCACAACTCCTCTTTTGTTGTAATTAAAAGCTCTAATTGGTACTTGTTTGCATGGTCACGCATTCGCTATGGGGCATCTCTTGTTGACCCTCCCCATCCCCGCTTCTGATGCCTCTCATTGGCAAAACACAGGCTTTTGCCCTCTGTACTCCGGCTGACACAATGATGGATCAGTTCTTCCATATTGGCTTGTTGATCTATAGTCACGCCTCCCTTTGCTCCGCTGACAGAGTGGATATTGGCATTTGCCACTCAAGCAGCTTCACCCCCGAGTCCCATAACTGCTGATTAGGCAAATGAGTCCCGGCCAATGGAATAATTAATGTTTAACAGCGTGGTCCTTACTCTCTGGATGATTGAATGGCAGCAAAGTGAGCATGATGCCGAAGATTGGACATCAGGGCCCTGGCACCCTACATGGAGAGCGAAGCTGGAGCCCTAATCGATGTTAATTTTATCCCAGGTTAACCTTAGTCTGCTTGTAAGCGGCTGCACTGTGAGGCGGATGGAGAGAATCAGTGTCTGACATTGGACCCAGCATTTAATTGTCTCCTAATTCATTTGTTTATTGCTAACTGAATCAACAGGGACATTTAAAGCAGCATGGAGGGAGACGAGGCCTCCTGTATTTGTCTGTCAAAATGTCACCAGGATATTTTGGCGTTAGATTTCAGCACTGAGTGATATAGAAGTTGCAAGGTAAGGCTTGGGTTTAGTTGACATGTTAAGGTTAAAAAAGTAGCTCTTTAAATATAGTATGCACCAATAAGTTTATTAATTATTATTGTTTTTATTCTAAAGTGTCTCTTTTATTCCATTCTAGCATTTATCTAGTAATTAATATTATAAAATCATTATCTACAAAATATTGTCATCAAATTCATTTGGCTACTCAGGGACATTGGGATTTTTTTTTCTCTTTTGAATGTATTCATTTATTAAAATGGACAAAAATATAGCTGTAATGCATACGTGTAAGCCACACTCCCCCCTGCTCTCCCCTCAAAATAGGTAAAAAAAATATTTAAAGGTCTTGAGCTTCCCCCTATTAAAGGTAGGGGAGACAGGAGTGGTGTGTTATGTACCGTAATAATTCATTCAATAATTTTTAAGCAAAAAATGTTGGAGTTGAAGCTAAAAATAACAAATGCCAGCCTATCGTTATAAATGATATACAAATGTTTAAATTGCACCATAAAGTAAATATTGTCAAAGAGGGAAATAGCAGCCTCGTTCCATAAATATTTTTTCTTTTGTTATGGCAGGACCAGGCTGCACTTTGGACATCCCTTGTATAGACAAAACAATAAGTGGCTCGGAGTCTGTGGAAAACAAATCTGCAGATGAATCAATAAGGAAGGCAGCCATTATTTACAGCTGTCTAAACATGAAAACTGTCTTTCCTGTGCAATTTGTCATCTAATCAAAACTTCCTGATTCAGAACACAACCCAAATACTTTTGTTACCGGACCAACCCTAATGTGATCTAATCCATTTGAGACATCATCAGTGATGAATCACATCTCCATTTAAAACAGACTACGCAAGGAAAACAAATGTGCACAATGATCTAAACATGATTTAAAAACTAAAAAGCTGAAAAAAGAAGAAAAGAAAATCCCTGCTTTAACAATAAACAGCACAACCCAAAGTCTCTCTGAATGGCTGGCAGGTATGTTTGAATTGGCTGCGCTATTTTTCATTTTGAAGTCATAAAATATTTACGGAGCAGACAGAAGTCTGTGCGACACGCTTGACCTTCAGAGCAGAGAAGTCCTACCTGTTATTACAGTATTCATAAGGCAGTTTTCCATAACACGAGCAAAGATATAAAAATATTTAATTATTCCATTAAGTGAGATGGAATATGACCCTGTAGGAAACAGGTGAGGGAGTAGGCTGCACATGAGCAGACTTGACCATCAAAGAAAAAGATTATCTGTGTGAGGCTTAGTGTGATTCGTGTCAGTCTGGTTATGGTAATCTCCCAGTTGGATTTGGGCAAAAAGAAGTGATGTTTGTGGAGTCGTGCACCAACCTGACCTAGTTTTACATCAACTCAATATTTGAGGTGATTAGTAGATGACCCACATCTCTAACAAAATGAGATTTTAAATAAGGCAATAGCAGTTTTCTTCTAAAAATAGCATAGGCTAAGGTAACACTGCTAACACTGTTAGCGTCCCTTTACTTTTGTGGTTTACCAGCAGTACAGTCACACCATTCCAGCATTACTGCCACCTACTGGGTTTCTTCCCAAGGAAAAATATCTCTGTTCACTTACATTTAAAAACAAATATGTAGAGACTGTTGACTATTTGCTGATAAATCCACCACTATATACGTTTTGGGACTTTTTATGGCTCTCTGTAGGGGGATCTTACATGCTGTGCTTCTAAATGGCAGGAACTAAGGTTTTAACTGCTGCAGTTTAACACCGAGGTTATGGATTTATGGACGGAAGATAACAATCGTGTCCCAGATGTGGAGGCATCTAAATACGTCCGGGCTGCTTTAAATATCGATTATTCCTTCTTTATGCTGCACCTAGGTGTTCAAAGGGCTGATGAGAATGGGGATTACCATCAGCCCCTCGGAATAAAACTTTCACAGCAGCAGTTTGCTGTTTCTTAGCGCTCGAAGCTACTTTGAAAGTAAAATTCCTACATTTACATTTCATGCTGCTTCAGCAGCAGAACCTGTCCAGTGCGATGAATAGGAACTCAAGTGAAAGCTCCCGCAAGGAATGGATTCACACGTTTACCTTAAATAGCTGGACATTTGTAGCAGCTTCTAAGTATTTTATGGTATTGTAATAACAACTAAAAAAAGTTTCACTTATGATATGACTGTCAGAGATGAAGGGAAATACAAAGGCAGAGATTTCATTAGGAAAAACTCATTAGAATCAAATCTGACAAAAGTCGCCACTTTCTTAAAAATAAAATTAAAGTCTTTTCCCGTCTCCTGTCTTGGGCAGATGGTGATAAATCATCTCTCTAGAAATTTGAACGTCAATTCATAAAGAAAAGGCTCCCATTCCACAGACATTATGAGGGAGATTAATCATGTTTTGATTTGTTAAAGGACTGCTGACTTGAAGTTTCTATACAAATCCATTTGATCATTTTTTCCTTGGTTAGCTTTTCTAATAAGTACACTAAGTGCTGCTGAGTGCAGGCAAATGCAGGCACAACATAAAAACACACTTTTTTTTTTACCTTGACAGCTCTATACAAAACTGATGAAAATAGTCTGGTTCTCAAACAGCCATGGATATCTTACCCTGGACTTTGAAAACCATACACAGACAACAGGAACATAATTTTGCAAAAAATAACTAATGCTGTAACTAACATAGAATTCCCTATTCTGACTGTGGTTTATTTGATATTCAACTCTGCAGCATTTGGCAAGAAAATATTATAATTCATCCTTAATATACTATTAGTAAACTTAACAGAATTCATGTCATTTTAGCTCCGTGGTGCTGAATCAGAGAGTTGACTGCAGCTCATCATCTCTGCTTTTAGACCTTAACACACCACATAGACTTACACAGGGTATGAGCGTGTAGGGCGTGGAAACAACGCATGCATTAGTAAGTGAAGTGCTGCCAGTGGTTTCTTTATGTATCTGCAATGCCCTTTAAAAAGCCTTATTAGATTGCATTAGCCCAGACATGGATTCCCCACAGATCACCCAGCAAGAGCGCTGCAGCATCATTTACAAGCAGCATCTTATCCCCCCCTGTATCATGTGACCTTGGGCTCGTCTAAATGACTTTTTTTGTGCCCCCATACATATCAAGCTGCCGAGCGTGAAATCCCAAGGAGATCCCATGACAGAAGCATGAGCACTAATAGATTAACGCTGTCACAAGCACATGTCCAACCTGGAGTGGAATAAGAATGTGAGGCCATCATTTAGCATTTTGATCTAGTCTTCCTGCAGTGATGACGGCACAGGTTCACCTTGAATGGCTTGATAATTCAATGAACATGACGCCGAGTCCTTCAAACACAAACCGTACTTTCAGTAAATTCAGTAGACTGTACTAAAAATGAAACTAAAATGTTTTCACAAATTAATTGAACTATTCTCTGGCAAGCAATTTTAAAAAATGTTACCAAATCAGGAGCAGTGGACCTCCAGGGGTCCACAAAGGTTTTACACTCAACATGTTTCTTTTATAAAATTTTCAGGTGACATTTTTCAAATCATTTTAATTATTTTTTTTTTCAGGTAAATAAAGTGAGTCAAAAATAACAAAATCAAAAGATTTTGGTTTATATTTATTATGTTAATTTTGAATTCAAATATGTAGAAATGTTTTTTTCTCCTTTATGAATGTAATAGCAACTTTTTTACCATTACAACGAAATTAAAAAAAGTATGCATGTGCCAAAAGATAATTTTTCTATAAAACCAAGCAGATTCATTTGAATAATGTTTATTTTGTATTTAAAAATTCAGTTTACATCAAGGGTGTCTCACAGTTAGGTAGTATTGCAGTAGATCCCCCTAAATTGTGTTTATATTCAAACCTATACAATTATGTTTTTCAGTAAAACACAAAAACACTTTCCTTGTCCTGTGGCCAGTAAAACACCAAGACCCAGCCAGATTTCTGGAGATTAGCTAACTTTTCTTGAAATGAAATGTGACTTTGAAAGAAATTCGAATAATTATTGAGTAATAATTCATAATGAACAAAAGAAGAGAAAGGTACTCTGTGCATCGTGGTAGATTTAGAGAGTGAGTCTGATTCAAGACATTTATTTAGGATGACTAATGCCAGACATCTACACAATTACACCTCAGCACAAAGCTAAGCCAATCTACTATAGATGCTAATGGGTTTGCTGTGATATGCCTATGTCTGTCTGGAACGTACCGACACGCTGAATTGTCAACATAATGTCACAGTCACATCTCAGGTTGAGCGGTGGAGCTGGGATTTTTTTTTTAAATTTTCTCCCCCGTCTTCAGCACTTGTTACTCGATAATGAAAGTAAGATGATGGCAGCAAAATGCAGCCAAATTAATCTCTCAGCATTTTCTACCATGACAGCACAATTTTCCAGCGATCTGCCACCTCAGTGTATGTCTCTCAGAGCTGATGCAGACTACATTGCCGTCTCCTGGAGCCAATTTGAGTGCAAGGTTTTAAGGTCTGTCAACCTGCAGCACGATGTGAATGTGAGACCTTGTGTTGACATGAAACAAAGTTTGGAAAACGTTTAATATACCTATATTTTTCTTTAAACTTGCATTGCATAGTTTTTTTTTTTTGAACCCCTGCTTTCAATACAAGACTGAGTGGGAATGGAAACCCACAAAATAGAAAGTTCACTCATGCAGGGCTCTAACTGTGCAGGAAAACAAACCATTTTCTTGTCTGTTCTGATTATTACAGCTTCATTACTTGCTTCCATAAATTGAACTGGCTCGGAAATACTGCCTGTGTCTTGCTGCGGTGTTCTGCCTCCTTCCTCGTAAGATAGCAGTCGTGCTTCAGCCTGGGCGGAGGATGAGTTTTAATAAGAAAGTTTCTCCTGTGTTTAAGTATTGCTTTACTCTTCTCAGTACTGCTAATAACTCAGCAAAATGCTCAGCCATGTCAAATTATAATGTTATCTTTAAGAGCAAGGACCTCAACCAATGACAGGTCAATGCTTTTAAAGGGGAACTGCTAATATTAGCCACCACACAATGATGAAGGTCAGGAAGACATCAGTGATTTGAACACTGGGAGACCTTTTTAGTTTAATATGACCACCTGGGCACTGAGTCTTATTAAATACTTAATGAAGCAACAATTAATCTTGGCCTAAAAATAATCCCTCAACATGGGCCTCACTGTGTATTAAGCATTAGGCAGGTTGTTTTAACTTATAAATTCATTTGTATAAAAAGGTTTGAATATGGCAGTTTTAATGCTGGTGCAGTTACAAAACCATACTTACACACATACATCGCAATGCACATGATATTTATTTGGCGATTGTACAATTTTTTCATACACTCTTATTTCACATCATCATGATGGCTGTCTCAATAAAATGCATTGCAGTCTCCTTAGACATTGTTTACTAGAGTAAGCTAATGCTAGCAAACAACGTTGAGAATTTCAAAAGCACTTTGTCCAAACATTCATCTTATTTCTGACCTTACCTGGCAGTAAACATCCACTGTGGTGATGACAAGCATATAATAGTTAGTACATACAGTGGTAATTGTGTTATTGATGTGGTCTTGGTGATCAAATTTGTTCTCTGGCTGTGACGTTACCAACGGAGAAATTTTGCACTACGGCATTTTTTTTTCCCGCTGTGTTTGTATGAACTGACAATCATCCAGGCCTCGTTCAAACCTGACCTTTGCTCTTGCTAAAGGTGCATCAGTCTAAGAAAGCACTTAACATCATTGTTAGCATGCGGTAACAAAGACGTTGTGTACTGTGTAATGGCCGACGGCCACAGTGTCTTCTTAGAAGACAACATGAGCAACAGCAGTGAAATTATGACTGCTTTTCTTTTTACCTCCAATCAATAATAACAGGTCATTTTGCACTAACAGCTTCGCTTTGATACTCCTCTGCTCTGCTCTGCTGTGGTGTGGTGTGATGTCTAGGCACCGGCCCTGCGGTCCTGATTGGTTGTCTGTTGTTTTCATAGGTGGAGAATATAATGTAGTTCTGGTAAAGGAAGAACTGGGGATTTTACCATAAAGCAGATAATCTTTTGTTATCTCCTCTTCCTCTCACTCACTCTTTTATTTTCGCGTTTGCTTCCTCTTACTTTGCCAGAGACTACATACTGACAGGAAACATTACCGCCATCACAGATGAGAAGATACCATTGGCTGGATGTCAGAGGATTCAGATTGATCATATGGGGAGACACAAATTGTTGCGCCATGGTAGACGGGGTGTTGGGGGAAATGGGGGAATCAAATGGCAGAAAGTAATGGGGCACTTGCCAGGCCCTGACAGATAACTCAGGAGGAGCTGCACAATAGGTGAGCAACACGGCTGCTCCTCACAATGGAATAAGTAGGAAATGGCTTTGAATCGCAGCCATCTGTTCATCCGTTTCATCTGACGTTGCAGATGTTGTGCGTCACACTGCAGAGAAATATCAGTGATAGGTTAGGCTGAACCACAGCAGTGGGCCTTTGACTGAACTCTCTTTTTAAAGCCCCATGTGAAAAACCTTCATGTTTTTTTTTTTTGTTTTTTTTTTACCTGTTTCCAATACAAGGCGATTCCCAGATTTATGCTCAATTAGCCCGCAATTAGGAATCAATCTCATTTGAATGAAAACATCAATCCTCATTCAAAATAAGCAATTTATTTGTAATTACAAAAGCCATTAAAACATAATTACACATAAATCGCAGCAAGACAAAAGGGAGGAAGCAGCCGCAGTGCAGGGTACTGTCCAGTGGAGGTGCGCGGATGGTGAATCCTTAGAAATTATGTTAAAATATTTGAGGTTATTTTAGATTCCTGCATAGATGATCAGGAGATACTTTTGTTCCCAACATACTGGTGCTTATTGAATGAACTGCCATGAGATGCAAAGTAAAGGAGATGGATGTGCTGTTCCTCAGGACGGATCGTGATAACTTTGCAGAGTCCCTGTCAAACTTTAGTTTTCTAAAGATTTCCCATCTCCCTAATGACAGAAATCAGAACAACATGGACTCTGGACAACCATCCCGACAAGTAAGAGTGAACTAATTGAGAAGGCAGTTGGTAAATGAATTCATACTGAAATTAATTGTTTCGTCTGGCACACTCATTTATAGTCTGCAACAAATTTGATGTAGGAAATGATTTACAGCCTAGTGAGGACAGAGTTTTGCACACAGCACTGGCAAATCAAGCAGAAAATGGAAAAAACGAACTTCTGTTGGTGAAGCTTTATATTAGCATTGATTTCCTTGTTTTCAGTGTGTAACACATTAACAAGGGCAGTAAGCATCTGGGCTAGGAAATTATCTTTTTTTTTTTTTTTTTATCAAACTCAAGTGGTTTTCATCCCCGAAAAATATGTTGAAAAGACTGATTTGTTTACAGTAATGTTAAAAATGTTTGGGAAAACTGTACTAGGTTTGGTTATTTTTGAAGGTTTTACCTTAGTTTTGTCATAGCTGTCATGGTTGTCTTTTGTTAAAGTAGACTTTTGGTTAAGTATCACTTCTCTTTAGCCACTCTTTTCCTAATGCTTTTGAGTAGCTGGTGGTCACTTTGATGCATTTTTCTTGAGCCTCTAACTAACTGCTAGCATTAGGCTTTACAAACATTTTTTCTTTTCTCTTTAGCGAACACTTATCTTTCATCTCCTCAAATAAGACGTGACAGAACATACTAAATGTGTCTAAAGGGAAGGCAGGTACATTGTGTTAGGCTACTAAGCTGAGTGTTTTTTACTCAGCGTTATTATTTGTTCTGATCGGGAATTAAATCTGTTTAAAGGGCATTTTAAAGTATTTTCAGGGCCTCTGCTAATTTGATCTTAGGATAAATTCAATCATGTATTGCACCGGCCTATAATACCTGAGAATTCACTGTCTGTACACTCCTCATGCTGTGCAGTGGTGTCAGCAGTGTCCTGCAGTGAAACCACACTCCTCCGCTTTGTGTGCATGGGTGTTGGTGCACACTCCTCCGCACCCCCACTCCCATGCTATCATAAAATCACACGCCTAGCAACGTTTAACCTTGAGCTGTTGCAGCTGGGGCACATATCACCTTTGCAGCCCCCTTGGCTACTCAAATAAATCAAAATGTCCACCACCGTTTTAGCATGAATCAGCACTTTTGGGGCAAAGGATTGATTGAATTCTATCTTGATTTCATAAAACATTTAGACAAACCAATTAAAGAGGTGGCTGACTGCAGCCACCAGCACTCAATCTATCATACTGTCAGGGGGGGCAGAAAATAGGATTGACACTAATGTAGTCGATATGTTGGTGTATTTGCAATCTTGTACATTAAAGTGAAAATTAATTGGAGTAA
>NC_024307.1:29213088-29237266 GCF_000523025.1 Cynoglossus semilaevis | reverse complement strand
CAGCCTGTCTGGGTCATTTCACAGTAAGAGGAGTAAATTTTTTAACCACGTTAGTTTATCACCCAACCTCCGTGCCAACGCCCCCCTTTGACTCCATTCATTTAATTCCCAATGAATCCCACGTTGCAGCAAATCCATAGCAGCCCATTGGCATTATGCTGCAGTGCGGTCCAAATATTAGTATAAGATGGATGGCTACCGCACTTTTTCCTGCAGGACGGGCCTCCTTTGGTCTCGTTGGCCAACTGCAGGTGAAATACAGCATGCGCATCAACAGCAGTTCCTCCCCTGGAGTTAACGGCACTGACTCCTTCTTTCTCCCTTTGTTTTAAGGCTTCTTAATTACCCACTGCCCCATTCAGGTTGTAAATGGGCTTTTATTGCCACTCTGTAATCAGAATAAATCCTCAAGCCCATTCACTGCCCTGATGCCCTTCCATTGATTTACAAATGACCCATGTATCAAACGGCACCTCACTACAGCCTTATCGCACCAAACACTGTTACTCCCAGTTTCTCCCTGTTTGTGCTTTTTTCAATATGATATTGTGTTGTGTCGATAACAAAGAGTAGGTAAAGGGCACAGGTGCTATCAGTGCTTCCCACTACAGTTAATATTCAGCATATCATCACTTTCATCTGCTGTGTTCTTTTGTTCTTTTTCTCCTCTGCTTTAACCTTTGCCGTCGCTGGGAGAAAAACAAAAGAAAGTGCACGGTGACACCGTGGTGCTTCGTAAAATTTCCTTTCAGGCAGGAAATTAAAGTTTACAGCTGTCTGCGGTGGTGTGGAGGGTTTTTGTGTGAAAGCCAAGAAAAACAAAAAGCAATTTTGATGAATGAAGTTGGACCTAAAATCTTGATATGTCTCATCTGCTGACTTTCTAATAGTAAAACTCGTATTACCACAAAGCTCTTCCTATTTGGGTACAATGGAAGAGCATATTAGATTTGATTACATCATTTCCCAGTGAAGAAAGAGACCAAACCTCTGAAAACTACATTAACACGAGGACACAGAAAGAAGTGTAATTCATCACAGCACCCAGAGTATTAGAGTTCAAAGTGACATGTAATTTAAAGCTGAACAAACATCTCAGTGTAACACAACCTGTGGTTTTGCAGCTATTACCAGCTCTTCAGTGAAACAGTAGATGGTATCACAGAGATGCAGGGTTTTAGTTTCTCGAACTTGCTGGACTGGCCAAATATGGGAATTAAGCAAGTTGCCTTTATTGACCCTTTGGTTTCACATTACAGCCTGAAATGAGATCATTGCAAAGAAAGAAACTCTGATCAATGCCTCGGCCCTGCAATGAAATTAATAACAGTCATGGCTGTATTGACAAATCCTTTGGCAGATAAGGATTCCAGGGAGAGGGTCTCGAGAAAATGCACTTATTCATGCAGTGAAGTATTTATTTTTCCTGCATAAAGTTTTCTATCTCCTTGTGCAAACTTTAGTAATTTGTATGACATCAGAAAATAATGCACTCAGCCATACAGTGATTGTACTGTACTCTGCTGATTCCAAAGGATTTTCTGAGGATCGAAAAAAATAACAAAACAAACTTAACACAATTGATAAATGATAGTACAAAGAAGCAGATATGACTGTTTCTTGGAAATAAAGATTTATTCTGAGGTAATTTCTGATAAGTCTATGTCAAAAGCTTAGGGGTAGGTTAAGGTGGCGTATGAGTCTGGTATATACAGGAGGAGTAGAGGAGCACCTCCCTCCACTATAGTCACTCTGTGTAATGTGAAGATCCTAGTCCCTGAGTTCTGCGTGTCAATATGGCATTTTGCTTCCAGAACAACAAGTATTACAAGTATTATACTTAGCCATAATGACTTATGACAAAATAAATATGACCAGTGACCTCCAATCCCTGGTAAAGGGGTTTACACTATTTTCGTATTATTATTGATCTCTGAATAATCACAGTGTGTCTGTGGATTATTCACCATTAATTTAGAGGTGAATAAACCTTTTTCTGTGTATTCTAGAACAGAAAGACAAGTAACAGCAGGTACTCTTGTTCAAATTAAACCTATTCCACTCACTGAATTGCTAACTAGAAATAGACCAAATTAAAAATAGACCATTAATAGATCATAGATTAATAGGGTCACCCCCTGCCCCTGGGTGCACCACTTTCTACATGCATTATCAGCTTTAGGACTTGAATGTGTTGTTTATGTCAAAACGTCCACACCTGTAACCGAGGTGTGACCAGTGGTGCTGTATGGGGGCCACTGGTAAAATATTCCTATGAGGCATTTCTTGTAGTGGGCCTCAGCCCTCCATCAAATAGTAAACTCTGCACAGTATGTAGAATTATTTTCATGCCTTTAAGTGTGTTACTGAAGGGCCAAGAACTTTTCGCAGAATCCGTGGTTGTGACCTATGTTGGTGCTAAATTAATCAAAAACCAGGTCCATAATTCCATAATGTCTAGACTAAATTGCCCATGTGTTGATAAATAGCAACAGGTAAACTATATGACCCGAACAATGGGCCCTGTTCAATCCCGTGCCTATTTTGTGCTGCATAATTATGAAGCGCTTCATTAATTTCTCCCTAAAAACAGCCATTAACAACATACAGAGATTAATCCTCCAAATTCTAAAGTTAATAAATAAAAGCTTTACATTTGAAACTTCAGCACTAAATTCTGACTCTCCTTTTCACTGCTCACCTTCAGTTTGTTGTTTTGTTTGCAGGAAAAAAACAAACAAACTTAAATGCAGTCATCAATTTCAATCAGCATGCTGCCTGAAGTCCATTGTGTTCACCGTTTCATCTCCTTCAATTACCGCAGCCAATTGGCCTGAAAGTCAAATGAAGCAGTTCATTCTTAATCAGCATTATGAGAGAGTGTGTGGTGTCCACCGGTCACATTAACTCATTTGTTATCCCTGCTGATATACCGTTTGAAGGGGAGATGTGTTTAATGGTACCTGCCGCAGATTTATTCCTCGGGATGCTACGTGTTTGTTAGTATTGCACGGCACGTCTTGGCGTTCCACAAACAATGAATAACAAAGAGGGCTCAAGGAAATTTCTTTTACGGGAAGCAACAAGAGCAAAGACACTCCTCGTATCCAAGGTCTGTCTGAGAAATAAATAAATTACCCCCCGTGCTTCTTCAAAACCAAACAGCTGTCAAAAAGTCACTCGGGAGTGTGTGCACACACGCAGAAACACACGCACACAAAACTTCCTCTTCCCCTCTTGGATATAAAACACTGACAAGATAATTCTTAAGTTGTGTTTCAGTCATTTTTATTAAAAACATACTTTCAATTTTCTTTTTGACATATAAAAATCCAATAATAGAAATAGACTCCCTGGTGCTGCCTGTCTTATAATGTAGTTGTCACAAATCCAAGCTCCTATTTAGCCTTAGCATTTATCTGTGATCTCATTTTGACACACAGCTGAAAACAATAAAAATGTCTTTGTTTTAATCATGCATCATAATCATAGTCTACCTGCCCTAAATACAAGCAGCTAACTGAGAATAAGTACATAATTATTATACAAACATTTTAACTTTCTTGCAAAAGAATGATTTCTTTAGTAAGTTTAATTTATGTGTCAGTGCAGCCGAGAGAATTAAAAAAGATGAGATAAGAATGGAACTGAGAGGCCTTGAAGATAACACCGTGCTGCTGTCAATACCTGTGTTTACAACCATCACAAATATTTAAAAAAAACAGCTTTTAAAATTTGCATGAAATCTAAGTAAAAAAAAACAGGGTGTGCTTTTAAAATTTGCATGAAATCTAAGTATAAATTATGTGTATAAGAGAATTTAGAGGATGTCAACGTGTCAATGACACACACACAGTCCTTAAATCTGAATTACAAATCTTAAAACATAGCCTTTTAATCTCAATTTAAATATCAGTTATATTTATGTATAATTAATAATTATGATTTTTTTTCTAAACACCTGAATTAGCTTATAATTTAAATCGAACTGCACTTTTATTCGTACACTTTCAGTGTTGAGCTGTATATGTGTACTGTGTGTTTCAGGCTGTATTGATACTCCAGGCTGCTCCTTTTTCAATGTACGTAGTTTGTCCCAAAAAAAACAGCTCCACTGACTTGTACCTTGTTATTTTCTTGTATTTCGACTGTTGGAATGTGGCCCTCTGCATCTGATTACCTTGACAGAAATCATGATTCTTGTCAATGTTGACAGAAAACCAGTGTTTACATTTCTCGAATCCAGACATGACCTGACAGGCAACAACCACGGGTCACCACCCGGGAGATCACTCCTTGTCACGTAGATTTAATATGAAAAACAAAAAACATTATTGTTTTTTATTATTATTTTTCAGACCTTTCAATCGCTACAAAACATTAAATCATGAAAGGAAATCTCCAGATCCCTCTCACCTTGTTCGTCACAAACCAGTTTTTCAGTTATTGTACAGCAAGTCAGTACGTTTAATATAGCACTTTCAATGAAAAAAAGCAGTGATGTTTTCTTCATTATCTTGACTAAAAACATATCAATACAATATTTTAAAAAACAACCAGTTTTGTAAGTAGCATTGTTTACCTTGTGAAACCTCTCACCTATACAACAACTGTCACCATGTATTCACTAAGAATGTTTGGCCTGAGTTTTATAAAAAGAAACTTTGTGCTCAGGGTCACATCAATAGTCAAAAGACCTGTTGTGTAGGATCCTTCAGTATTGTGCTTTCGGTTAAATAAAATGTCATTTTAAACCAGGTCATGACACAACCATGAACAAATGCAACAGTTCTTAGTTTTGTGCACAACATGATTGTTTTTTGTTTTGTTTTAATTAAAAAATGCTTTATTCAAGTTCTTTGTGACCAAACTTTCCATCACTTGAATAGATTTGCTTGTTGTACAGGATAAGAATACAATTTGTGAAGGAGAGCTCAGCCCTTCAGTTCATTTTTTTTTTACCTGATTACATCCCCTTTGCCAACAGGCTCATGTCTGAAAGGTCACACTGACTTGACATCACCCCACTGTCTTCACTACATCTTACTATTTGGCACTAAATCGCTCCGTTCCTCACATCCAGTCTGACAGCATCGCTTTCATTTGACATAAAAATGACTGCAGGCTCCCCGGCGCTTCACACCTCCAATTAATGAAGTCACCATACCATGTAAATCTGGGTAATGTAGAAGGATGGCACGTCTGAAATAATCATTGTGTAACTGCATTACGGTGCATGAAGAATGGCAGTCATTTGAGTTGAAAGGTCTCACTGCGGCTGAAATCCACTAAAACCCAAGAATGACTCAACAGAGTGAGATTTATATGTTCTTTTATTTTAACTTTCATTCCTTCATTCAAAGGATTGAAATAAATCAGAAAATAAACACTGCCTCTGTACTGAGTGGAAGGCAGCAGGGCAGACGAATAGTGACATCGAGTGTTAAAAATGTAACGTGAATATGTTAAAAAATGGATTTGAAAATATATCATGTTTAAGCTAAATGTATAGGGACTTCAGCCTCTTCAGTTCTGGCCCTCTATTAAAGGGATAAATCACTGATCTAACTTTGCTTGGCTGTGTTCAAACCCTCAAGGTTAAAACGAGTGATGGACTACAGATGTCGGCATTTAAACCTGGGGCACAGAGAATGCAGAAAATGAGCCTGGTGTCCACACGTTCACACACTGCCCCCAGTGGCTGCCGGGAAAACCTGAGGCAAATCTTCTGATGCTGTTATTTAAGGCAAGTGATTTTTAAATATTTTTCTTGTGTTGTTATTCCTGTTTTGGTGGTTGATGTTTGAGTTATTCTTTACCAACATATCCTTAATGAGTTTACTAGTGAAAAGTCAGAAAAAAGATGAGAAAATATTCGTCATTCATATGGGAGAATAAAAAGTTGTAATATTTAAAAGAAAGGGCTAAAGTCAGAAAAAAGATGAGAAAACATTCGTATTCATATGGGAGACTAAAAAGTTGTAATATTTAAAAGAAAGGAAGTTATTGGTAGTGGCGCTTTGGCCCAGAGGCAATGTCTCTGTCATTGGTGTGGAACCCCAGGGTTCACCTCCTGGACAAGTTCGAATCCCGGTTAGGGCGGTTAATACCTTTCAGTGGACTCACCACCCGCAGGAAGGTTTGGGGGGGTTGGTATGGTGCAATGTGATCTGGGTGGCGACTGCTGCCCCCGCGACCCGGTAACGGATAAGCGGATGAAAATGGATGGATGGATGGATGGAAGTTATTGGTTGCAGACACATTAGAATTTCTTTTGTGGTATTCTTGCTCTGCTCCTCTGGGCAGAAGCATTTGTTCAAAACTAAACATGTTTGATTAAACAAAATTTAGAGTATATATATATATGTTTTTATACTCTCGCCACACACACAAATATACATATACAACTATACATATATATATTTATATACATATATATTTATATATATATGTATAACATATTTTGTATGTGTTTATACAATGATCTTTAATGTCAACTAATTGAAATACTGTGCACTTGTTTTTCAAATGGATAAGTCAGTATTGATTTGCTAAAAGGTTTGTTGTAAATTCCTGCTTCATGAGGTGGTTAGAAAAAAAAATTCCAGAGTGTTTGTCACGACCATTAAACCAGGTTTTCTTTTTACATAGAGTTATTTATTGCAGAATGAAGATGTTTTTTGTAAACGAATCACTCTGAATGCTGGACCACAACGGTAGATTATTAACCAATTCTAATTTCCTTCTTTGCTGATTCTCTCCAAATTTCCACACATTGTCCTTTCTTTTTTCATATCTCATAAACTTAAGCAGCCATTTAAATTGAGTCCCTGGGCAAAAGCTATTTTCACTCATGAGATAAGTTTTAGGTTGGACTTCTCTTGGACCATCTCTCATTATTATCTCTAAGTTGGGTTAATGAACATTTTGTATTCACCCGACCACCAAACCTGTTATCCTGATGAGGAATACATTTATACACTGAAAAAAAGGCGCCTTCACTCCTATCTTTACCCAGATACAGCACAGCACAGCCCGCAGCACTAGGCACTTCTCCAGTGCCACTCAGCGGTGCCGTTTTCTTTACTGCTCTGCTGTGAGTCTTCTAAGAGAAGGTGGACCCGTGCTATAGTTTCTCTCGATTTTTTGGTAGGAACTGGTGAGCGGGTCATGGGGGGAGAGGCTTCATGAATTATGGATTGCTCCCCTCGGTTTTGTCCGTTTCATGGGTTTAGGGCCGTCATGTGGAAATAAAGTTTCCATTTAAATTTCAGATATGAGCTGGAAGGTGGCAGCCTGGGTTGTCGAGCTCTCTCTGAGTTTTGTCCTTTTCACACACTTTGCTCCCTGTAATATATCCCCTGCAGAGAAACAGTGATTACCAAATCAACAGTGAGGTTTCAATTGAAGCATTGCACCAAATGGGTTTTTCTAACGCCACTATGGCATGACTTATGTTGTTTGTAAAACAGATGAGCACATTTGTTGCGCGGCGCGTTGCAAGTCAGTTACAGAGCATAACAAAATGCAAAATATCCGTACACAGAATAATAAACACTGACATTTTATCCATTTATTTATTTTTTTACTTTTGTAGGAAAACACATTTATTTATCTATTAAGTTTGAGTTATGTATTTTGGTCTGTAGCCGTTAATTAAACCTGCAGTTCAGGATAAATCACTAAATTCTGTTTTCAGAGTTTTCTCACAAGTTTTTGTACAAAGCAAATAATTCCCAACATGAATATTTGTACATGTTTTTACTTTCTGTTTAAACATTAATTCATCAAGTGTGCTGACCTTTTTGTAGTCAGATGAGATGTATTCAGACTCTCTTGGACATTTCAAGGACGTAGCCTGTTTTTAGAGACATGAGTGACATAGTAGTCAAAGAAAAACCTCCACACAGCAAAAAACAATAGTGGCAGTACAGTGTTAGTGGAATGTTTCCATGCACTTAACACATGCGATCTGTTAATATTGGTGAAGGCTGTAAAGGCACCACCAAGTAACCTGGAGTAAAATTGGATCTAGGTAATTGTTCCACCTTCAGACATGTCAAATACAACCTCAAAAGTTGTAAAGAATTATCACCAGAAGGACAACATGAATGTTATTAACTGGTTTTGTATCAAATCCTCATCTTAATCACACAGAACAACCTCTGAAGTCTTCTAAAGAACAAGCTCCAAGCCAATAGACCATTCGATCTACAGACCCTTAAGGGATTCCTAACCAGAACTGGCTGGAATGCTTCTGAAAACTCACAAAAAACTTGATAGGAACTACCCAAAATCAAAGCTGTGTATCATTCAGCAGAGAAGTGTAATCTTGTCGTGTTTTGTACTTTTGGGTGGGGGCGTTTATCCAGGTCAAAAAAGATCCTGTTCAGTCTGTTAGCAGACTCAGTAGCCTATTGCTGTATTTTAAAGACAAGTTTCTCACTTCGATCTTTTCTTTGAGACATCTGTAATCCTCAACCATTCTCATCTATTTTGGTACATTTCTTTTGCAACTCCTCCATCTGTTACAAACATTATTTTCTTTTGGGCCCATGCTGTTGCTTTTCCACTAATTCATCTTTACAGCTAACAAACCAGTGTGGTTTAATGTGCCAGCATATGTTGTGCACTCTGATCTGAACTCTCTGAATTTATACAGCACTAATTAATACTTAATCATCAGCCCAACAACAGTTATTTGCCTTATTTTCTTATTTATTTATTTTTTGCCACGCTGAATCCAGTTTTTATTACCTGACATATGACATTTCCGCTCCAGCGTCTGTGTATAATAAATTAGCATGGGCAAAAATTACATTTCCATGGTCGGCCAAATGGATGAGAAGAAAAATAAATCGATGTAGAAATTGTGAGGAAGAGAAAGTTTAAAAAAATTCAAATAAAGTGAAAAAAGTTGTGGTACATCAATCGTCTGGGCCAGCTGTCGGAGGTGACATTTCATTAGTACACTTTGTCAATAGAGAAACCGTCTGAGCGGCTGGGTGCCAGTAACGAGGAAGGGTCGGGTAAGAGAGGCTCGGAAAAAGAGAAAACCTATAAGGACTAAAAAAGGAGTGAGTTCTTTTTCATTAAATCTCCCCTGATTCCAGCCACTGGGAATGACTAAAACTCAAGATGCGGTGAAAGAAAAGGTGGGTGTCCCTCTTCCATCTTTAAGACTCAATCAATCATCCCCCTTTCGCTTTTTATCCCCCGCTGATGTGGCATCGCCCACATCACTCCCTGCCTGTTCATGGTCCAAGAAAGATGCCGTTCCTCCCTTCTCTCCTCCAGCCCAGTGGCAGATACGTTTGAAGCAAAATCACCAGCATAACGACTCCTGCCATTTCCCATAACGTCCTCATCCATCAATTAAGAGGTTTGCAGTAAGTGGGAGATGAATATGGCAGAATAAGGCCAGACTTTTTGATGACTCTAGCACAAAGGCAACAGAGACCCCCCTCTATTACTCCAGTATAGGCCCATAATCACAGCAGTGGCTGTGGGCAGCGGAAGGCAGGAAGGATGTTGTCAGGCACAAAGACACACTGACCAATAATGCTATGATTATGGGCAGTCCTGCACATGGTAAAGTTGACAGCAAAACCAAATCTACCTTAAAACAGCTATTTTTAATTATTAAAAAAAAACAATTAGTTCATTAATAATAGGACTGTGGAGTGTGTTTTGTTTTTTTTTGTTTGTTTCTTTTAAAAAAGGGAGAACAACTAAAAATTGGACCAGGGTGGGTAAATGGTAGCTAATTGTCTACAGGTCAGATTGAAGATTCCAAAATTATGCTGGAAGTAATAAAGGGGAAAAAAATAGCTAGCATTAAGACCTGAAAAAACGCTAAGCCAAAAATATTTTCTAAATAACAAAATAATATTGGAAGTGCACCCAAAATTAGAAAATAAAAAGGAAATATACAGTATAGCTGTACGTGCCGAAAAGACATGTTACGTACAGTAAAGAAAAAGTTGATCAACTGTGACCAAGAAATTATTCAAAAGTGAACATTTCTCACACTAGCCACATTAATTCCAAACACTGTTCAGCCTTTTTCAGTCACAGTAGGTTCCATACAACGTCTGCACCATTCTAACACCCACTTATGTAAACCACAGCCAGATCAAAATTTTAAGCAGCCATTCTTATTATTCCAACCCTACGCTGCACACTTAGCACAAAGTCCCTCAGCATTTCAGCAGTCACCACTCCAACAACTGATCGACCTCGGCTTCCTAAACTGCCTGCACTCTGAAGCTCCAAAGATGCATATCAGAGGCAGCAAGGGGGTGAGAGTTGTCAGTGTGCAGTCCTTTCAAATGATGAGGGTAGAAACTGGAGGCTCTGAATGTGTCAGAGCAACATTTCCACATCCAGACGAAGTGGCACAAAACGTCTAGTTCTTGTTTAGGAAGAGAGTTTACTGCTAATATGCCGGTTTTCATTGGTTAACAGTAGTTTATCTTAGATGATTGAATCGTTAAAGACTTGACTTCTTATTTATGACAAATGACCACATTCTGTTTGTTTAATCTTCCTTCATGCTCTTTATGCAGACCACCTCTGTCCCTCTTTTTATACACAGTCTATGAATTGTTTCTAAAGTGTTCTTTGAGCTTTACCTACTCTGTGAACCACCAGATGTTACATTTGAGACAGCTGACCACATTCTAATTTCTGTCTGTTGTACCCTTGACGTGTTCAAGATATAAAATGTATTTTAGATTACGTGTCACATTAGTGATAAGACGGATTGACCTGCTGAGTTTTGCGCCATAATTGCTTTTAACATCGATTCAATATCAGAGCCTCACACTGAAATGTTGCGCAGCTGGTCCATTTTTTATATACATGTCTATTGTTTGCACACATTGCAAGAGTTGGTCAGCGTTTAGTGATATATATTAATATATATTATCGACCAACCTCCTTTAAAACTCCAATCATTTCTGTTGTCAGTTATCTGCAGAGCAGAGCTCCGGGCTGAACCATCTGCCTTGGAAACAAATGTTTAACAGGAAAATGGAGAAAAAAATGTTTATAGAGTTTGCACGTAGCGTTAAGCCAACATTTAAAGTCCTGTCAATACCTGCAGTGAGGTATCGATCTCCTGACGCTTCTTGAAGGCCCAGAGCGTATTGATAGATTATGTAGATTTCTTTTGCAGCATTTGGGCGAGCTGTCAGTGCCATGATATAAGACCATGACAACAATCTCATCTATTTACCTAGCTTCACTTGTTGTTATGAATTTCAAAGCAGCCTCTTCAGCTGCCATAGGCAAACTGCAAATGCATTGCAATTTTGCAGAAACGGTTGATAAAGTGGAATTTAAATGCAGTCTGCCAGACTGTATAGGAGGCAGAGCTAAATTTACAAATACCAGACTTCACACAAAAGCTTTTTAAAGTTAAAGAAAATAGGGCCTCAGTTGCCTTTAAGTAATGCAGGTGTTGATGCTGCTCCGAGGGCGAAAACAGGATTAGGGAGGAAAGTAAATTGCACTGTCACTTTGTGATGGGTGCTGAGGCTGTATTTCCCTGTGACACCGTCGCTACACAGACTGACTTAAACACAGATGACAAGGTGTTGCTATGGAGACCTTAGCCTGGAACCTGCCACAGCTTAACTGTGGACGATTTATGCAAACACAGAGACAAGTGTATCTATAGCTGTGTTTGGAGAGAATCATCAAAGGAAGTCGGGTTAAACTCACTTTCATTCGGTTCCTTAAATAAAGCCAAAATTGGTGTAACACAGTGTTCATATTGGAATAGGCAGTGATTGCAGTGAATTTACTGTAGAAAGTGCTCCCTTAAGGCACAGTATGTATGTAAATGTGGAAGATGTAGGTCTGATTTACATGTTAACCTTTTGGGGTAAAGCTATAATGAACTGAAAATGACTTGGGTTTTCCTATAATTGTGTCTTATTACCACTCCACTTATACATATAATAATAGAATACATATAATTAATATTAGGACACAAGATTTTTTTTTTTTTTTTTTTTAAGGAAGTAAGGTAATCCAGTTAGGCTTCTTTAACTAACACTAGACCTATTATTTTTACATTAAGATGGGTTTTTGAAGTGATATAACATTACAAGTATGTGTAATAAAAAAAATGTTAATTGAACTAGAGATAGCCTTAATTGAGTCGAAACTAGCATCAGATCAGATCAATTAGCAATAAGACGAAACCATATATTGGCCCAGAAAAAACTGTCAGCAGTTAGGAAGATTAACAAACAAGCAACCTGTTATTATAATATAATTTATTTAAAAAGTAATATCCATATTTACTTTAAACAGGGGTGGTCAAATGATTGGAATGTTTTCTTGTTTGTTTGTTTGTTTAATCATAGGGTAGCTGTGGATTAATCACAATTAATCTTGATAACACTTAATCATGATACATTAAACAAGATGAGTAACTCATTATTTAATATGACAATTATTTAAATAATTTCACTATGGAAATATTCATTTTTAACAGCCCTAACAATTAATGTCACTAAATACTGATTTTCATCTAGGTCTTGTTATTATTATTATTATTTTTTGTTAAAAAACAAAAACAATCAAAAAACAAACAGGTTAAGCTGGGATTAGCCAGAAATAACAATTCTTGCTGATCTAGCGAACGACTAGTTACATTGTTAATAATTCACATTGATTATCAGAAAATGCAACATTTTAGGTCATGACAAGGCAGGTGAGCTAGCGAAATTGTGCAACTGATTACTAATACTGAACATTTGGAGCTTGGTAGCAGCTACATTACCAGATAAGCTACATTACTGTATAACCACAATATCCTTTGCCCTAGCAAACCACAAATATGCTGCCTCAGTTTAATTCAATTCTATTATGTTAAAACCTGAGCTTCTCCTGATAATGAACACATCTAACAGTGTCCATCACAGTCAGATTAATCACAATTTTGTCAGTCTTTTCACACTTATCGTCTTTGAAATCTGAATCTGCTGTATAAACCAATTTGTCGGTTTGTCAGTTTCCTCAGCATACAATTTAGATGCAAGAGTTCAACTTTTTCTCAAAGTAAATTTTCAAGAAAAAGACATCTAAGTGTTGTAAAAAAAATGCAGGTGCTCTGAATTCCTGACACCCAACTATGACCCACATAAAAACATAGTTTCTGTCTTCATTTGCCTTTGTTGGCAAAAAATGACCCAAAAATTGAATAATTCTGGGTGCTATGCAAATGGGCAAAGCAAATGACCATTATGATTATGCATCATTGAAATTCAGATGAAAAAAGACGAAGCCCCTATTTTGTAACATCCATCAATATGGTAATTTTAACATTTACTCCCCCTGTTCTCCATTTCTTGCTTCTGTACTTTCTGCTCTGAGACTTGAAAGCACTGCAGCTGCACACACATTGTGGTCGAACAACACACAGACACACACGCACATTCTGTACGTAAACGCCATATACACATAAACACAAATTGAGGCAGCGGTAGAGTTTTTACGTGAAGGTGCAGTCACCCTTTTTTCCTTCCTTACTCGAATATTAATGCTGGAAAATATTAATCACAAATTTATCTTTGACAAGGAACTTCATTTAATTTGCTGCCGGCAGACAGGCGCTCTGGTCTCCAGACAACCTCTGATATTCTGCCAAAATATGCAATAGCCCAAGTAATCTTTGCAATAATTAAAGAATATTAATGAAAGAAAAGGGTAAAAAACCCACATGCTCCATTAATGTGGCTTGTAGTTGGTTGGGTAAAGTGGACTAAAGGGGTTTAGCTTGAGTGTTATCAAAGAAAAACAGATGTTCTCGCTTCGCTTTATCAGGTACCTTTTAACAAACTAAATTGTTATTAAAAGATTGGAGATAAATGTTAAAAAGTTAGTTGTGATCGTATAACTGGCTCTTTAGCTGGAAATTGTTTCAAATATGCATATTGTAAAATCCATATCAGTTTTTAAACCATCCATCCATCCATTGTCTACCACCTATTCCTTTTAAAGGTCATGGGGGACACTGGAGCCAATCCCAGCTATCTATGAGCGAGGGCGGTGTACACCCTGGTTGACCAGTCTATCGTAGTGCCACATATAGACAAACAAACATTTACTTTCACATTCATACATATGGTCAATTTATAGTGTCCAAGCAACCAATTCCCCTACCTAGCGTGTATTTTGGTTGTGGGAGGAGTACCAAGAGAGAAGCAACACTCACACAGGGATTTCTTGGGAATTTAAATGTTGTTTAGAATGTTTAGACATTTTTATATTTTTAAGGACCACACTTTTTTGGTGTGGTTTTCTAATCTTCACAGGAAGCGTGAAATGACAGGACATGTTTTTCGAAACACATAATGTATTTTCTACTACCTCCCTGCAGGGGGAGTTATAAATGCAGTTTCAGCCATATTGTAAATGCCCTATTGCAGACTTTGAGTGATTCTTCCCATAAATAATTTAACAAAGAGGGATTAAATGGCTTTTAGAGCAACTTAGCATACCTAGTTTTGTGTCCCACTATTGGTGCTCGAAGATTTCTTTCAGCTCAAGTTCAGCTCATTAAGGATAAGTTGGAATCGTGAATTCAGTCTAAGTCTTAGAAGAAACCTCCAAGTGATGTTACTGCCCAGTAGCCAGGATCTTCACTTTACATTAGGTCCCAGTTATTAGAGCTGGAGTCCAATTTAAGGCAAAAGTTGTAACCTTAAGTGTCCTTGCAACCAAGCATAATTAGCTTTGCGACCCACTTTTGGGTCTTGACTCTACATTTGAAGGTGATTTGTAAATAGCAGGCATGGCTAGAAAAAGAGATATAGACCGAACATGATTAGTGGAGATGAATGCAGGAACACGTCACACCCTGCATCTCTGGGGCCAGTGTGTTTGAATAGTTTTGTGCAGCTACATGCAGAGGTTTGCAACTGCTTCTGTCATTAAGATCAATGGTTTGTTTTGGTCTCTTCAGGGGATTGGTTTAAAAAAACAAAAAAAAGCAGAACATCGCCCTTAAAACTCCTTAACAATAACCTTTCTTGACAGGATGTCAGCATTTCAATTGGCATAAACATCAGCAGAATATGGATGAACTTTACAGCAGTATTTACTTCCTGTCTGTAATCGTATGTGTCCTGTCAACAAGGAGTTGTGGAGCACAGTCCTAGAGTGAGTTGAAATTATTTTTTAAGCACCAAGAAAAACACGCATGATTTCAGGAAAAGATGTCTTCACTTAAGGCTGAGTGAGTTTCTTCTCTTCAGCTTGACTAAAAATAAAGCTGAATTGCAGCCAGAGAAGGTCAGTATGGATTATGGTGCACTGTGTTCCCTGTGGAAAAGACTTGTTTGTTGTCCGTCCCAATGTCAGATCAAGAATCAGGAGGGAAAGTGCCTCTCTCAGCAGGTCCAGACTTCCTGTCAATGATAATCCGATGGAATGGCCGATCTGGGCCGGGTGGACCGAGGCCAACACGGGGAAAGACAACCTGGACAGTCTGAATGAAGCTTGTATAGTGCTCAGAGAGTGTCCAGGCTGATAAAGCGAGTGGAATAAATCAATTTTATACCCAGACTGCACGCTGGCTCTGGCATGGTTTGAAGTATTTGAAAATATTACAGCGAGGCAAGGATGCACTCTCTGTGTCCGGAGTGGATGCAGTTTAAATCAGGCCCTAAATATTTAAATAAAGTGTTTTTTTGTGATGTGCTTGAAAAATAAAGTAGCTATTTGTTAAGGGAAAGTAGCACTTCTTTACTGTAGGAGGGGAAGCCAATCACACTTTCGGTGTGTGTAATCAATTATGTGTGAGTAAATCAACTCAGGTAAAACCAGCCTGAAAGTGTGTTACACATTCCTTTAAAAAGGGATTGTAGGCCGTGTGGGGTTGTGTTGGAGCGGCATTCAGTTGTATTAGTGGTGGAAAGAGAACAGCATTCACTGTGGCACCTATAGCAACGTCAACTGGAGCTTAGAGGAGATGGAGGTCACACCTGTTTCTGCTGACAGGACAGCATGTTCCACACTCAGGGCCATCACTTCCAGATGGTGAAATCTCATGGAGGAAGGATGAGGTGAGACCTAATTCCTGGAGCTCTAGAGCGTGCTACTACATTTTTATTTTTAAAAACGCTATCATCAGTTAAAAATCTGGGTCTAAAGAAGCATTGCAGGTCTGCAAGTAATATGCATCCACAATTACACAAGCTAGAAGGGCAGGTGTAGGTGGCAGTTGACTTATCGGCTTGGGCTGGGAAGTGAAATGCCTTCTGAGCTGTGTTGCTTAGTGTTAAATGTTGTATTAACATTAGACTTATCTATATTTATACGTGTCCTACATCCAAATAGTTGAACCCTGAGATTTGTGGACTGGTTTTAAATTCTGAAATGAAAAGTACAACATTCAGTCATTTTGAGGTTGTTTTAGTTATTGTAGCATGTAGCACATTCCCCTTAGAGGTAGTTAGAAATGCATTATTATTGCTTTGACCCATCAAGTGTTTGTGCGCTACAGCTGATTTTTAAGAAAAACAGAATCATGTAAATTTTTTTTTTTTTAAATATTTCATTAGACAAAAAATTAGACTACGCTGTGTAGCACAACATGGGTGTCCTGTGAGCTAAATGGTAGGGGGACATGCACATGTCCAACAACATTGCTACTCACAGTGTTTTCCCAAACTGGTTTGTTTTGTCTTCATAATTTTCTCCAGGTTTCAGAACAGAACTCATAAAAGATCTCTTCTTGGCCTCCTCTTATACTGTATATTGAGTTGAATCCACAAACGTATCAAAAGTTTAGATCTAGTGATGGTGTATGGTACTGCACAAACTTGTTTCTGTTTTGACTTATGTTGGCAAAGCAGGTGATAATGCAAAGGTGTTCTCTCTGGAAAATTAGCCTCAGGAAGATATTGCAAATCGTAGGCCATGTCATCAAAATGTCCACAAAGTACTGTTATTATTGTAAACTATTACAAAAAATGATGCACAAGAAGTAATGTCATATGAATGTCTGGAGTGAAGACTGAGATAATTGCACCAAATTTGCAGAGTGGAAGTGAGTCATTGAAAGGAATTACACAGCCCACCCCAGGTTCAAATGAACACATGCATAAACTGGAAATCAGCTCATTTTAGGCATAATTGCGCGTAGTTGTCTCTTCTGTGTTTCTCCAACCGTTTGACTTGTGGCCACAACAAAATGTTAATGTGTAAAATGAGTCACTGCTCACGTTGCAGTCCCCACCTATGTCCTTAAGTGGCTGTGATAGTGTCCTTGCTTGTACTAAGGTGGAATTGGTTGACGCATTATAACAGGAATCAATACACCTACTCAGAATGACACACCACAGCCTTTGTGCCTTTTTTTGTCACCGCATGCTAATTTGGGTTTTGACGCATGTGAGCAGATTTGTGAAACAGGTGTCTTGGTCACAATGGTGCTATAGATCAGAATAAAACAGCAGAGATGGCTCTGTATTCAGGGCGGGTTGTTCACTTTGCCCGCGCCTTGTCTGCTGTGCATCATGTAAACGGCTTTTGCAGTGTGACAGTTTTCACGTGTTCCATCTGACTGAATGTCTTACACACTATTGTCCACTTCATAACTGACTTTGATTGTGATTACTAAGTTGTGGGCCGAACACGTGACTTTTATTGAACAGTCTGGTGCGTTGCCATGCAGATCACAAAATCCATGCACAGTATGGGAGACTTATTTTATGCGTAAACAAATGTTAAACAAATTAATTAATTAATAATAAAAAAAAGAAATGGACTAGAAATAATTGCCCGAAACACGTATTTAAGGCAACCTGTGGATTGTAGTAACACAGTGCACTAAAGAAAGGATGCGCAGGAACTCCTTCCAGAAACCCCTGAAGATTCACAATGGCTTTGACTGAGCTAACATTTTCAGTTTAACCACACTGTGGACTTATGAGATATTGACACCTTTTTTGTCTAGACTTATTTACCTGAAATGTGTGTGTTAATTTTGAAACATAGGAATCTTGCAACACAATCAGAGATGACTGCGTATTTGAGCAACAATAAGTGGATGGATGGTGGTACTATTGGATGCAATGGGGACACATATTGGATGTATTAGTGTATATTTTTATGTGTATGTCTTTAAAGTACATTTAAAAGTCCTATTTATTTGAATAATGTATTACAGTAAGTTAGGGCGTATATTGTTGCTTCTTGTCGAAATGCAGTTTGAGAAGATTTTAAGGCCAGTTGGATCAAACAGTAAATGCTTGATTATCTGCTATAAAATGTCAAACAACTTTTCATAAAATACACAATATGCTACTATATATTAATATGTTTGTGCTTAGTTATTTTGGTTAGCTTTAAAATCTTTTGACAGATGGTCTAACTGTGTAGGACACCCGTTACGATATTACACTTCTGCACTGATGAGAAGTGAAATTACACTGACCCGTGATGACCAATCTTTTATGTCTGTTGTAATTATGCGCTCGCATTTCCTCAGGTGGCAGCTTTGATTGTAGACGAGATAAAGAAAGAAAGAAAAAAATATAATAATAATTTCCAGAAAGTGGGTGATTAATTATGTTGTGCTGTAATTGCAGATCTTTGGGGCAGCTCAGTTAGAAGATTGAAATGGAAGCTGGCAGCAGGTCCCTGCTGTTTTTCCAAATAACTGACATCACTAAGTGCTAGATTGCTAGTGCAGTGACTCAGTCTCATCCGATTGGATAGTATTTACCATAAATAGAGTCAGGGTCATGAAAGAGGCTCGGGGGGTGAATGCATGCATGTCTGGACATTCAGGGAAATAATTGGCTGATAATGTGAAGCATTCACTCGAAGACATGCTTCACCTTTTTTCAACCAGTTTCCATAAAACGTTCCAAAGAATAAAGCCAAATTGTTATAATCATTCACTCTGATGTTATGAGGAGGAATTCATTACAAAAGTGCTAATGTAGCGAGCATTAAAATCAAATGAATCTGCCTTAATGAAGTGTCTAAATAATTAGTATAAATCAGAGTAAAGATACATGGATTAGTATCAAGTTATGTGTGGAATAATAAAAACTATGCAGTAGGATAGAGTCCAGGAAGAGGACATTGTTGTCATAACAAGTATTCTCTGGGTTAAACAGATTATTCTGTGTACATGTAGTTTTGTGTTTGACACATTAACAGCTACTGCAGTTTGGTTCTATTTGGTCAAAAAAGCTACATTATCCTGGGATATTTCACACCATACTGTAATTACTACTTATTCATTCTATGCAGCTCACTTCTGTCTTAATGTTCCTTACAGTGACAGGGTTCTTCAAAGCAATTTTGGACAATTTAAAAAAAAAAAAAAAAGTTACTATATTTCAAAAAAGCTATTTTGCCAATTCCTTGGATAATCTTAATTTCCCAAAGGGAACTCCCCGAGGGATTAATAAAGTTCTATCTAATCTAATTTATTTTAATCAATTCATTTAGTAAATTTGATCATTTATGACTCAGATGATCTACCTTTTCCACTTTCATTTATTTTAATTGAGCTCTCATTTATCAAATGTAAGTTTTAATTATGAATATTATCAGCATCAAACACATTTTTTAAGTTTTTTTATATAATAATTTGTAATAGAATGTTCAATTAACCCCTAAGCTGTTTCATAGCTTTTGGAGTACTTTAAATGGTATAAAATATTCTTTCTTCTAAAAGTTTGTTTTATATATATATATATATATATATATTTACATTGATTTTTTTTAATACTCAAGCAAATGGACTTAATCCTGCCACTAAACGTAAACATGTAACCATATTGGTGACTCCATTGTAGTACCATCAACATTTTAGTTGCTTCAGCTTTACCACTTCCCATATGTGCCATTCTGTTTGTGTATTCCATCTGTTTTCATTTGTCTATGTGTAATCCTTATCATCTCCCCAGTGATTTGACTGGGAGTCTGGCTAACACCACGCATAATGGGAATCAATTGTCCTGAGTCACCGAACAATTACCGACTCCTATTTAAAAATTCTCACATGTTCTAGCTAAAACAATGCTGCGCCTCCACAGCCTATTACTTTCCAATTTGTCATGGACTTTGCCGATCGAAATCGCTAGTTAATGCACACAAAGAAAGCTTCTGTGGGAGTCAGCAAACAGACAAAGTGCTATCATTGCTCCTGTCCATCACCAGTTTTTGTCACATAAGAGAGGTTGATGAGAGGAAAGCATGGCTGCCCTTTCCTCTACATCCTTTTGACCTTTTCACTCTTTTAAAATAGTTCAGCTCTGAACATTAAGTGGTAAAAACTGAGGTGGTTCTCAAAAACCAAATGTTGTCAAAGCAAGTCGATGCATTTCCATATAAACTCCTGCTTTATATACAACCAAACTTAGTTCTTGCCATATTTCATCAATATCAGAAAAATACATATAAGGAATGCAAGTTAATTGAGTGATCAGTGATTAGTCAGCAGGGAATCAGCATGTTATATCCGTGTATACTGTATGTCTTTCCGCCTTGGAACGAACCACTATTTTAATTCAATCCTTTTCCACGGAACAACAGAAATGAAACATCTACTGTGGTTCTGAAGTCACAGTTTGTACGTTTTTGGTTTTATGGTGTACAGTTTTGAAATTCTGTGATTCACTGTGTTGGCTGCATTTCTTGTTGAAATGGAATTTTAAAAAGATCCCCATCTTTTATATACAGTCTATGATCCTATTCCCAATCAGGGCCTGTTCTTGCAGCTTAACTTAAACTGTTTGTTACAGGTTACCTATAACAACCTTAAACTTAATGTAGAAAATCAATAAATTGTTTTGGGTTAATCAGGATTTTATTTTATGCAAGCACAGTCGAACTTTGTATTTCAAAAACCATCTTGGCTGATCCAAAATATAAGTAAAACACATTATGTTGCATGTGTAACTCTAAGAAACACACATACTGTGAACTAAAGCCTCTCAGGAAGCGACATCTTTAGATTTCCTCATGCCTATGTAAATGTGCATCACACCTACTGACTCTAATGTAAAGAACTCACATCCACGAAACCCTTTCCGATGTCTTTTCTCCTCTTGCAAAGCCCACTGGGGATGGGTGACAACATCATTAACTCTGCATGTAATTACCAGAATCATTGCTTGATGTCAGTGCAGATGTTCCATATCAGTTATGGTAACCGTGCTGCCCCGAGTGGTTCACTTAAAAACACTTGCCCTTTCAGCCCCACTTACCTTAACCGTCAGCACATTGATTAGTCCTCACGCGATCCGTCATCCTGTGTGACACATCTCTCACATGGCTATCTTTCCAAGGTAAAGGAAGAGTTTGGTGACCTTTACAAGTTAGAATGGCAATTTACCAAAAATTAGCTGAGTCCAGCATGCAAATGATCTGCAAAAAGGGCAGAAGAATCAATTTCTCCTCAACTTGGATATGACAGCATTTTCATGGAGGAGATGCAGTAGAACAGGACAGAAAAATAATTACACAACAAGGCAAATTCTGATGAAGGCAAAGCAAGATGGACAGACATGACCTTTATTTTCTGAAAAATGAAGATCGTAGGCTTCTTGAAGAGTCGCTCATTTGAATGAGGAAATGGTCATCATCCATAATTGTTGGCTCTCTTGGGGAAATTTGCTTAACTTGTCTTACTCTGTGGCAAAAACTGAATTCTGACCTGCAAAGGTCTAACTTTTAACAGGATTTATCTTCAGGTGTCTGCTTTTGGCAAACAGTTTTCAGACACCCTGTGGATTTAGGGGACATTATCTAAACAATGTTTAGGTTTTTAATGTTCTTTTCAATGGGTGCCTCAGGTCTCCATTATAGGACGGTCATTTCCATTGCTAATTACAGTTTTCTCTCCTCTTGGACCATTCTCCAGTTCACTTTGAATGTTAAGCATTTTAGCAAGCACAATACTTTTTAAACAAATTAGGGGGAGGGCTCCCTCCCCTTGGCGTCACCATTGACAAGTACCCAATGCAATTTCCATAACTGAGCAATTGGCACCCTCCAGGCTGGTCCCCACAGCTTTCGGGAATGTGCTGCTATGCATCTTAGCCTGATTCTCATTTTTTTCAGTTTTAGAAAGCCACGCCATCAACAAGCTAAAGACATAAAAGTCTCCACCCAAGATTAAAGTCAGCAAAGTTTCAGGGCTTAAATATCTACTGTGTGGTCTGTCATCAACATAACTCTGACGTTTGTCAAGGACAATTACAGGTTTTCACCTGAGAACAGTGACCCCATCGTGGGGAAGTGCAGTGATTGCCCCGCCCTTCATATCTACCACTGTCTATTGCTTAAAGAAGAGGACACTGACTATCTCTGTGTACAGAACTGATCTCCTAATGAAATGAATAAGCCTGACTTTGTGTTTACGTTGACCCATGGTCAGGCTTAGCTGAGATTAATGTGATGTAAATAATTATAATTAAAAGAGCTTTTTGCACGTCCATAACCTTTAAGGCAGAATTTGCCCTTCTGATTAACAGAGCTGAAATGATTGTTCTCCAAAGCAAGGTAACAGCTGCCTAATGAAGTGTAGCATACACCACAAAGGTCAGAGAAGAGTGAGAAGAAACACTAAACCATGGCTTTGCTGCAGAAATGTGATTTTCTGATGAAGCTTTACCCAAAAGAAAAGTGCGTGTTCTTTATTAGCAAGATGTTTTACCTAGAGATTAGATCATTTTTAGAGGCACAGAATTCTATGTAAAATCTCCTAAGAGTGGAACAGCATTATGTTAAATACCAGCGCAAACCAATGTCGTCCATTGGAAAAAATATTTTTAATAATTGGAGAAGACTAAAAATTTCAGATGCATGGCAATTTTGAATGATTATAGAAGCCATCACAGTGTACTGCTACATTGTATATGAGTGTGTCAGAATTACTGTAGATTGGAATCAGAGACAGGTGAAAAGTAAGAGTGTGAGAATTGATATGTATATCACGTTGATTAATATCTGATATTAATCAAAGACACTTGTCCACTCTCCATCTATTCGTTGTTGCTCTACCACACAGTTTTAGACCCTGATAGTCAGCTCTCAAACATAAGTGTGTTTTGACACCCTTACATGTAACACAGAGTGTGTCAGTATATGGTGACTTTGAAGATGTATGTTTGACATAGTATTAGTCAGGCCCTTTGTCAGGAAAAGTCTTTTCCCATTGGTCACCGCTGCCCTTTAGAAAGCCTTCACCTGCTTGCATTCACAGAGCCAGACCTGCACATGAATTGGTGTCAAGAGGTGTTATCGCCACCATTTCAACCTTTCTGAGACATCAAAGGCCTGCCTTAACACGCCTCTACATGTGCCTGAATTACTTAAGCCCCCAAGGATCCCACTGATGTCCTTGATGAGAGGTGATATCCATGTAATCAATCCCAAATGGATGCAGCACATTCCAAACACTGTTTGCATCATAATGTTTATGGATTTGGTCTATGGCTTGGTGACAGAGCAGGGTAGTGGAGGAAGAGGCATAGGCATTCTTTCATACTTTGTCCCTTTTAAAGATCTACTTTTTGATAAAACCCGGTCATATACTGCTGGATGGGCTGATAAGAAGGGTCTTTGTTACATCAGGCTATTGGTATAACACTAAAGGGCCCTTTTATAGGTGACTTTTCTTTGACTGCTGTGAAAGGTGTGCTTTAAAGGGGCAGAACATAGCTTATCGTTTGAGTGCAATCTTGACGAATTTTAAAAAATCAGTGTGCCTGTTGAAGAAATACTTAGTCAAGACAATAATGTCCACAGTCATGAGAAAATGTAGACGTCTACAGTTGGAGCAGGTGTTGCCATCTCGAGTTAGGTGCAGGCCGAGGAGCAGCCACACATTTGAAAGTCTTAATAAAATATTCACTTTTTTTCTTTTTGAACAATTGCATCCAACACTTGAATTCCATCTGCACAGACATTTTCTGGTCATGTAACCATTGACAAGCACAGCCACTGCCACAGTGGTCAGGGCTTGTCGTTCTCCAATTGTTATAAAACCACAAAATCCTAAACTAAGAATAATTTTGGAGCAGTGAGAGAGCGCAGCAGTACAGCACACTTCCATGTAAGCAGCAGCAGCAGCAGCAGCAGCAGCGGCAGCAGCGGCAGGGACCACCACGAAAAGGGGAGCACCCACCCCCAC
>NC_024307.1:29171312-29213027 GCF_000523025.1 Cynoglossus semilaevis | reverse complement strand
GCGGCGGCCGCGGCAGCAGCGGCGGCAGCAGCAGCAACAGGAGCCTCTCGATCCACAGTCTCGCTCTCTTACAATTCTCTCCAGTCACGTAAGGTGCGTGGGCGAGCCAAGGCTCTGGTTTCTGTCTTTTGCCGGTCTGTGGGTTTCATCGGCGGGCGCACCACTCTGTTACTCAACATCCTCCTCCGGAGAAGACACCTGCTGTTTTCATCTTAAAATCTCATGTCGGTCTGTGATCAATCATTCCGTCAAGGCAAAGCAATATTGATCTATAGCTCCAGTGCTTGGCCGGTGTTCTGAGTGTGTCAGCTGCACCATGGTCTGCATTGCTCTAGGTGTTTGTCTTTTGCAGGTGGCTTTTCCTAATTCAGTCATGGCAGAAAAGCTGGAACACAACAACACTCTCTAGACTCTCAGATGTATAGAAAAAGTGTGTGATTGCTGGTAATACAGCTCTTCAGATGTGCTTTCCAGGCTAATGGTGCTGTCAGTGTCTAATCACGCTGTCAGCTACTATTACAGTTAAAGCTTCTATCTCGTCCTTGTATTTGGCTTTAGCCTGAAAGGCCTTAAAAGTGCTTGAATTGTCAGCTAAAACAATTACACAACTCTTAGAGTCTCCCTTGAGAAAACTTAAGACTTTAAGGGTTTAGGTATCTCGGGGTTATTTTTTTTTGTTTAATGCACACTTATTGTGATACCTTGTGGGTTTTTCTACTTTGTTTTGTTGTGCACTCTGTGTTCAGGCGAATGTTCAAGTTAAGGTAGAGACTGTACTGTTATTAGTCTCTGTGGAGAAGTTCTTTCCTTCCTTTGACCGCTCATAAGTACTATGAGTACACACTGCGGCAAATGCAGAGCATCTCAGGCTCTAGGGTCAGCACTTTGGTTAAGGGTACAGGCCAACGCCCATGCAACGTGTGGTGACAGCTGACCTATGCAGCCTCAGGATCCTCCTGTTGTCAGTGAACCAGCAACTGTCACCTGTCACAGGCTGATACGGTGTCACGACCCATTCCACAACATCACACAATTCTAAAAACCTTAGTGTTAGATTTTTGGTCACCTTGGATGTAAAAGTAAAAGTTAAGCTTCAAACCATTTAGAGCTAATTAACGGAAAGCACCAAGGCTTTTTACAACTAATATGTAAGAACTCACAGAAACATACTTAGTACCTTAGTTATATACACAGAACATGACAATGGCGAATGAGCTGACATAAGGCCAGGAAATAGTTAAACATTATGCTAAAATAAATGTGTAAAACAATGAATTAAGAAATAAATTAGCAATATATTTATGAACAAATAGATAAATATATTGATACAATTTAAATAAATAAAACAAAAATACAGGTCTAATACTTAAATAAAAAATAAATATTCAAGAATTCCATAAAGGTTTATAGGCGACGAAGACAAGAACTCAAAATTAGATTGAGAGTTAATAGTTAACCTCAAATAATAGCCAGAACAATACAGAAAAATGTTTAATTTCATAAGTCGGATATGAATCAAAATAGTTGTAGAAAAGTGGTGTCATAAAAATGTGTCAAGAAAACAATGAGGAAAAATGAATTAGCTCAAAATCAACCAACCAGTTAGAATTTCCAACTCAGAAAGTGAGAATTGATTCATGAAAAAATACAGTTCAAATATAATCTTAATTATCTCTAATAGTTAGCTTCGATGCAATCAACAAGATTGACAAAAAAAAATCTTCAGTGGTGAGAAACTGCCTCTTCAGCTTCAAATTAGCTTAAAGGAAATATCTCGTTGTATAGTCTATAATATAGTCCAATCTTTTAACGTACATTATTTAACAAATAAATTTCCTTCAGCTAGTAGTCGTTTCTGTATTAAGTACTTATACTTGGGGCTGACATTTGGATGATATGTGATTTCCTTCTGTCTAGCTGACTGCATTTTGCTGGTGTGTTTCAATTAGTTCTCTTCAGTTTAATGTGTTTCAGCAGTGATGGATGCAGGTCCCTCTAAAACTATTTTACATTCTCAATTAGTGGAATTAGCTGAGCTGAAGCTGCAGTTTGAAGTGAAGGTCTGTCAGATTTCTCTCCCCCGCCAGTGTCACATCGATGCACCTCACGAATGGACACGTCCTCCTCCAAATCCATGCAAATCAAACATGGCGGCTCCTGTTTGTCAGCATGTCAGCACACACATGCTCTTATTAATCTCTATAATTCCTACAGACACCAGTGGCCATGTTATCATTTTTCGTGCAGGAAACAGTAGCTTATTGGTTATGGCTGAATTAATCATCTGAGGCCCTGAACTGCTCCTGCTGCTGCTGCCGCCGCCTCCCCCTATCTATGTGGTCCAAGTCAATGTCTGTCAGAGCAGTGACGGGCCAAGGCTGGGGAACAAAACGACAACTGGAGACTGAAAAAGATGCATGCTCTCTGCGTTAACTTTTCTTCATCAGCAGAAATGCTACACTTGTTTTTTTTTTTTTTATATACCCACCCCGCCCCCCAACAGCTTGATGGATCTTGGGCCTCGTCCCAGCATTGCTTTTTCCATCAACAAGCATATTGCACAATAAAACATTTTCCACAGGCTCAGATATCTGCTGATGAATTGATCTCCGCTGCTGCAGCAACATAGCTGAACGCCATGATGATGCATGTTTGGATAGAATTGATCATCTAAAATCGCTAAAGCTCAGCAGAGGATGCCAAAAGCTTGACAGCAGCATATGTTCCTGGTCTGCTTTTCCACAGGAAATTTTCCCAGGGAGGTGAACCTGTCATCTTCTTTAGGATGAAACCACCGACTTCTGTTCATACATCTTCACTTTTGACAGCCAAAAATCCTAATTAGCTCTTTTCAAGTTCAAATCCTGCCCTTTTCTTTATTTTCAAGTTTGTTGCTGAACTTTTTAGTTCCACCTCTTTTTTTCTTTTTAATCACACAAACATTAATTACAGGCTTTTTGTTTTAATTAATGGCCAGATGTCGATAAATAATTTCCCAAAGATCAATTACGAGCAATTAGGAAGACTAATGTTTTGGATGTCACGGTGTGAAAAATCTCCTCAACTTGTTGAGGCTTTAATGGTGAAGTCATTACTCAAGGGTCTCACGCTTCTCACATTTTAATATGCTATCAAATCCACATTTATGAGCAAATGTTAGTGAGTCAATAATAAAAGTTTTCCCCAAATAATCCATCAAATCTGCAGCGGCTAGTAAGGGGAAAAAACGAATGTGTTAATGATTGTTATTTACATACACTTTTTAGAGAAATGTGTCAAAAACAAGGAGGGCTAAATCATTTGCTGTCTTCAGTGATATAAACCAGTGATATACTAAGACTACAAAGTACATGGGGCCAAATTCAAACTAAACACTCACCTAATCAATTGTACACAAAGTTTATTTAGTAAAGTTTAATAAAATAGTAAATCTCTTAACCTCCAAGTAAGGATCAACCTGAGGTTTTTTTTAATAATCACCATAAAAAAACATAGTTTACAGTCTTTGTGTAGATGAAGGTATAAGAAAAAACATTTAATATGTCAGATTTAGTAAAATATTAAGACAGAACATGAGGTCTCTGGACCTGGACAGAAATGTAATTTGACAAAAACAAATTTCTCATCTACATTTGATGAAATATATCTCCAAGTAAAGTCTCCGTAGTAACTCAAAGAACCAAGTCCTCACCTGAAAACATGGACACAATAGTGGACACATTCTAATCTGATTTGTGATGGTAATTAGTCATGATTGATCTTGATTAATTTCACAGGATCAATATTCCTAAATATGACTAAACCATTTTCAGACCTGTATATATTTGTGACTTTAAAAACTAATAATACAGAAAAACACAGAAATGTTTAAATAAAAATTCAGCTTTTATAGAATTGGTGTCTTTTAGTCACCACTGTGCAGCTTGCACACACTCTCAAAAAAGCTCTCAAAATTATTCGAGTTTTGTACTAAAACACCATTAGGTCAACTGTTCTGTGATCAACTGTTGTAAATGAGCGGTCCTGTGATTTCATTGTGTGTTAATGAGTTTCTCAATACAAAGTGTACATAAAACTTCATTTCATGAATATCAGTGACTCTGAAGGCCCCCAGATAACTGATGATAATGTTAAATCAAATGTAATCACCCCAGAGCCTATGACTCATGTTCTCAGCCCCGCAGCTACATTAAACAAGCATCGATTGTCCCTGAACGCACCCCCGCTCCCCACCCTAACCCTAATGCAAAAAATAAATACCATGTAAATTGCCTCAGCAGATTTTCGTCCAGTTTCTGTGGGAGACTGTGCCGTGTGCGTGCAATCAATACATGCTCTTGGGTGTAAAATAACCTTTTGATGACCAGAGAGGAAATGCAAACCATTCAAATGGCTTCACACACACACACACACACAGTGACACACACATACGCCCTTATTGATTTCCCCATCTGTGCTGTTTTTTCCCTCTTATCCCCTCTGTTCTCCTCACTCCAAATGCCGCCTTCCTTTATTCCAGTGTTCAGTGGAGCTCCTTTTTCTTTGCAGCCAACGTGGTTTGACCGCACATGTGGCTGTGGGTGCAGGCACAGCAGCGGTGGGTCTCGCTCCACCCTTTCTCTTCCTTTTTCTGCTGTGGTTTTAAAGGTTACTTTGGCTCATTGGCCACACTCTCTGCAGTGACGGGGGAGTCTGTCCTGCTGTGCTTTTATAAATTACATTTTTTTGCTTATAAGTTTCTTTTTATCAATTTCCTTTAGCTGTTTGGAAAACATGCTGCAGTTATTTTGTCAGTCAGACAGACCGCACATGCTGACACAAAGAGGCATTTGCAGCATTCAGAGTGCAAGAAAAAAAGAAAAGAAAAATTGAATCGTAAATAATGGCATTTTAATCTTCTTAGCCATTTGAGCATTTTATTTGAGTCACACATTAAATATTTCATCACATTCCTTAATTTAGTGTTTCAAAATATGTTTGTATTCAAATTTTCACACAAAATATGTATAGTCGCGTTCGAGGAACATGGGCGTGATCTTTTCAGCAGCTGGTTTAATTATAAATGACAAGAAGTGATCTTATTGTTCATGGTGTTGTTGGACTTTGTTGTAAATGTCTTATTTCCAATGACATCTGAGTGAAGAAAAACAAGTTTTTTTATTTTTTATTTAACAGACAAATAAATAATAATAAGTCTCTATTCAGCCTCAGTAAAATTAAAATCTCTTGTCCAAGACCAGTGAATTAAACACGTGCAGATGGACAGATGATATGTGCTGTAAAAATAAAGTATGAATATAAGCATCCTAAACAACTGAAATATAAAATTATTACAAATGTGTACATGATTAAAGTATCATCAACTATCGAAATTAAGAATTGGTCAATAATTATGGACGATAGTTGTCTGTAAAAACATTTTAACAACACCCAGTCCAACTCTGAGTTTCACTTTCTTTTTGTTTTCAGTCTGAAGATGCATCACAGTGAAACATCCAGTCAGAAAGTGTGTTTTATTTTCATCCCCCACCCCATATCATTACTTTTCTTTAGAAATGCATGCCCAGGGTTGTGGTTGTGAGGCCAGAGGACTGAGCAGCAGAGCACACACTGACCCCTCTGCTCCGGTTCTGTGTTTCTTCTCCATGTTAAACGTTTGAGCTTTTGACAGCACTGACACAACTCACATTCTCCCACTTCGATCCACATCCCCTGAACGAATCTCCTGCTTCTAAACATTATAGCCTCATGATCCCCTCCTTGCTGACTATATTTAATGGAATATGTTAATAACCTCCACCCCCCGCCCTCCAACCCCCTCTCTGTTTCCACCAGAGTAAGCAGCCTCACTGCAGACTCAGCTTTCTGTGTGGACCTCGGCGGCGGCCAAATAAGATTTGTGCCCTACATGGTGGGCATTTACTTTGGCTGACATCTTATTACCATGCACGTGTTGCAGCATAATCTAAAATAGGATGGAAGAGTGCGAGTAATTTGCTAGGTTGTTAGGTTAAGGGTAAAGTTATCACAGGGGACAAGGCTATTGCAGATACGAGCCGGTCGGAAAATGCAGATGATGGAGAGTGCGTGGGAAACATGAAGAAAGAGGCAGAAGAACTTGGCTGCTGTTGAACACTGTTTTCAGGCCCTGGGCCATGCACATGTATTGGTTATTACGTCGGAAAATGTCAGTATTTGAGCAATTGAAGCCAGTCAGTACAAATGAATAGTCTTTTAAGTTGACAGCCTTGAATACTGTTATCCCTGTGTCAAACCTACAAAAATACAAGTATGTGCGGGGACATACTCATTAAATAAAAAAGAAAATTAATAAACATCATCAGTATTTTTCTGACCTTTTGGCCTCCTTGCAGCAACTTTAGAGATGTGTATTTTGACACTAATAGCAAAAGGTGCTGCAGTTCCTAAGAATTTGATATTTGGCTGTGTGAAATATTGTGTATTATTTTATTCCAAATTAGTCATTAGTTGGATTATGAAATATATTTCACTTTACATTTTGCCAACTTCACAAATATTATTAATCACAGATGTACATAAATTCCAAAGTAATGTTACAGTTAATAAAAGATGCTACAAATGTGTTGAATTCCTAGCATCAACTGAAGAGTTTTATTGGACATGTTCCATTGGACACGTTAATGGAAGGGCCTTTTGTTGAACTCTCAGTTCACAGATGGGCCTCGGCCTTTTACATTTTTTCCTGTAGCTCTAGATTGTAATTACATCCTAGCAGACATGTCAGCAGCTTGACAAGGTGTTTTTTCTCACTATATCAATACAGAAAAAAACAGTTAATAATTTACCAAAAAGTGTTACATAAACCTGCAGGTAGACCAGTCGATCCTGTAATCCCTAGGATGTGCTGGTGTACACGTGTCCCGGCCCCTTTGTTCAGGCTAGAGTCAATATCAGCCATTGATCGTACATGTGTGCATTGGAGAAACCTTTGTATGCCACAGGTAATGAGCATCTTTAGTGCCTGATGTCAAGTGGTTTCGGTCGCTTCTGTTTTCTCCGTTTGCTCTTGTTTGTCAGAGGATTTCCTGAGTGCATTTGTGACGTGACGGCTCGTGCACGTACCTGAGGGGCTTGGAGCTCGCCTCCCGTGTCTTGGCGAGTCATTCCTGCAGCAGCTGCTCCAAGACATAGTCATCACTCTCCCTGTAATGAGCCCAGGGTGGGATGGGAAGGTTAGGCAGCAGGGGTGGGGAGTGCCGCTCAGTGCTGAGGGAAAAACCCTGCAGTGACACAAGCTGTCTGTGTGGACACGTGTGAGTGCCAGGCTTTCTGGGACTCCTCAGGTGAAGCAAAGAAACGCCCTCATTAATGGAATTTTGCAACGCTTTTGCCATAAAACACCAATGGTCTAGATTTCAGTCTGGCGCAAGACAGGAACTATAGAGTTTTTTTTCCCACCGCACTGATGATCTGGTGGTCGGTAGGTCAGGACTCTCTACCCTCTCGTCTCGCACCATTTGAAAGCAGACGACGACGCCCTAATCGGCCGCAGCTTTTTTTAATCAGAGTAAAATTCCTTTCAATTTGTTGGAACCGCCACTGTTTCCTTTCTCTCACGGTCGTCTCCTGTTTCTCAGCATCTAAGGACCTGGGCAGAGAAAAAGGCAATTAAGCTAATGCAGTATGGGTGTCATAAGGTTGTAGATATTTCAAGAGCGGAGCAATTTACCACTCAGCAAAAGAGGAGAGGGCTTGCATAAAGCATTCCACTTTCTCCCAGATTTATTATGCTTTTAGTTGTGTTTTATGTGATACAATTAGCACTAGGTGCCAATAAGGCCCGCAGCTCAAGGACGTGGTCATCGCCAGGCCATCTGTCATTAATTGCATTTTGCTGTTATGCGGCAAAGAGGCCGGTGAGGGGGCTAGGCTCAAGGGGGTTAGAGTTGAGCTGTCGCAGAACACATCACACATCACACCACAGGTGTGGATTTCACATTTCTGTCAGGATGGATCAGAAAAAAAATAGGACAGTGGATTTGTCCTAGAAACTGTTTTATATAAATGTTTGATTTAAGTCGAGGGAGGAAGCTCTGTATGGCCACTGTTAATGCAGCTTCACTGGACAAATTAAATTGGGACCAAATTGCCCAAAATTATGATAATAAATTAATAGTCCTTTTTAACAAAACTGCCATTATTGGACAGCGGAAGCTGTACATGATTTAGGAATACAGCGATGCCACACGGCACCTCATTACTGCCTTATCGGCTCCTTTGGCTCTGTCATCTTCATTAAGAAGCAAATGAGTGCAGAACTGCAGAGGGCAGCAATGATATGTACAGAGATGAACCCTGAGCCCTGTGTTATCTGCTGAAAATAGGAGGAGGGAAAACCAATTGCACATTTACTCATGGTGCCGTCAGAGAGCAGCAGCAGCGGCGGCAGCAGCAGGATATCAGGCCATTTCTTTTCACCTCATGTGCTCTTTTCAATCAAGAATTTTGAGACTACACGTTATAGCCTTGTGGCATCAGCTCGTAGTATCATGTCCCTACAAGAAACAGGACATCTGGAGAATATAACCCCCGTCTTATTTTCACACCTGCAGTAATAGACACGTTTCTCCTCATTTCTGCAGAGCGCCTGCAGATGAGGGCGTATCTTTTTCGGCGTCGTGTTTCTGTGGCCCATCAGCTTGGCAATAACACCCTTTATCAAGAGCTGTTAAGGTAGACTGTGAAAATTTAGAAGCAGGTGTGAAATGTTTTCTATAGGTTAAATAAAACCCGCTGTCATTCTGAAGTGCTCAGCACTCCACAGTCTCTTTAATTCACAAGAGAGCACCACGTCGTCGCCAGCCATTCATTCAGCGCATTATTTGTACATTCCGAACTCCGGGAATGTGAGGTAGATAACTGGCTCTTCTGTTCTTTTTCTTTTCTTTTTTGGCTCAGACAAATAAATCTGCCACACTGAGTTGTTTAGATGTTATAAAATGTTACACTTAGCTGCAGTTACATGTTCTATCCTGGAGGGAAGAACAAAACAACAGTACGATGGACCACAATGGCTGAAGGCAGCGCCCACCTCTGTTCAGGCGCCTTTGTGCACACATTTGGGATTGATTCAACTGTGACCCAGGTGCACCTTTAACCTGAGGACACTGCTCCAAGCATTGTTGACGCTGATTCAACAAACAAAAGAAAATTGCATCATTGAGGGAGACATGATGTCTGGGAGATTGATGGGGCATTTACTGTTGTTGCACATTGTGACCACTATGTGGTGGAATTTTTAATTTTTAATTTTTGTATAAAAATTTTGAGAGGCCAACTCTTTGTTTTTATATTTATTTATTTATTTTATTTTTTATGTATTTTTTTCTTTTATAAAAGGCTGTTTACCATCTTGGGATGGAAAAGTATGGGCACCTTTATCAATATTAATTTCCTATCAGAAGGTTTTGGCCAATAGAAGGTCTACGGTTCACCCCTCCATGTATTCTACAGCTTTCAGATTGTTTTGTGTCAGGGGTTTGCAACTTGTGGCTCCTGAGCCACATGTGACTCTTGAGAATTTTTATGTTTGTGAATAGATCAACCAAAAACATTGATGGCTCATTAGTCATTATGGCTCATTAGACACTATGACTAGTGTCACTGTCGTCTTATACTGGAGATTTTTTTTTTTTTTTTCAAACACTGCACTTTTTACATTTTTTTACATAGAAGAAATGTTTTGTGCTCCTTAGTAAAATTTATTTTGGTGGTAAATTGAAAAAGAAATATAGCTTTTGGTGTTGAAGATTGCAGACCCCTGTGTTAGGTCCTGTTGTTTATTACTGTAGAAACTGACTTTCACTGTTGACCTTCAGGGTTACTGCCATTTGTTAAAACTAATGGCTGACAATCACGCAATCTCTAAATTTAAGACAAGTTTAATGAGTCTCTAAATGGTGTAATAATGTGTTCAAATATCAGAGAGACAATCAGTCGAAACCAGATTCTTGTTGTGTCGTCATTAAGAGAAAAGAAGCAGAAAATAAAAAGTAGCAGTGAAGCTCTTCCTGCTCCCTGCTCCCAGTGTGTCCCTGCTGTTGGCAAGCTTAATGGGATTTGATCTAAATTTAGAGGGATCATGTCTTGCGTGTATGTAAAAATCTGGATTGTGTACACCTGAACAAATTGCTACTTTGCACCGATTTCCGACAGTGTGTCGTGACGAGGAAAAGTCAAGGCTGCCAAGAAGGACGGGGTAACACGGGATCTATTCCTGGGGGAAAAGTCAGCCAGTCCTGCCCTCTTCCATCCCTCTGAGATGAAAAAATACCTTGCACGATCCTTTAAGTATTTCTGTCCATTAGTAATTCAACAAACCCAACATTTCTTATTTATCCCTTACTGTAAGACAGGGTGTCTGCTAGGGTAGGGTTTGTGACTCATGATTGACTGGTGTTTGTGGCCAAAATGTCACAGTACATGTAAGCATTGTTAACACATTCCACATTCCTGGTCGGCTCGGCAGCAGCCTTCAGAACTAATGGATATTAGCGTTTACATCACATCACAGCACAGCCCTGAGACTCCTTCATGGGGAAAAATGAGAGTTTATCTCAATCTTTTGATTATAAATTTATTCAATGAATGTGCAAATGGGCTCATCAGAGACATCTTGAGATTTGTAAATATTTTGAAAGTATTTGTTAGCAGGGGTTGCAGAAGAATAGGCACAGAAAGGGCTCGCTGATGGGCTGGGGAATAACAGGCTGGGATGCACCATCTGGCCCATTCTGCATATTTTTCCACCATTTGAATTGCAGATTAGAGGTAGAGGGAAAATTTTGGAATGTGAGCGATGGCAGGCAAACAAAGCAGTGGCAGCAAACTGTTTGATGGGGATCCTTTTAGTGAATATTACTGACAACAAAGACCAAAGTTGTATGCTGTTATTTGGTGCCTTAAACATACATTTATCTGTTGACTTGATGTTATGTAGTACAAATGCTTTCCATGCAGGAAACACAGATCAGCATTTCATCCACATCTAAACTTCTTTGTTAGTGACTGTCCTGTTTGTCTTTCAGGAAACTTGGTTATAATCACCCTTGACCAAGTGCACCATACAATAAGAAGTAGTAGTTTCTCTAATTGTATACCAATGGTTTCAATCTGCATTTTCAAAATTTGATTTTTTCACAGATCTCAGGTCTCACAATGAAGACCAAGCTGATGTAGAAACAGAAAATATGGAAACGGTCACATAAATCATTAAAGAGCATAATATTTATATTATTTGAACATTTTTTAATTTCATAGGCACCTACTGTAAAAAAACCTTTATGAAAATTAAGTATAAAATTATATCAGATTAATTTCCCCTTTGATTAAAAATCCTCTCTAGCCTTTATTAGTCATGTTATTTTAACAACAGCAATCCAATAGCAATAGCAAAGCATTAGCCTACACTGTGATTTTGTCAGTCTGTCGGGGTTTTATTTTTATTTTTTATTTTTTTAGTCAGTTTTGCTGTTTCTTTTTATAGTGTAAGTGAAAACAACCTTAGGTCTGTGCAAATCCTAGCTCTGGTCATAAAATCCTTCTCTGTGATCACTGTCCTTAGTGAGTCCTGAAGAATTTTACTTTACCATTCCCATCATAGACAATTTCAAGGACTTTGTTTTACTTAACACTTTGGAAATGTCAGGCCTAATGTGCAACCATGGTCAGTGTTTATGAACAACCATAAAAGCAAACTTAGTGTAGCATCACAGCCAAGCTATTATACAATAAAAGTTAATGTCCATGAAGAGAGGGTGGAAGAGAAGGGAGGACAATGCTATCATTAAACAGGAAATTACTGCTGTGTCACTCAAATGAACACCGCCGATAATAGGAGCGCTGTAGGTTTTAGTCGGATAGAAAATGCAGCGAGAAAACTTTGCACGAGCCAAAATGTGTTTCAGGAGAGAAAAGTCCTGATTCTATTGAGCCCAGAAAAGACCACTGCTATCAGACAAATCTAAAGTACATATTGTGACTTTTCAGAAGTGAAAACACTTAATAACACCCCAAAGGCATCACAAAACAAATCTGCAGATTGGGTTTGAGAAAGAGCCAGGTTATATGAAAAGCAAAGCTTGGCCACTGAGTCAAAGCAGACTGGAAAAATCAATAAAAGCAGATGCCCTATTTTCCTTTCCTCTTGAAAGCAAATTACTTATTGATATATATATATATATGTGTGTGTGTATATATATATATGTGTGTGTGTATATATGTATATGTGTGTGTATATATATATATGTGTGTGTGTGTGTGTATTTGTGTGTGTGTATATATATATATGTGTGTGTGTGTGTGTATTTGTGTGTGTGTATATATGTATATGTGTGTGTGTATATATGTATATGTGTGTGTGTATATATATATACAAACACACACCACATATATACATATATATACTTTTTTATACCTATATTTTCATTTGCGTCGCCTCAGTATCTCTTTTGTTTCATTTGCTTCATCTCCAGTGGCCTGATTACATTGATACTGTATATATGGAGCTGCACTCAGTTCACACCAATCGCCTTTGATGTGAGCGCCCCATTATGTCTTATTGGATTATTAGCCATTTTGGAATGAGGATTAGATTATTAGTCCACTGTAAATTTATCAAAGAAAAAGATGCAACTATAGAAAGTCATTTATTTTCTATATTTTGACTGAGGAGCTGTCCAAGGTACACATCACCCTACGACCGCTGGTATGAGTGACCTTAAAGACAGTAGATCAATGAAAGAAAGTTTAGGACTCCAACAAACGTGTTTGGCCAAACAGTTAAAACACCATTGTGTTCATAAAGGCAGTCTATTCAAGGAGGATATGGTTCTACTTTTTTTCATATCAGCCTGTGGACAGACAGCTTGGTGGGTACAGGAACTGCATGTAATCAGGAAAAACTTGGTACTTTATTCTCCTCTGAAAGTGGTGCAATTCTTCCTGGACATCCAACTGTGTCAAGAAAATAAATCAGGCACTGCTAGGAGCCAAGTCACATTACGATACCCGGGGAGTGAGACATTTATCATAAAATGATGTTGTTAGGTTATGATGGAAAAACCCAAAGAAATTAGATTTCATACATGACATTTTCATATATATGAGGTCATATTTTTGACCTTCATTATGCAGCAGTGCCTTTAAACAGAAAGACAGCTCTTCTGCAAACAACAAAGATCACACTGACTAGAGAACAGGACAAGTATCTAACCACAAAAGGCAGCATATTAGGTTTTATTGCATTTAAAAGACCGGGACCTTGGAATAATGCACCTTTAATATAATTACTGGCCACTAGTGCAAGATGGGAAAACACACACACACACCTTGTGAGTGCAGCCTCATATCTGGTCTGACCTTCAGTGAGCCAATTTGAATTTGGTTTTAAAATCTTTTGTCCCACCAAACTTGATTTTCATTGGATTTGCAGACGGAGGCTTTTAATCCAAGGTCTGAATGGTTTAATTAAGTCTTTTTCTTATCAGTACTTTGTGATAAGGGATGTAAAATAGGTTCTTAAGGTCTGTTGATAAAGGCAGGTAAAGAGATGTGTAGTCCATTTCAAACACTGACCTTTGTTGAGATATTCCAGCAGTAAAACTGCTCAGTTAGTCTTTATTAAGAAAAAGGAGTGAAAACAAAGTAACTCCACCATTTTTGACAAAAAAAACCCCACTTAACTGTAGAGTATTATATTACATTGTTTATTTGAGTTTTTAACAGCAAAAAGTAGGTGAGTGCTTGTACTTTATCGAAATATTATTGTATTTGTTGTTTTTGTTGTCTATTTTATTCCTAGTTTATTATTTGGTGGTAAAACGATGAAATGTCGTGTATATATATTCTCATTTTTAGGGGGGACACTTCTAATAAAAAGAAGCCTGTTTCAGGTGCTTACATGAGCAGTGAATTACTGCAGGTCTTTATTCTCTTTGGTTTAAGTGTCGGGAGAAAATCATCCAAGTACGGAAGCACGACACTTATTAATCCTCTGATCTGAATCCTCCATTATGATAACTTGTGTGCAACATTAGCTCATGTAAGCGGCTGCTATTCTTGTAGAGGTCAGCTGGATGTGTTCGCCCTGACGGATCATAATATGATTGGCTCTGTTGGTAATGATCTGCATTAGTTCCATTATTGGAAAGTATAAAAGTCAGCAGAGGCTGCACTGGATGGTGTTAATATCAATTTCCTTAATGTTAAAAGCACTGAGGTTTGTAGATGTAGCGGGGAGACATGTACTGATGCAGTACAGCAGTGCCGGTGCGTATCTAATCTGACACCCAGCACTCCTGGCTAATGTCTTGATAGGGCATAAGTGGATCATTTCTGCTCTCAGAAAGTGTTCCTGGGTGCAGCTGAAAGAGAGGGAATGAAACAATGGCTGCCTTTGGCTGGAGTGTGTCCTCTGTTCTCTTTACTGCTCCTGTAATATTTTCTCTGTCTCCGGTCTTATTGATTTCAGATAACAGTCGCTTTATATTTCACTGTGTTCCATTCTTTGGTACAGTGAGATACCTCACATTGCCGCCAACGGTGGCGAGCCACTTCCCTGCTCTTTCAGCCCAGAGGCTGTTTGTTTTCTCCTCTATTGCATTGTGTTAAATGTCAAAACAAATTCCTCAACTCCACACTGCTATGCAGCGTGTTTTTATACGGAGGCCATGTTCAGGTTGATGCTGGAGTTAAGAGGTACATGACCATCCATCACACCTTTCCGTTGTCATTGCAGGAATGAAAGATCTGTACTGGGCGGGGTCGGTTGAGGAATTATCTTACACTGCTGCCCAGCGTGGGTACAAATGTATCCAGTTGCACCAAAACAGTCTGTCCTTTTTTTAAACTCTGCAAGGTTGAGACAGATAAATAAATCACGTTGTTTTCTTCACTTTATGGAACCTTAGCCGAGCTGTGAAGGTGAAAAGAACAGAACACACGGCAACACATTTCTTTTTTTCTCACAAAACTGCAGTGACGTTGCGAAGGAAGTTGATGCCCCCAGCTATCCCTCCGAATCTGCTTTCATATGTAAATGTTTGAGCAGTTGATCAATCTTGGAAACCATAACCATTTCTAATTGCATATAGAACCCAAAGCCATGGGCATGATGGTGCCGCAGCTCCGCAGTTGCCCAGCATAAAATGACAGGGGAGACTTCTGCCAGCCCTATGTTCTGATTGCCAAGATTGATGAGTCCATTTGTGTCTCCCTGGCCTGTCGTCTCTCGTCTCTCCCCTATGCTTTACAATACTGCTGAGGCATATTTATATCGTCTTATAGGGGAGGTTTGAGGTCACCCTCCAGTCCTTCCCCAGTGACATTTTCTGACTTGACATTTTGTGACATTTCACGTTAAATATTGCTGATATTCCTGCAGAGGAATTAAAAGAATGGCTAAAAGAGACACTGGCATTAACGTTCCCTGCTCTCCCTCCTCTATTTTCCACCCTCACTCCCTCTGTCTCCTCTCCCTCTTTATTCCTCCCTCTTCATATCACGGCACAGGCTTGCATGCACGAGTGAGTAAGTGTGGTTGACTTGCTGTTCCAGGTATTAGGAGATGTTTTAATCCATCAGGATTACCAAAAATACTATCACCAGCGAGTGACACGGATTATAGTGATATTTTTTAGAAAATAAACTCTTCAAGGTTTAGATAGAGAAACCAGAGGCAAACCTGCAGGAGATGAGATTAGTTAAGGATACAGCGTGCAGGGCTTAGTGACGTCTAGTGGTGAGTTTAAATCTGACTATTTCTGTCTGTGTGCTTATTGGAAAATGTGCAGTTTCCTTCATTTATCAGATCAATTGCTAAATAGCTATGAGCTGATTTTAATACAATACAGTACAGTACAAAAGCTGACAGTACAAACAGTGTAAATACTTATGAAGAGTTTCGTGCTATAGGAGTTTATGTAACAACAGGACGGCCATATCTATCATATGTTAATATTGTTAAATAACAACATCAAAATCACACATGATACCGAACATTAGAAACATGTCAAGTTAACAGGCTTAGAGTTCTCTATGAAGAAACTGCTGGTGAATGTGCATAGGAACTATAATGATGCCATGGCAGATAGAGCGAGGTAGCATGAGTTTAGAAAGACTATTGAAAAATGTTGTTATTCGACCCAACCTTCCTCTTCCTTAAAAATGCTCCCTGAGACCTTATAAGGAAAACTATCTATTAATTTAATCAGAAATAGCTCACACAAATCAAGTCACAAATAGCCAAATCTTGTCAGGAAACTCAAAAACTTAAACCTTTATTGAACATAGCTACAACATAGGCTATTTAATTATTCTACACTAATGATTAGCTAACTGAATAATAGCGTCAATAAGACTTATTTCTTATGTATATCTATATATATATATATATATATATATATATATATATATATATATATGCAGTATTTTATAAAGTATATACTGTAGAAGGAAGTTCTTGCTCCGTCTCTCCAATATCTTCCTGCTAAGGTTCCTGCTATTCAAAAGTAGATCACCTCCGCCTTAGCTTACAGATGTGTGGGTTGTTTTTAGCGTATTAGTTGTTTTAAGTGTATTGCTAAAGTCAAAGTCGTACACTCCTTTTGTTTTCAATACAGATGTTTGTAGTAGCATGCACTAAGAAAGGCCTTTTTTCCCTTTAATTCCAGACCAGGGATTATACATTGGAACTGTTGATCAGTTAGCATAGTTGAGAAAAACAAAGACCAGTCTTGAAATTCATCTGACAGTCCAGCAGCGAGCGTTGCATCATTAGGTGGGCGTGCCCTCTTGGTGGCCATCCTTTGTGCATTTGTGCCTCTATAAGTGTTTCCCATTGATTCCTCCTACCTTTAGCTCTGGTACACCACAGAATCCCCTTAAAAGCAGGCCCTGACATGCCATCAGCTCTCATTAATTTGGTCCAGCAGAGCGCCTTTCTACTGGAGTCATCATGATTCATGTCTTTTCCCATCAGGATGACGACAGCATCAACTTCTGCTGCCCCTGGTGTTAGGGAGTCAGGAGTCTGTGCTGTGTCACCACACATTAGGAAATGATATGTTTAAATAAATCACATTAGCAGAGAAGGACACTGAATACTTCTCCATTTAACTGAATACTTGGTTACAATAACCTTCTCTGGCTTGTTGATATTATCATCAACAAGCCAAATTAGATTATATCTAATATTGTATTACTTTATTCAAAAATATCCATTCCATAATATAAACCAGTGAATCTTGAACTTCTCTTTTTTGGTCAATCCCCACTATAAACATGTGGGGGGTTTTCATGCCCCACCTGCCCTGGCTGCCCCAACAAAAATCTCAACAAATTACATTTCAAATTTAAACAAACACCAAGTCATGTTTTGAGTTAAAATCAAACGTAAAATAACACGTTCAAAAATAAACAATAAAAGTGCAGTTATCATTTAAAAATTGCCTCCCATTTGCCACGCCTCACCTGTCATGTCTCTGTCCCCCTCAAACCTAAACTTATATAAGCACTGACCTAAACACACTCCCCCATGATTCCAATACCTTTTTTTTCTATTAATAGATTATTAATATGTAGAAATTAATTAAGTCACGTCTTGAGTTTTTAGTATCAAGTGAGATTAGATTAGAACTAATTCACTGTATGTGTGTGTGTATTATGAACATCAGAAAAACAGTAGTATCCTTAAAATATCAAAGAAAATTGTTTGATGAGATTATTTACGTAGCTCAAACTTTGGTCGGAATTAAGAAGAAAACATGGTTTCTAATATTTTTTTTTAAACAATAATATAAAACAATTTAATTGCAACCGAGAATTACCCATATAATGACCGTAGCTCTGACAAGGAATACAATTTTATTCAAAATGCAGCTAGAAAATACATGTTTAGCAGTAATTTATGTTCCTCTTCCTTTTTTCTACGTCTTAATATGTTAAAGATAAGGCCTGAATGCGTAGCTCAAATGTCTATTAGCTCACGTCATTTACAGTTTTTTTATATGTTATTCAACAGCAAAATAAACCAATTGTATTCAGTATCTAAAACATATAGTGTGTCAGTGAAGTACATCAAGTGTGTAGTGTGCAGATTGACTTTTCCTGTGCTTTGTCAGACAGCTCTTCCCGTCTCTGTGCTGCTTATTCTAAATCGTGCTGATTCATGTGCCATGTCTTCACTACCAACAAATCATCCGCACTGCTCACACAGAATCTCTGTAAATAATAAGCAGTAAATATCGTCTTTCACCACAGTGACATTGCCAACAGCACTAGAAAAGTAGCGATAGGGTTACTGGGCAAAAACCATAAATTCAAAGAATTTCCAGCCCTTTACGTGAGTCGCTGATTTGTTACTTTTTCAGTCTGAAGTGGTTTGAGTCTGCAGAGTCAAGGGTTTTAACAGTTCGAAGGAAGCCCAGTGTCAGATATGCAGCACAGAGGCTTGGGGGCAGCCATGGAGAAGGGGGCGGGGGGTAATTGATCGTAATCAAAATGTAAAGTAAGCCAGAGCCATCTCGCTAATGGATTTAATAGTTTATTTGACTAGAGAGGTGAATCAGTCTTACAATATTGACCACAGAATCCTGAAGGATTAAGGACGGGCTAAAGGGTCGCAGGGCAGACCAGTGTTTTTGCAGCAGGAAGGCTAGCACTCGGATAAAGTCCTGGTAACTAAGCAGTTTAGCATATTGAATCGAAATTAACCTCTGTCTGATAGGTAGGCCACGACCAGCAAATCCTCTTTTGTTTGTTAATTCATTCATTAGTCCTGGAATGACAGGACTACTAACGACGCCGGGAAGCATCTGCAAAAGTTTTGCCTGAGACAAAATTTTTCTTCAGTAACTTTGAAGAAGCTGTTTATGCCACGAGGGAAGTTATCAATATTGGATAGGCTTCATTTTGGAATGCAAACAGTAGAATTAAAGTGTTTATTGCAGTACTGTGGCTGAATAAAGGGCTCCTTCCTTTGCCTGGCTCCACTGTGAATATTTCCTTGAGGACAATACAGGATCAAGTGCTCATGATATTGACAGTGTAAGCATGGTGGTGATGGAGGGTCTCAGCAGTTAGTAGCCCTCACCGGAGAACAAACAATAACTTCTCTTGCAGCTTGTGTCAGAACCAATCAATAGCGCAGTAAAAAAAAATATCAGTGAATAAAATATGGATTATGGGCGCAGTCGGCTTCCATTCCACATCCGTGGGTTTGTATGCATCTGGCATCGTTCTGCAGCAAACGGCAATAAACCACCAACCTGTCTATTTACGTGCTGTTGACACTGGCACCATACCATGCAATCAGCACGAGGCACCCATCTCCGTTTGTGAAAATTGGAGGAGGAATTTTTGATTGTGTCATTAAAGAGGGCCCTCATTACAACGTGCCAAGGACAATTTGCATGCTCTGTTCTGCAGAATCAGAATGAGGCCCCAATCAATTATGCTCATTATCCAGGCAACTGATTGTTATGTGGTCAGACATGCCCCCTGTCGAGGCAGCGCCGTCGTCACCAGGTCACCCCAGATGCATTCATATGGAATGGAAATGTGAAACAGAAACATAACTTGCAGCCTTTTCGCACATGTTCGCTTCCAACAGGCAGCCATTAAAATAGTACCAAGTCACTTAGCTCTCCAGAACGACTTGGACTTTGTTTTTCGTGTCTCTCCTGCACCTAAAGTGTAGTTGTGTGTGTGAATCTTTTGTATCAATTCAGCCACATGTTCAGTGCATTTCCCAGAAGAGCAAACCAATGATTTTCAGTGTGCTTCTTTCATCAATGCAAAAACACAGTAATATTCTAATGCATTCCACATTTTCTTGGAAAATGAAGTATTGAAGACGTTTTCAACATGCAGTGGATTACACAGAAGTTGAACTGCAATATCATATTTATTTGTCTTAGACTCTAAAACAGTTAAAGTTTTTTATCTCAATAATCAGAGGTATATGTGGATTTGGGCAGCCCTACTAACAAGACTCCAGGTGCGCTGCACTGGTGATGGTAGAACTGGTGTTGTGATAAATGTACACAATAGATACTCAGAACAATACTTCTTATTAACACATCAGCAAACAGATTATATTTGATAAGTGTGACCTACAGTAGCCATTTATAGATGACTTATTGGTTGCTTTGAAAAGAAAAGAAAAACAAAAACCATTTTTACACACTTTTTTTATTTTTTATTTTTAAGGTGTCATTAATTTAATGAGCAAAACACTAATAAAAATGTTTTGGCAAATTCGACAGTCGTGAAAATAACTGAACTGCAGCTTTTTTTCAGCTTTGAGTCATTGTGCTCGCTCTCTTTCTCTCTCTCTCTCTCTCTCTCTCTCTCTCCAACAACATCTGTGGGTGGTGAAGTAAAGGCCATTTGAGTTTGTCTTCTTCCTCTGAAGAAATATTAGCACAAGTATCAGACTTAAGGAGTGAAAATCCTAGCAGGTGTTGGAGGCACGAAGGTATTAAACATCACATGGGATCATCACACTGTTCTTGGTTGATTCAGACAGTTGTTAACACTTTATTTGGTTTATTTAGTTTTTCCAGAACTTAGTAGAACATGTGACATGAAGATCAGGTGAGTTTCTAACACAGGAATGAGCGAAAGACATTTACAATAATATAATCAATTTTAAAATACTGCATTAATGCATAATAAAATAATTGTCGGGTTATTGCGATAATAACGGGTTAAGTTGCCCAGCCTTAGTTTTTAGCCATGGCCTCACCTCACTTCATGGTGATATCTGTTCTCATTTCTGCCATCATGAAGCTATTTGCAGGTCAAATGACTATAAGGTAGCCAGATGCATGATGGGCCCTCACAAATCAGGACACTCTTCTCATGTAAGAAGTATTCTGAAAGGCTCAGGAGAACGGGAGGACTGCATTTTAGTATTTGTTGAAGAAAGCGGCAGGCCTGACTAATCAATGCTGCGTTAACCTCCCTCATCAGAGAGATATTTGCCACCTCAATTTAAGCCGGCGCTGCTCATGTTTTGTGCATTAAACCACAAATACTGTGATTGCTTTGCCTATTTGTGCTCCTCTACAGAGAGTTGTTCTTGTTGACAGAGCTATTAGTCTGAGAGATACCACAAAATTCATCACAGTCACCCTGCGGTTGTTTCACAAATTCATCATTTCATTACTTTTCCACAGAGGGTGGCGGCAGAGGGAGGGCTGTCGGAGACAACAGTGTTGTGCGATAACATCACATTCCCCTGAAGAGAACACAACGCAGTGGCAGTGTAGTTGTGCTGTTAGGGTGTGGCGCTGGAATATTGCTGAAAAATGCAGAAGGGGATTAGAATGTAAATCTGTGGTTGTTCAGTTAGACGACCTAAAAAGGTTTTCATTATATCTCGATCAGAAAGCAATTTATCTCAGGGCTCTCAATAAGTCATGTCCCCTAACCTGTCACACAGATAATTAATGTCTGCTTATTGAGTAAATGAAAGTCATTATCTTGATTTCCTTTAGATAATTCATCTGTCTGTGCACCAGGACGCCTCGTGGTGCTGAGGGCTTTACCTCCATAAGCATTGATCTCCCTCGTAATGTATGCACGCAGTTTATTTATTTATTTAGTTGATATAATCAACTGCAATGTTGAGGAGCTCTCTGTAAATAACATTTAGATGCACAATATGGTAAAAGCCAAGGACCGGGCTAGGGCTGAGGGTGAAGTTACCTTGAAATAAGCCCAAATTTCCTTATAAGCCAAATGTTCTTTTATTTATTTTTGTAAAATATTTACAGAATATAATACCTACATTTATCAAAACATACTTTGTAATGTTGTAACTGTGACTGCTTTGTAATAAAAATGAAGCAGACCAAGGCTCACCAATGTGGGGCCTGGGAGCATCTGGTAGCCCCGTGTTCTAAAAAAAAACAGAAAAAACTAGTCAACAAGAGGGTCAAAAATTGTACTGTTACTGTGCTTTCAGGATCAATTACACTTCAAATCATATTCATATGGGTGCAATGACGATTGTAAGAGGAGTAGAACTAATCATAATTACATTGTTCGGGAAGTCTGTATAAAACAAGTACCTCGGTGACCCCTGATATGGACTATATATAATATGAGGACATACTGAGAATTTTTTTTTTTTAATGCTTCCATAAATTCACAGTTGCCCTATTGGCCGACAGTGGTACTGGCTCCTATAGATACTGGATCAAAAATCACTAACTTCTGTGGAAAATGTGTCATTATTATTTTCATGCTTTTAACCAAATTTAATTAAAGGTCATATTTGATAGATGTATCAAGCTCAACAGGCTACGTTGTTGTTGTCACAGGTGACCTCCTAGCTTCAGATGGCTCATAGTATTATGACCTCTTAGTTGTAGTGTTCTACCTTCATTCTACTTCATTCAGCAGGCAGTGAGAGAACTAAGGAGTTAATGTACTAAGTGTGATCCAGCGTGTCTCAAAAACCCCATTTACACAGACAAAAAGCGGCTAATAAAAGTTTATATTTCCTGAATCATGCCCTAGACATCTCAGAGTCTGGTCTTTATGGTAGAAATCTGAGACCAAACTCTCATGGTTTTTCTTCTATCAATGCGCCCACTCTCAAATGTACTGTAAATCACACACATTAGGAGAATCTATTGCAGCCCACATACATACGGTACACATACGCACATTGATTGGCTGTCGGTGACTGGTAGACGGTATCTAGAGTTAATAAATAGTTTGCCGTGTTGTCACGGGCGTACAAAAGCGGGGCTGTAATTTAAAAATGTGTTTTTAAATAATAATTACTGATTTTGCCGCATTCACACATTTACATAATAATGCCGTGTGCGGGTGAGGCGTTGCAGCTGAAAATCCAAATGTCACAGGCTGATGTGCATGAGTGGTCACCGGCTGGAAGAACTCCAAACGTGATATTAATGAAAACTCACTTTGGTGTTTAGAGAAATAATGACAGATTCCATCAGTGTGGCTGCCTTTTCATTTATTGATATTTTTGTGTGTTGTTCTTATTTGTTGTTGGAAAACATCGTGGAAATAATATAGCACTCTTTGTAACTTCAACTTCGTAGCAGCTTGCTAATTAAACTTTAGCTCCAAATTAGGCGACACAGCATGTGTCCGTCTTTTTTCGCTGCCTTTGAGACATTTCAGCCAAGTCTTCCTTCCAGAGTACGGCTGTTTCTCTCAGTCCTGACACTTTATGTTGTCTCACCCTGTTTACGCCACACATTTGTATTTTAATAAACCACTGCTCTCCTGCCACACCCTGCTGAGAGTCTTCAGGGGAGAGTGGACTCTGTGGACCGTATCGCCCAGGTAGACAACCAGCTGAAGTAGAGACTTCCACAGCCTAGACTGGGCGCCCCCCCAATGGGGAGCAGCTGGCCGCGGGCTTTGGCTCAGCTACTCCCTGTCGTCTGGCTCAGCAGGTGGTCTGCAGTCAGTACTGCCTGACAGGGGTTGCCCCGCTGCACAGCAGAGGGTGGAAATAAAAGCAGTGTGACTTCTCCTCTAATGGGCTGAGACAACACTGTGACTTTGCCTAACTGATGGTGTTGTTCCTCAGGGTGTGCAGTGTCGAGCAAACACACACTTAGTGCCTGGTGTGGATGCATTAGGCTGGGAGTCAAGCCCATTGAAAAGTAGTAGGTGTTGTGAGTGTCCTCCTTCAGCCTATATTTACCAGCCGTCAAAGCAGCAGACAGGGCTTTGTTGAACCAAATCAGCCTGCTGTCGAACAGAACTCAACTGCTCTCTAGCGAATAGTTCTTCGACCAGAGTTTGTGATTTGCAATCACTTAGAAAGAAAGCAAAGAAAATGTGTTTTTAATTTCTCCAAGTTAGTCCCCAATACGCAGCTGCAGCAGTGACTGAAGTCGAAGAGACTAAATGGAAATGTTCTCATAGAGTGGATGAGTCGGACATGTACTTGATGATGAAATGACCAGACGGTGGCAGCAGTTGAAGTTCAAATACATTCCCAACTTCATACGGTATGTCTCCTATTACAAAGTTGGAGCATAGGGATGAAATGACCAGACGGTGGCAGCAGTTTCATAAGAAGAATGCCAACTTTTATTAATCAAAGGGAGAAAAGTCAAAGTTGGCCTTAAGTTTGATTCATTTTTTAGAATGAGGTTTTCAAAATCATCAAAACCTGTCTGTAAAGTGGAAGAGGTTTTTATTTTCACAATAAAATTCAGGATGATTTCGTAATCAACCCTGCAAAATTAAAATAAAAAAACAATGTTATAAAGTAAAATTGACAATTATAAGACCACATCTCCTAAAACAGTCACAGGAGAACAGAGAGAAAACACTGTTGATTAAAAAAGCAGCCGCAGTAGTAGTAAAATGTATACAAGGTACAAGAGAAAAATAAAAAAAATAAACATTAAAACACAATGGGTACAAATCTTAACTTGAAAACAAGTTTGACCTGTAAATGATTCTAACTGCCAGTGAAATAATGTCTGTCTGTGGAACATGGCTGGTTATGGTGAGAAGTCATCTGGTCCATTAATATTTGAAATGTAATAGTAATCCCTAACAGCATAGAAGTGAAAACATGTTTTGATGTTAGATTTTAGAGGCTTCAATCCTTCTTCACCAAAAATACTTTTCCACATTGCTTGTGTTGAGTGACGATCTGTGATGTATGTACGGATCTCTTCTTTCCTGTCTGCCAGCCTCCACGGGGGATGATGGAGAGAGGTGGGGTGTGTGAGGGTGAGGCGATGTGGGAGGGAGGGGCAAAACACTTGCAGGAGACTGACAGGAAGCTTTATCTCCAAATCTCTGTCAGTCACCCACATTAGACCTTCCCTCTATAGCTGTCATTCTTCAGTTTGACGCTCAGCTTCTCCAGGTCGCTGCTGCCTTGTTATGTAACCCACCAACCCACACTACACACACACACTACACACACACACACACACTCGCACATAGAACACCACATCTGGAATAGGATCTGACTTCTGAGACTTTGTGAGGTAAAAGGCCGCCACAGAATATGTGAGTGAGTACAGTTCACTGCAGTGATGATAAAAGTCCAAAGTAATTTCCTCCTCTCTCCCCAACTCCTACGTCTCTGTATCGGACATAACATCCTGAGACGGCGGAGATTGGTGGCCAGGATACTGAATATTTCATGAGGCAGGAAAAGGTTAGATAAGATCCTCCCCCGTACTGGATATAGTCTCTGTGCCCCAACAGACAAATATATATATATATATATATATATATATATATATGAGTGCTATTCTTTTTGAATCTCAAAGAACATTCAGAGGTGAAATACTTCAAAGTTCTTGAAAACAGGACTGAAAATATCCCATGTTTTTTCTCTATGAAAATACCAAATCAGAGTAGGACATTATGAATTTCTGATCTTATTGTTATTTAGAAAGAGTAATTTGCTCTGAAGCGTTGGTGAGGCAGAGGAATAGAGACATGACCTCAAAAGGAATAAAAAGCACACACTTGTTATTTGATTGTATCGTTAATAGCATTGTTCAGGAGTTCCCAGTGTTTGACTTGGAACCGATTTCTTCAGAATGTTGTCTTAATGTGTTAAGATGAGGGTAGCTGCTGAAATTCTGAATTGTTGCGTAGGTTCTGGTGTCAATACAGAAGGGGTTATTCAAAGTCTTGACTTTCCCAAGCCTGTACACAGATGGAGAGGCAGAGATAAAATATATAAAATATGTGTAATGAAAACATGTATTTGTGAGGAAACTGTAGTTCCCCTTTAACGTACACTTCAGTTTCATCAGTGTGGGGCCTAGGGGGGCTTGATAATTTTGCTGCATAGGCCTGGTCTCAAACCAAAGTTGTAATACCAACCGATGGAGCCTGTATTCGAAGACAATTCCACAACAAATTAGCCATTGCTAGAAATTGTACCAAAACAATGGATAATAATACATAAGGAAACAATTGGCAATTTGGTCCAAAGTAAGTATCAAAAGCAACTAAGAGTTAACCAAAAACATTTCTTTTGAATTAGGAAGAAAGGAAAGTGAACTCAGCTTTAAGCACCCGGGGAGCAGTGTGTGGGGACGGTGCCTTGCTCAGAGCACCTCAGTGGTAACTTGGCAGCTGGTGGACTCCAACCTGAAGCCTTCCTGACCCTGGTCTGCTTCCTTAACCACTGTCCCACCACTGGTCTACCACTGCATAAGTTCAACAACGTTAGAAAGGTTTGCAAAACATATTTAGATACAGCTAAGTAGTAGCCTGGGAATGTCTGAAAGTTAAAGCTAAAAACCACCCATATGTTTTATATTTCACTAATATTTATTCAAATTTACTAGAATTGACTAGGATTTCTAAGCTACGTAAAACCACACAAATAGAACCAGTTGTCCCTGACCTGAAATTTCAACATGGCTGACCTAGATGGACATGACTCGCCCAGCTCTTTCTCCAGTTATTTCCAGTATCCATATCTATAAATATTTCTATAATCACTGGAAAGTTGTGTATTTGTGGGACGTGCAGCCCTGATGGGGCAGACAACTTGTTTGTGCTCTTAGTCGTAAAGGTCAGTCACTGCTCTTCAAACATGGATAAAAAGCCCAGCTGCCATTTTCACTTCTTTCCTTGTCCACATATACATTGCAGTTTTTTCTTGACAGGATTGAGCGACCTGTCTTCACGGTTGAGATGTGATAACATCAGAGCTAGAGCTCTTTGTGTGTGTGTGTGTGTGTGTGTGTGTGTGTGCATGTTGTTTCAGCTCACACACACTGAAAGCGTATGGATATTTTGTTTTTGTTTTTTTGCAATTTGATGTTGCTGTTTTTACTCCGACTGTTGGTGTATCTAACGTAATCATTTTGTGAGTGAGTGTTTCTGCTCCGGGTGTTTCCTCGCTGGGATCCTGACACGGCCTACCTCATCAGCTCAGACATAGAAGTCCTGTTTTGACATGCAGGTCATCTCTGAATGACACCTGCCTGACACCGGCAATAATTTTTAAAAAATGCCCTTGTGTTTGTGTTGGGCTCACCATTAATGGGTGGTGACTCACCACTTGCTTGGTCAATAATTTCTGCAAATACTGATTAAAGTCCATTTTTTGTAACTGCAGAGAGCCTTTCATGGTGTGGGATAAAATTGACCTTTGAGTGCTTTTCAGAGCTGAAGAGTTGTCAAAGCATAATGTGGGAGTGTGAAATGATGGGTATGTAATTGATGGGGACGCCGTGAATTTGTTTTCACATTTGTGCCAGGAAAAGACTCCTGTGGAGTCTGAACTTTCACGAAAGCTTCGCACAGAAAAAAATGATTTTTTTTATTCCTATATTTAAATAGTTATTTTCCCTGATCAAAAAAAAAAGAGGTATAAAAAAACATTATATTTTTATATTATTCATGTGGCATAATCTTCAGGGCTTGTAGCATGACCCTTTTGACTACATTGAAGAGACTGTTGAAATATCCATCAGTGTTTGGTAAATATTCCACGAGTGCAAATGTAGTCACATCAAGGACGTTAGGCATTAGCAGGCAGGAGAGCTGGGCCAAAGTCCAGCCAACTTGTTGGATGACCCCTGTAAACACACTTTTATAAATATGTATGCTTTGGTAGGGTTTTTGTGGGGTCAGTGAAGGTTACTGGAGGAAGTTAAGTGTTTGTAAATCCAGGATAAGCACGCTGTGTTTTACTGCAAACAGTGATTAGGTTGTTTTCTGTCGCAGTGCTGAGAAAAGTGACCTCTGGTGGAATGAGAAGGCAACAATAAGCAAGTCCTAACTGTATTGAAACAGGCAGTTTGACATGGAAAGGTAACAGTAAATAGGCTTTCTGTAAGGTGTATTTTAGTTGTACTTTATTGTTGTGACAGGTTGTAGGACTATCATTTGTTGACAGCAATGATGTCACGGTTTCTCTCTTCATCACCTGTGAATTAGGGCTGGGTGATTTATCGAAAGATCGAAGAATCAAAATAATCATGATTATGCTTCTTGCCATAATCGAGCAGCCCTACTGGATGGCACCGTCCCCACTCACTGCTCCCTAGGTGCTTAAAGCTGCCCACTGTTCACTTTACTGATGGGTTAAAAGCAGAGGTCACATTTGGTTGTGTGCACTGTCACAATGACAAGTAGTTCACTTTCCTTCCTTTCCTGAATCACCAATGTGGAACGTTTCTGTCTTTTTTAGTTCTTATTTTCTTTTTACTTCTCTATTACAAGTATTCAAAGCAAATGTAAGAACTCATTCCCTTCTTGGGGCTTTTTATTGATGGTGGCTAAACGGCTGTAGCAGCCTTGCTGCTTTATTGAGACATGGACAGACATGGACAGTGCCTCCCACGTTCCATGCTTTTTGCAGTTTGATGATAGAGAATAGGTTGAGAAAAGGTTTATTCGCATTTGCTTCAAATACTGTATGTTAAAAAAAAGGACAGGAATGTGTGTTAAACTAAACATTTAAACAGCACATTAGATTAAAAAAACGCATAAACTAAGCAAACGGAAAGAGTTGCAAGAAAGCTGATGGTCCAATTTTAGCTGTCAAATTTGATGAGTTCCAGAGAGACACATGTTCCTTAACCTTGCAGAGGTAAGAGTTAAATCTGACATCTATGAGGGGCAACACCAAGTCAAGTCTAAAGTCACACTTGAAACATTGAAATGAACTGAAAAGATCAGAAAAAAAAAACAAACAAAAAAACACTAGGCCCAAAACTCCAGTCCAAGTCAAGCCTTAAGTTTACTGAGGGTGAGCCAAAGTCTCCTGTCTCAGATGGCGAGTCGACGACTCAAGACCTGCTCTCTGGTAGAACGTTATTCTGCTAATCAAGCTAGCATGGTAAAATCAAGAGCAGCGATAGGTGGGCATGGTCAGGGAAATGACACAGAATTACACCTGATCTGCATTTTGGTAAATGTTTTTTTATTTGAATAAATAAAGCCAGACGATGTTGGAGAGCAGCTCAGGAGTCACAGGTAGCAGCAGGGATGAAAGGTTCCTGTTGAGGGAAGGCAGTTGTTCCTTGTAGTTTCCCTAATTCTTTCCTTTTTTAAACATTTTGATTGGGTAGTAGCACAATAATCTGAGACACATTTTTCTGCTATAGCTACAAACTGAACTATTTCATTATTGAAGTATCTGTCATCTGGTTTAGTGACTTTGGTTGATAAAAAAAAATCAGTTAAACCCATATTTGACAAACCTTTGAGAGCTCACACAAAGATTGGAGTCACTGTAATAACATTAACCGAAAATTATTTATACCATAATGACTGAATTGACTCAAAATAAATTTTTATTCACATCCACCTTATTTGCATACCTACAAATGTGTAAGTGCTTATGTTTGACGTTAAACTGTAACTTCTTGTGGATTTACTGATGCAAACTTTTTTTTGTTCTGAAATAGAGATTTCTGCCTCCCACATAGTCTTTCAATGTTGTTGTTCTTCTGTTCTTACATTATACCATAATTGATCTGTGCTGTGTGCAGCTGCAGCTCCTTTCAAAAATGCCATTGCTGATGTGATGGAAAATCATCCAAGTATCAGACCTCCATCATCTGCATAGACCTCTGAAGGAGGCATCCTTAGAAATAAGACACAGCTGTACGAGTGTGCCAAGGCAAATAGGCAGCACCCTAAAAACAAACAGAGTGACACTATCTTTTCAACCACTGCACCCTGGTTCAAACCCCTGTGTTTTTATTGTCAGTGTTACCTTATTATATAAATAACACTGACAATTATTTTATTGCACATTAATGCAGTTTGTTTTGTTATTATCATTGTATATTATAATATATATGGTATATTATATATTATATTATTTCTTTAATATTGTAAACAGATGCTTCTCACTGGCTTTTATTTTCTAAATGACTGATATGATACTGTATGCTGTGAAGAGGGTCTGTAGCTTTGGCTAATTAAGGGTTTTTTTTTCTTACCTTCTTGTGCTTTGGCTGTAAGTACATTTTATGCAGATAATGTTGCACACATTATTAGCTGTACTGTGTGCTTCATTGCTTTGTCATTGTGATGACATCACCAATGCCATTTAACTTGACTGTTTTAAAAATCATTGGACCACAGTGTGGCCTATCTCCCTGTCCTCCATTAGCTTTACTATTAAGAAACTCTGTCATAAATTATTGAGGTATCTCTCCAGGAGTCTAATATCAGCATTTTTGACACAAAGTACTGTATATTCTCTGGGGAGGGGGAGGCTGGTGAGTCACATAGAAGTTGTTTATTTAAGGACAGAAAAATCACCTCTTTCGATCACTTTGTCTAAACATGCCTGTCCAAAGTCCCGGGGGGGTAATCACTACATTTCCCAGTGATGCCTGCTTGGCTAAGCAGTTTTAATACACAAATCAATTTTGCATTACTCCCTTCTGGCTGTGAGTGCTCATAGTGTTAGAGCCATGAAAAATTGATGTACCTTAGCATGCAGATTGCAACCCAAGTGAATCTTAAATCTGGCTAGGTTCTTAAAAAAAGAAAGGGGGGGAAAGGCAAGGTCAATGGAATGGGTTGACTGTTTGTCATGCTCGTAAAAGTGTTGTTGTACTTGGGTAAAGAGAAGACAGATGCTCCGGTGGAGACAGGGAAAAAAAATAAAACTGTTAAAAAGGATAACAGCAGAAAATGATGTGTGATGTTTGAAAAGCATTAAAGTAAAATGTTTGTAGGGGGTTTGAGTAAAGTGATTATACAAACATACACATTTATTATAATATAACACATTACCAAAAAACATAATAATATAATGCAATATAAATGCAATAAAGTATAATATCATACTTACAATAAAAATAAATATACAGCAAGAAGGTCACTAGTTGTAGACTGTACTCTTTGGTTTGAACGCCACATTATCAATGTGTTTGTTTTACAGTCATTTTTGGACACAACTGGAATATGATTTAGTTTCATTTTTAAAAATCTGCCATATTTTCAGTAAGTTGTTTTTCAGGGGAAGGTTGTCTTTTAATTTTGATTGAATTTTGGTGTCTTCTAGGCTAAGCTTTACCTTTTAACCTGCTGTATTTTCTGACTACCTTATCCTCTCAATAGTTTAACCTGTGACCAGAGTACATTTTGGTCAGAGATAGAAGTCAAAAAATTGTTGACATGACGTGTACAACGTAATAAAACTCTGGGTAGCCTCCTGCTACTGAAGCCCAGAGGGGACATGCTCTGCTCAGTTGTGAAACTTTACATAAAAGCCTCCACTCTTTTAAAGTGGATTTGTTTTGCCTGAGCAATTATGTTGCCATTTCGTGTGCTGCTCTTTATTTGTCCGTCCCATGATTTGGCCGCTGAAAGGAATTAGGCTGTCCATAATTAGCTTTCACTATGAAATGAAGCTATCACGACGGAGAATGAGAAAATTTCACACTTTGTAAATTAGATTTTACAAGGTGCTGTGTCGATGTCCTTGAGTGTGGGCGCATCACAGGCCTTTATATTCCTCACTCACTCCCGTCACACTGTGGAAAATACAGACAAAGATCTGCAGTGAACAGCAAATTGAACAGCGGTGCTTTGGGATCCCATGGCTGGGTTAGCTATTATACCCATTTCTCCCCGTCTCCGTATTACTGAGGGTTTTACTCAGTTTCACTGTATGTATGGATGCCTTTATGGCTTTCAATGAGCCCATGAAAAACATTTAAATAACATTTCTGTCTCATAAGAGGTGAAAAAGTGTGAACAACTAAAAAAAAAAAAAAAAAAATTAAATCACATTATTAGTGAATTGCCATTCAGAGTTAAGTACACTGTAAACAGTAAATCATTATTGCATTTCATTTTGATTCTACTATTATGAAACATCAGCGGAATAAATTTTGTTCAAATAGATAACGTTACTTGTCCTTGTAAAATCCACACGGTTCGATGAAGTGACATCACATTTGCATTCGCGGATTGGCAGAAAAACAAAATGTCGGTTTCTTATCAAGGTAGCTGACAAGGTAATGTAGGTGAATCTGTCTGAGTGTACTGCGTTTATTCACAAAGGGAATACAGGACCAGAAATCTGTGGATGAAGGTAGAGTATGAGGGAAATGTGCCCACTGTCTTTGCTGTGGACTGTTTATGTCCCATTGTGACAAACAGCATGTGTTCAGTAACAATTATTATTGTATTTAGTGATTAAGTCCTGAGTTTTGATGTGAGTTTGTCTTAGCGCACAACTAGTTTTGTAATTTAGCCTTACGGCTATCTACATTAGTGACTTTTATTAGCCTCTCAATTAAGATACAGCGGTAAAATTTCCAATGTGTATGTAATTAAAAAAGTTGAAAAAACACCAAGATTAATTAGAATCTGGGCAGCATGTAATGCTGTAGAGGTCTGGATTAAACTGCAGTAACAGATGAAGGCTTGAGTAAAAAGACATATTGGCTGACCACTGGACAGTGTAGTATTATTTCTGACCATATTGTGGTTCTGTAGAAAACAGCTTTGACATCATACTGTACTACTGACAAAACAACACACACTTCGTGGGCTTAGTGAAGTGAACGATATAGTTAGAAAAAAAGGCTGAGAAATCACAGCATAATTATTAATTAGCTAGCCACCTCCTAATTAGAGAAGAACATTCCTGATCCTGTCCCTCTGCAAAGTGCTCCTTCTCCTAGCGTTGATATAATTGGCAGCTCATGTCTTGTTTTTTTAACCTTTTTTTTCAATTAGTAAAATGAATAATTTGTCATTTGAGAATGTAAAAAAATACAGAAGACAAAAAAGGACAGTTGCTCTTCTGCTGTTATTATTATATATTTGTTAAATATATATATATATATATATACAGATCCCTGGAAGGGGAGTGAAGCACATTTAAAACTTCACCAATATTGACTAACACAATGTCTGCCATCCTATAGTTTCAGCCAACTGCGAACCCTTGTGCTGCGTTTTCCTGTTACATGATGGTGAAGGGAATCTGTTGCCATGACAATAGTAATGTTACTTCAGTGGCAGGGTTGTTAGGATGGCTGGTGGTCTATATATGCAAGCACTATGCGCTGAGCAGAAGCGAAAAATGCATAATGGAAACAATTTGCTGTCATTTCCGAGGCAGAGCGCTAGCCCAGAAATACTGTAATACAAGAATTAAACCAGCGGGAGCTTAAAAAAAAAAAAAAAAAAGCGGTTTGACTTCGGGTGGCTTCTTGTTAGCTCAGTATTAGCTGCCTCGACAAGTTGCCTGGAAAACAACACAGGACTTGTTTTGGAACAGAATTAAGGATTTTCAACTGTGTTTTCAAAACCAGGTCGATTGTAATGATTGTTCTTTATTATCTAACAATTATCTCCCTGTTCAATACTAATGCTTATTTTATCATAGCAATGCACCAAGTAAAGTCCCTTCAGAAAAAAAAATCAGAGAAGTGTCACACATAATGTTTTCATATTGGGCCTGAAGACTGTCAAGTGACGTCTAAGATTAATAGAGGTGACTGTTGAGTTGAAAGTGTCATTTTAAGGGCCAAGTTTAGTTCTGGACTTGTTTGGTGTTTGGTTTGGTTGGCTGTGTTTCCACAGCTTATGTGGTGGAAACATAGTCTTGTGTTAATTTCTCGGTCACCATGCCTACTAACAACTTGCCCCCACCCACCCAGACATCAATATATATGTCTACCAAATCACAAGGGCGATACTATTACATAAATCTCTCTACTCCCATAGTAACCATATAATATTATAAGTATTGAATCAAATGTTGCCATACAACCACATGCATTTAATCAAAGTACCTTAACATGTATATTTCAACTATATTCAGTTGAGTGAGTAAATACATATTTAATATGATCAGTGTGGGTTATGTGTCACACCATAAATAACATACAATATGATGTACAATAAACAATAATTATGACATATTTAAACCGTCAAGCGGAACTTACATATTAGTGCACATTACATATCAAAATATATAGGAAAATGAAACCTGTGCAGTGAAGAGCAATGAGGACCACACAGAAAGTTGTGCAGTTGAATTTGGTGAATTTTAACACTGACAACACTGAGTACACAAAATGCTTGTGAGCTATAAATGAAGAGCAAAAAAATTCCAAAATGATGGCGTACCACCAGCAAATCTAAACTGAACTGCCTTCCTCATGGGAATCAGAGTACTAGACTTTATTAATAAAGTTATATTTATGGGGGTGTGGTGATGTAGGTTGGTGTAGGATACAGATCCTGACACAGTGCCTGCCTTAAGCACCTGCCAACTTCCACAGGACAACGAACAAAACAGCACATGATGTGTGACATAAACAAGGATGAACATATTATTGAAGCAAATCCTCCTGAGCCACGTCAGAATGCAAATTGGGTTTGATGAGATCATTTCGCCTGAAATATGGTCATTCAAGCCATTTGTTCGAAGCTTTTGCATATCTGGCCACAGCTGGTTTTTATTGCATAAACATGGAGTCGATGACGTAGAAGATGTTAAGGTATTGTCTTCTGTATGTGCTACACTTCAGTACGTGTGTGCTCGTAGACATGGGATGGGAGGAGACGTGTTGAAGGAGAATGGGAGAGATGTGAGAGGCCCATCTATGAAAGCACCATTAAATTGTCAGTTATGATGGATGTTCTGCCTTTTCTGCATTAACTGGTACATTAGAAGTCATTAATTCTTCAGGATGTGCACTGGAGATCAGAGCCTCCCAGGGGGTCTCAGTGCCTTCATATAGTGAGAGAGGGGAGAGAGAGAGAGAGATGAAGGGGGAGATAGAGAGGGTAGAGTGTGCAGAGTGAAAAGATATGGAGAGAGAGAGAGAGAGAGAGAGAGATCTTTTCAGTATGATGACCAGTTTTGATTGTGATGCCTGCTCAGAGAATCAGGGAGACAGATGTGAGGTCGCCTCCCCCACCATCTGCGGTGGACATTAGAGAAGTAGCTCAGCCTTTTGTTCAGACAGGCCATATTTTTTTTCACGACGCAAACATCAGTTTAATGCAGAGGAGAATTAGGGCTGCATAGAGTTTCAAATACAGCTCTGAGCTCATTCTCAGGAATCAGAGGAAATAATAGGACTCATTTCAAAATGAAAGTCAGAATTTTCTCTTTTTTCTTGGGATTAGAAGTCCAATGTTCTACCCTTAATATACATATATTATATATTAACTCTTTCCTAAAGTATTGAAATCTTAAAACACAGTTTAATTCTGGAACAAGGTCTTCCATTATATAGGATATATAATTCTATTTATCGTTAGAATTCCAGACTCTAGAAAGTGTTTGGATTTTTTTTTTTTTGAGTATTGAACTTTATCTAGAAAGAAATGTTTCCCAAAACAATTCCACAATTCCAACTAAATATAATACTGTAGGATTCATCCTTATTTAAGTAGACTAATCAGAACTTTTACTACTTAATTACTACTACCACTGCAACTACTACTTATTACTGGAGCTGGTACTTTGATTTCAGAAATTGCACCCTTTTTGGCAGAAGGTTTAATTTGGGAAATCCAATTTTCAATTTTCACCAAGATTTTTTTTTTTTTAATTTTTCTAAAAACTCCATGTGATCCCTTTCCCCTAGTGAGGTCAGACATTAGTCAGTGTTAGATTTCTAATATAAAGCAAATTGTTTTCAGCAAACACTGATTAGGTCACTTAGTTTTTTCAAAGGCCTGAGACGTGGATGTGGAGTGAACAGCCTCTCTCCTCACGCCCCCATGTTAACCATCAAAGCAGAAAACAACATTTCACCACCAATTAAACAACAACTGGTGGACGTGACACACCTTGATGGCTGTCAAAGAACAGCTCACAACACCGCTAATGTGTCTCTACTCCCACACTCCTGCATATGTAATGCTGGAACGATACCTTGACAAGTAGACAAGAGGCAATTTTAAGCATCACAAGAACCGAGCTTATGGAGGTTGAACTTTTTTTTTTCCTCTCTTTCTCTGCTAAAAAAAAAACCCAAAATATCCCCCATGGATTTTGAATCTGTCCCAAGCTCCTTGAGGTTTTACTTTCATGACCTGCTTTGTCCAAAAGCAGCCCCGCCATCTGTTGTGTTTAATGACAGTAAATATGTTAAATTAGGGGTCAACCGGGACAAATAGGAAAAACTTAGAACCACATACAAGGTAAAAAGCAAATACACACAGCTCACATCCATGTCCCATGGTCCAGAAGTTTATGTACCAGTCGACCACAGTCACTGCAGGTATTTATCATGCCATGACAGGAGGTCGAACGCAAGTCATACAAGTACCATTACCTTCCACTGGACGCACTGGCCAACTATCTGGGCTGAGGCCACAGGAGCTTTATTTTCCTAGTGTTTGATTAATGTGGCCTTTCAATGTAAAACGTGTAACTATAAAAAATAGTACAATATGACTCTTAAACTTTATCAGGATTAAAACATGCCAATGAAAGGAAATATGGAACAAGAACAAAATGAGCTTTTTTTATATAAAAAATCTATATTTTATGTGTGTGATTTTCATTCATGCACAGTAGACTTTCAATGATAACGTTGTCCAGGTACAGAGTGGTGCCTCAAAACAGCTGGAGTTTGGTAGACTAGAAACATAAGTCTCGAATGGATTGAAGTCTGCGATCACATTTAAAGTATTATAAAATGAGCCATAAACCGGCTATGAGAAGAAGACATAAAAGTTGAGACCATGCAAGATTGAAGGACAGATTGTCAAATACTTTCTTCTACTAATCTATACTGATCACTGCCCCTGATAGTTCTTTAGGTTGGGTTTCAACAAATATGCAATTGACCTGAAAACAGTGTTAAAAAGGTGGCACAGCTCTGTTGTAAATTAGGGTGATGTGCAGAGAAATGCTCACAGATTTCTTTTTCTTCTCATTGACAGAAGGACGTTTTAAGGTGAATGGAACAAATTAATCTGTAATAAGACAGAAAATCTTCAAACTCAATAATTTTGTCACTTTTTTGTCAGTGCATTGGTATAACTAAGGATAAAATTAAGAAAGATAAATAAAATTGAGTCTCTGCATAGGTAACACTAGCTTTCCAGTAAACCAAGCGTCACTTAAACTGTGCAGCACTGTTTCAACATTTCAATAAACACATTTTAACAAAAACAAGTTGATTAATTAAATCTCTATAGAAACGTGACTAGGTGAGGTGTACACTCCTCATCAAATTAGAGTATTTACAGCAGCTAAGGTATATGACACGTCTTTAGTTCCAAACTAATGATCTATTTTGGTGAGTCATTGTTGGTCAGCTCATGAGGGCAGTGAGACGCTCAATGGCAGTAGGAAAATTTAACCAAAAATGGCCCAAAATTGGTAATATAATGACTTTATACATTTTTTTACATTGGAGAGATTTTTACTTTTTAACTCCTAAACTCTGTTAAGGCTTCATCTTTGTTTCCAGTGCTTAGATGTTTTTTTCTCCAAATGCTGTTCCATACTTACATAATAGAGTGCAAGGCTGTGAAGTAGTGAGAAGTGAAACATCTTTATCTCTAATGAGGTAAGAAACTGAATGAAACTTGTTTGATTTTCTCATAATTGTATGTATAGACCATAGACAATAGACTTTTTTTCCCCCTCTCATCTAGTTTCGTTCCTCAGCCTCAGTCTACGACTGAACTCACTCACTTCCTTTGTTTACACTCTGCAACGAGATACATTTCTTTTACCTCTAATTTTCCTGTCTTTGATTTTGCTGCTGTTTGCATTTACTTGTTTTTGTCAATAGGGAATATTAACTGTTAAATTACACAGTTTATGTTTCATGAAATTGCCTTCCTCAGATGAATTTCTTTCCAAATATGTCGATGGCTCAATCAAGCTTATTCTTGTATGTGTGCTGCACAAGCGTTTTCATAGTCAGTGACTGAAAGTATGCTACTGTATTGCTAACATTACAATAAAATTCAATCACAGAAAGTTCCCATTATGCAAATAAAGCTGCTACATGCCTTTGGAAATGGTGACATAAATCAACTGCAAAAAGCAAAGTTGCTGTTGTACATTTGCAGCTGGAGTGACAATTTGTAAAAAACAAAAAAGTGTAAAAATCTATTTTAAAATCCAGCTCAGAACAACAACAGATCATTCAAAGTAGGAATGGGTTTTATTCATCAGACTTTGAGAACACTTCTAGAGATGGGTAAAACAAGGATGGTTAAAATATATCCCATAGGAATATCACAGGACAGCTTTTCAATTAATTATGTAAAATCATGATCCAAAGGTATCCAAAGCTTCAGAGTCTTTTTTTTTTTATTAGTAGTATTTTTTGGACATGCTTAAGGTGCCGCAGAGGAACAACTTTCCTGTAGTGTGTGTTAATACAGAGAAACAACTTTCCTGTAGTGTGTGTTAATAGATAAGTTTATCACCTGTGTATTAGAGCAACAATAAGTGGATGGACGGTGGAGACATTCCAACTTTCGCTTACTGATGGGCCTGGTCCACAAATGCAGTACTTGAAAAAGTCATTCTAATATATTCGTGATCACGAATTAGGGTGAAAAATAATCAGGGTTATTTTACTGTGAATTTAGGTCAACAATGCAGATGAGCAGTCAAAATGCCAGGGTAGGATGTTGGGGTTTGCTTTTCAATCCCAAACACACAACACACTTAAATTATTATTACTATGCAACTAGCTGACTGTTTTCTTGTATGAGTGCATGTATTAGACTGGTACCGATACTTATGGTATATGTGGAGTGATGGTATGGATGTCGGTGTCGCTGTAACTTTCAGAATTTAAACTTAACAAAGCAGTAAACAACTCAATCACCAAAGTTTGGTCATTTTCCAGGACAACAAGACAGAGGTTAGTAACACTCAGTCGTGTCTTGTTAGAAATTGAGTGAAGAGTTAAAATGGTTCTGCTAAGCTGCAGATCTACATAATCTACTGTAGTCGTTGGATCACATGGATCTCTCACCTGTTTATAATGACAGTAATACCACAGCTTTAACAAAACTATATTTTCAAATCCATCGCATTCCCCCTTCATTAGTCCTGTTTGAATTAAACATACTTTTCTTTCTTCAACAACTACAGTACTGTTTCTGACTCAAAGAAAGAGCAAAAAAAAAACTATATTTCTCACAATTCTTCATTTGGGAGTGCAGTCTGATCAGCAGGGGCCCATATGTCTGAGGGATGAATGTTCACACTTATTAAAATGTGTCAGAATATATGATACAGTATCTACCTACACATGCAGCTAAAAGCTAATTAAACCCAACATATAGATATTGTGCTGTACCAAAACATACAGCCTGTTGCATACATTACAGCAGAAGTAGGAACAAGCAGAGACTTCCCTTTTTTTGTTTCTTTTTTGATGGTGATCGCAGCTGACTGTGGGGGTGCTGCGTATGCCCAGTCTTCACTATTTTACTCCACTTCAATGCAGCCCACACATTTGGAGCACAGAGTTGAATGGAGAGGGGCTCTCCAAGCACTAAACCCTTCACTGAGCCGTCTGACCTGTGACACATTCCTCTCATCTCCCAAGACCTTCCTGGAATAAACACTAGCCCTGACTAATTACTCTTAAAAACAAGTGGAATGTGGGCGGTTTGTAATTGGCAAGTGTCAGCATCCAGTAAAAGATCACTCGTCTTGAGGGCATGTGTGTCTGAGCCTATTCATGCAGCAGTCTTCCTCAGCCAACTGCCGTCTACGCTGTGGTAAATCTACTGTTTCACTCTGCATGCTGAGAATGAGCTTTCAGATTTAAAAATAATTACCCATTAACATAAGTTAATTAGTATTTCAACCTGTTACTAACTAGTTTCCCCCAAAACATGGGATAGGAGAGAGAGGGCAACAAACTTGTGATTCTAGAAAAAAAAACAAGGATGACCGGTGTCTCCACAAGCTCTGTGGAGCTCTACATTGGGCTTTAAAGTGATCACCGAGTGGGTGAGTGGGATGCCATACATTAGAAGTGACATGTCAAATGACAGGACGCAGCCAGGAAAGTGCCACTCTGATGCCAATTAGGATCCTTCCACTTCCTTTGGAAAGTGTTTTCATAGATTACAAATGGCCACATGGTCAGTAATTGCGATGCCTTATGTAAGAGAGAGATGTTCTTCCTTTGGAAAGTGTTTTCATAGATTTCAGCCTCATCTAATCACACTCTCTGCAAACTGTCACTGTACCGTTCCAGCATTTTTAGATATCAGGTAAAAGGACAACAGCGCTCTTCGATGTCCTTTCAATACCGTTTCACCTACTATTGGTTCAATGGAACAGACAGGGGCTCTTGTTCTTCAGGCCCCACAAAATGACTACAAAATATTTGTTGGTGAAAAGACTTCATTGACATCCTTTAATTTCCTTATCTTTCAAAAATTAATTATATCTTGTCAGAGATTTGAGTACAGAAATAATAAAAATAAAGACTTAGATAGGAAAAAAGTTTTGACAGTGAGCCTTAAAGTGTGCCTCGCAGTTAAAGTAACAAACAAACAACCTGAATTTATGCCCTCATTGGTCAGAATAAAAATAATAACAATAGTTCCATTTTTCCAACATTTCACCTGCTGAATTCTTTTAAGTAATATAATCATAATTCTTAGTTCTTCCAACTGAAGAGACTTTAAACATGTAATCCTAACATTTTCATGTCATTTTGAATGCTTTTTTTTTTTTATGTGTAACCACTTGTATTTGCAGTCCTCCATTGATTGGGGAATGGAACATCAGATGGATTTTTTTTCTTTTTTTGTATAAATTGTAAAGATTGGAGGTGCATAAGAATTTTGTGGAAAAAATATGTTAAACATACTATAAGTGACTTGAAATATTTTAAAAACTTTCTTCATATACAAGCATTAGTAAATATTTTTGAGAAATAAAGACAATGTAAAGTGCTATGTAGTGTAATTTTGTCTTAAAGTTGGGTAAATCAGGCGTCACTGGCTGGAGACACAAATTCCTGCCAGGTAATTCTATACTGCAACTCCTTTGGGAATTCCTTTGCTTGCTGTAGGTATGAGTGGAAGTCGTTGTACTTGATATCACAAGGACTCGTATTGCTGTCCAATGAAACCCTTCTTGAGAACCACCCGTGGAAAATGTGAAATCCGTTCGATTGGATCATTGTTCTGCATACTGCTGCATGACCCCTAGACCCCTCCCTCCTTAAGGGCAGCAATAATCACAAACAATTCTGCGCGATTGGAAGGAAATAAAAGGAATTCACTTTAGCTGACACATAACGCAAACTTTAAATAAACATTGGCAGAAAAAAGAATTTAGAAGAAATTATGCAGTTACACAAGCAAAAGTATTATGTTGCCCCCCCCATCCCTCCTGGCCTTTGCACTGACTCTATATTGGATATACGTATATGACTTGAAGAATTATTATCTGACTCTCAAATGTTATTGTTAATACCGGAATTAATGTTACTGATATACTTGACAACTGTAAGAGACAGAAACACTCTGCTGGGGGGGTTTGTTGGATTTAGTCGGTGACCCTTCACTGCCTCAATGGCCTTTTACTCTCACCCGTGTCTTGGACAGACCATAAATGTATCAATAATTGACTGTCTCACTAAAAAAGGGTGGGGTGCGGGGGCGTTAAAAATGTTATGGCCCATCATTATGCCCCTCCAACTCTTTAGCAGTGTTTTTCTCTTCTTCAGC